>NC_028645.1:43388359-43435395 GCF_001406875.1 Solanum pennellii | reverse complement strand
TATATATATATATATATATATATATATATATATATAGGTTATGTTTACTAAATATGATATGTGAAAGGTCTACGTATACCTCAAGATGTAAAAATTTTTAAGTTTTCTGCACTTTTTACCCTATGATATGTTATGACGAATGCTAAGGGATAGTCTAAGCCACATCGAACACGAAGATGCCGGTTATATCTAGGTGGTGCTCCCCAATCATGACAGGATCTTTCGAAGCTAGAACAAAAAAACAACCTTCTTGATGAATGCATTAGACTGATGGTCACCACAAATTTATTCCCTAGAAGTAGAAGAGGGAGAATAATAGGTCCTTCTGATTCAACAATATTAAAGTCGACCTTGTAGTTATCAAGCAACCTTGGTTCTGGCGAATGTTGTACCCTCAATGCATTTCTAAGTAGATTACAACCATGAACCTGAGCATTCTCATTACCAACTCAAGGAGGATGCAGTTCAACTTCATTCTCATTCTCCACTATGATTGAATTATTATGAACCCCTTGATTTTCCATTTTTCTTGAAGTCTTACTTATTGCAGGATTGTAGGGGGTCAATACTTTGCCTCGACTTCGTGTACTTTGCATACACTAAAGTAGAAACCTGTTGAATACAAAAAAACAAAAAAAATGTGAAATCAGGAAATACTTGACTAAAGTTCAATATACTAGTTTAACTTAATCTAAAGTTCATATTCCTCGACAATGCCAAAATTTGATACGCTCAAATTACACCTCCCTAAAGAAGTATAAGAGATTGTTTTCAAGTAAAAAACCCAACTTGTATGTTGGGGTTGATCCCATGAGGAACATGGTTTAGACTTAAACATAACCCACTATTATATATGCTTAGTCAAACTATTTCCCAAACAAGTAAATAAAAGTAGGGTTTTTGTAAGCAAGTAACAGATTGTTGACATAGTAGCAACTAAGCAAGATTTAGACTTTGAGTTATTAATATAGGAGAGAAACTAAAGCATATATGTTCTCTATAAGCTCTTAATGCAGTAATCCTAATAATAGTAATCTTTTCATAGTGTTTTGCATTCAAAGTTAGTAAGTTAGGTGTCCTTAAGTGATTCGTCCTTGTAATACAGAATTTCACCTTGCACCATGGCCGGCTACAAGTGTATGCTTTACTAACCCTTACCTTTGTCCCAGATCAAGTGTATCCTTTACTACCCTTACCTTTATCCCAGATCAGACGCCACATCAAGGTATGGCTTAGTTTTTACCCTCGCACCAATTAACATTAGAGTATTAGATAGCATCCACTAAATCTCTGTTGTTAATTCTTATCTCATTCATTACCCCCTTTGTTCGATAAGTAGGAACTAGGAGAGTTTTAATGTTTACAACCATTAAAAATACGTTTAAAAAAATAATTAACAATACATGCATCAAGATTATTGAAGAATTACTTAATTATTTATATTGTGACGACCCTAAAAATGAAATAGGTTAATCTAGAGCCTCACATGTGCTTTAGAGTTAATATCATGTAAATAAAGTTAATAACAACTTGTAATAGTCTTTTTAAAGAGTTTGAAAGTCAAACATCAAAGGATGACCAAGACATCTCGAAACTATCTTTTGTGTGCTAGTTGTCCTTGTATGTTTGCCTTGTTTTGATGTGTTGTTTGGATTCTAAAAATAGTGGAGTTAACCCTACTATATTAATAATCATATTTAGGGTCAAAATGCTCGGGTAAGACTCCCTGAGGACCACCCTAAGGGTCCTTGAGGAGGACCAAAATGTTGGACAAGGAAGCTTCCAAAGGTCGTGTACAGCATCAAGATGTGGAGGTCAGCTCGCGTTGCGCGCCTGGCACTCAATCTCCCTGTGTGCCCCGCGACTGACACGAGGCTCACTGCCTCAAAAATTTTGCACCGCAACATGCAGCCACTTCCTAGATTTGGTTGCTTCGTTTTAAAATAAAGTTTGACATGACTAAAAGTCCAAATAAGTATGGGGGTATTTTGGGAACTTTTGGAGTCTGTTATAAACTTTTTTTAAGACTTATTTAACCCTTTTCCAAGGTAAAACCCCAATACCCAATGAGAAATCAAAATCCAAAACTCTCTTCTCTTCCAAATGTTCTGAAAACCTCTATTGGAGACTAATCTCAAGGTTCAAGCTAGGGGCTGGACTTTTATAGTTTCTTCTCCAATTTATTGTGGGCTTCTCATAAAGTAAGGTATGGTGATACTTGATCCTTAGTTAATCTTCCATCTAAGGAGTTCCTTCAAAGGTTTTTCGATGAGATTATATGATCAAAATTACCAACTTTCACTCTATCCATGGATTCATTGTCAAACGAACTTCTAAGACATTCTAATGATGATTTTATTATTATTCAATTTTTTTATGATAATTTTCTAAGGAATTCATGAAATTATCCATGATCCATCTATTTCTAAAATTGGCCTATAATGTGGGTCTTGTGATCTTAATTATATGTTAATTCAATTGGGATTAGATTGTAGTGTAGTTCGTAATCCTAATTCTATCCATGTCAATTGATTATGAATTGTTGAGAATTGAACAATGGTGATCATATCTTGGAGAATTGGTAGTTGACCTAAATTCCTAATTGTAGAATTGGATTGACATTGTATGATATGGTTTACTTATGGTGGGCGGTGTTTACATTCTTGTCTATCTATATATGTTGTGATCATGGCCTTGAAGGCAACACATGTAAAGTGAGTTGATATTTTGATTATCATGTGTATGAACTTTATATATGCAGTATTTAATTATAGTATCATGATGTAGGTGTATTGATGGTGTTATATATGTGTGATGTTGTTAAGGATAGGTATGGTCTACATGTTGATGGTGATGAATACTATTGTAGAATGACCCTTACCTATGTAACCCTATATGAATGTGTGATAATATGCATGTTAGAAGTCTTCTATTCAAATGTTGAGTATGTTCTTGTCTCATGTAATGTAATGTGGTGTGTGGTCTATAGTCCCTAATACTCTTTATGGGAAGTTGTTCATGACTTGAGGGATATTGAACATGTGTTATGATCCTTTGGAGTGAGGTTTCCTCAATAATTAGGTTGTTGCTATTATGTGATCATGACGAACACTATGAAGACACACTCTCTCTCATTCTAACGATGAGTAGGATAGATTTATGGTTTCAATTGAAAGGATAGTTCTCATATGCATCATTATCTATTATTAAGCATGTACGGTATATGATTAATGAATTATGAGCATGTGTGTCTAGAGGTGTTATGTGAAAGACTTTGTCACATATGTATGCACACACATGAATGTATGAATGAATAATGTTATGATAATCTAGTACAAGAGAGTCTTTTGTAGGGTTTCCCCAATTGTACTCTAAACAAGACTGTTATGAATGGTAGAGTTATGTGAAAGGACATTCTCACATAATATAGGTTCTATGAAAAAGTCTACTCTCATATTAGAAACCTTTGAGATATGTGATATATGAGGGAGCAATTCCTTAAATCCAACTTTATGAACTAATGATATATAAATATTTAAAGATGTTAGAGAGGGAGTTTAAGCTTAGCACCGAGTGGATATGTAGAATGAGAAAAAGACCCTTCCGCTAATGCAATAGGTTGGGTCATCCAAGTGATACTTATGAGATGGAAGCCTCTCTTCTAATGCAATAAGTCGGGTTTCTAGAAGAAATCTTGTCACATCCCGAAACCACACACTAGAATATATGGCATTCTTGGTATCAAACCGTCGTACTTGACCTCTAGGAGGTCTTGTACAAGCTCTTCCGTATCGTTTATCGCATATAAACATATGAAAAGTAGTGTAGAATTAAAACTTTTTACACGAATATCTTAAAACATCTTTCATATAAAACTCATAGGAAATACTAAGAATCATTTCATCAAATCATAGACACAAGAATGCTTTGGGACACGACCCATACGCAATAGATATATAGTACTACCAAGTCAATACTTTGATAAAGAAATAAAAGACATCTACGCCCTCGAGTCAAATGAGGACATACTTCACTTCACATGAATGATGCTATGATCCAAGTCTTGCTTCCCAAATGCTCCTTTCCTACCAACCACTATAGATATAGATAAACGCATGTAATTAGTACAACCACATGTACTAAGTATGCCATAATGCATTAAAATCATGAAAACGGACATTTATTGGAATATGCATCTTTTAATTTAAATATCATAATATAATCATAAGAATAGAATTAACAACTTAGAAACACATAATAAATGACTTAGAGCATTTATCACATTTTTAGGAGCAACATTACAATAAACTACTTCACTGTAAATACCAACATTATCATAAGCCATATTAATATCTCATATCATAAAGTTCCTAACATTAAAACATACAAGACCCTTTACTCACAATCCCCTCTCAAGCCTACAAGTGCAATGCTCATGTGAAGCCCCATAACCCCAAATAATAAAGTAAACTAGGCAAGAGATCATAAACAATGTCTGCATTCCATATAGCATCATACCATGCATATCCATCATCATATATATAGACTTAGACCAATATCATGTTCAGCTAATTGAGTCAACATCACATATATAAGATCAGCATCATGTAAAGTCAACATATGCATCTCATTCATAACATTAGCACATAAGAACAACCTCATAGAACTCCCCTCAAGGTCAACCTGTCCAATGTATAGGTAAAGTTCCATACCCTACCTATACTAAGTAGAACCCCTTAAGTCACCCTAGTTAGTGTTAACCGACAATATACCATGTGAGGTAAATATCGAATCCGGTGTCATGAAACCCTACACCGAAAAAAGGTGCTCTACTTGCCAAGGTAGAACCATAACACGAACATAGCATTCTAGGTGGATCCACTAGCTAGTTTTTCTATGGGTGAAACATGTCATTAGATCATTAGGTATTGAACGAGAACTTCCTTTCATCACAAACCATCATTAGTGAGATCATCATATCATAGTCATATCATAATAAGGCACACAGGAGAATCATATTCAACCTTGCATGATAATACCCTATCAAGATCTCACAATTCAACATATCCATAACATGCCATCACATCATCATATTATCAACTTCCTAATCTATCTACATAATCATACTTCAATACAACATCATCATCAAGAATAAATCATCATTATTCAAGTAAAGGACTTATGATCATAAAAGCCTTACCAATATCTTCCAAGAGTCTCCTTCAAGTTTTCACCATCAATCCCACAATATTCATCATTCAATTAACTCATTATCATCATATAATATTAAAATATATAAGTACTAATTAAATTGCATCATCATTAATCAAAATCAACCTAATTCATAACCTAGGGTTAGAGAAAAGGGTTCATTCACGGATTCTTTCATAAAACTAGGTAAAAAACTAATACCTACAACAATTAATCAATAAACAATCATAACATATTAATATAAACGAAATTAATTCAACGTCAACTCAATTTGAAAGACAATTCGCGAGATTAGATGAAAGCCCAAGTTTTCGACATCTTTGGAAACCAATTTTGAAGAGTCTCTTGGGGAAAGAGATCCCAAAAGTGAATAGCTTCCATACCTTAACAATCCTTGAAGATTGACAAAGAAAAACGTGACTCTTGCATCCCTCATCAAGCTTGGACTTGGTCTCCAGTGGTGGTCTTTGGAATAGAGAGACAAAGTAGAGAGAAGTTGGAGAGATTTGGGTTTGGGAAATAATGGATTGATGAATTAGTTTAATGAGGTTTAAATCATTTATAGTACGCACCTAACTTAATGAACTACCCCTTAATCCTTAGTTAATTCATTAACTAATTAACTAATTATTCTAACTTAACAGTGAACTTGAGACTCAATCGACGACTGTCGTCCATGCTTCGTCAACCAGACCACAGAGTGTACTGGCAGTCCGTGGTTTTGGTGAGAGACTCGTTTTTGGAGCCTACTGGGATCTGGTTACGTCCCCATCTACGACCATCATCGACGGACTGTTGACCCATAAACGGCTCATCATTTGGTTTGTAGACTGCCACTGTCAAAAGACATTCAGTGTCAAATGCAAGGGTCCTGTAGAGGACCCTCCAGGTGGACCATGGGGAGTCTTACCTGGATGTTTTGACCCTAAGCACACTCTACTATATTTTCCACACCTTTCCAACAAATTTTACTTAACTCCAACTCTTAAAACCCCTTGAAACACACCAAGGCACACTATCTCACCTTTCATAAATCTCCGGACGTCATGGTCATTTCTTGACGTTTTGGTTCTAGCACTTCCTAATCCAGTGAGGCTCTTAACTAAGTGATGGGATTTCAGAGTGTTACATTATCCCCCCCCCCCTAGGAATATTCATCCTCGAATGACACCTAAATATTTTTATAATGAGAAATGACTCAATACTAGCAACCCAACCAACAAAACCAACAACATAAAATCATTATAAGTCACAGCCCATAGGAGTGCTTCACAACTCCATTCAACAGAAAAATCATTGCATTACCCATAGCAACTCAATTCAAAATTTACCACATATAAGAGCTCAATATTCAACATCACATAATAAGAAACTACCTTCTCAATATCAACATGAGATCAACTTGAACATCAAGAGTTACCATGCCATCCTTATTTCAAGACACCTTAAACTTGCTCACTACCATTTCATAAAGGAAACTAAACACGTTACACAAGAGAGCATTTTCTTCATGAAAACTCACTTTAGCATAAAACTTTACAAAATATGCACATACTATCAAAGTATGCCAAGTTCAACATTATTCATTATCTTATTTTATGAGAAATTGCTAACCTCAACCTTGGCTAGAATTTAGAGGAAAAACATTAGGATTAAGGGACTTCATGTAGGCCTCAACCTCCAATATTACACCCTGGACTAGGTGGTTTCTCCATAGGACTTTTACAGATATCACCTCTTTGTTCCTCAACTTCTTTACTTGCCAATTTAGAATTTCATTCGGAACCTCTTCATACAAAAAGTTCTCATTCACTCCTAATTCTTCAATCCGGAGAATTGATATGGGGTCGCATGTACATTTCTTAAGCATGGAGATATGAAATGCGAGATGAACCGGGGCTAGTTCATTTGGTAACTTTAACTCATAAGCAACCTTGCCGACTGGTTTCACTATCACATACGGACCCACATACCGGGGACTACGCTTCCCCTTTTTACCAAATCTCATCACCCTTTTCATGGGTGAAATTTTCAAGTAGAACTTATCACCTACTTCAAATTCAAGGTCTCTTCCTCTATTATTGGCATAATATTTTTACCGACTATAGACTGTTTCAAACCTATCCCTTGTCATCCAAACCTTCTCCAAGGCTTTGTAGATTATCTAGGTCCAAGGAGTGAGGACTCTCCTACCTCAAACCACCCAACCTGAAACCTACATCTCCTACCATAGAGTGCTTCAAAACGTGCCATTGAAATACTTTATTGGTACCTACTACTGTAGGAGAACTCTATAAATGGTAGGCGATCATCCCAGTTACCTTTGAAGTCGATAACACAAGCTCTTAACATATCTTCTAGGGTTTGGATGGTACGCTCCCCTAGACCATCTGTTTCAGACTGAAAAGCGGTGTTAAGTTTCACTTGAGTACCTATCCCCTTTTGAAAAGACCTCCAAAAATGAGAAGTGAATTGTTTGCCTCTATCTGAGATGATGGACAAAGGGATCCCATGAAAAATCACAATCTTATTAAGTTACAACCTAGCATATTTCTCGGCCGAGTAAGTAGACTTGACGGGGATAAAGTGGGCAGATTTCGTCAATCTATTAACAATCACCCATATAGAATCATTTTGCCGCCATGTTCGAGGAAAATCCACTACAAAGTCCATATTAATATATTCCCACTTCCATGTAGGAACATCCATAACTTGAGTTAAATCACGTAATCTTTGCTGTTCGGCCTTAACTTATTGGCAATGAGGAATTTGGCCACAAACTCCGCTATGTCCCTTTTCAAATCATCCCGCCAATAGATCTCTCAAAGATTACCTTACATTTTTGTTGCACTCGGATGAATGGAATATCGCAAACCATGAGCCTCTTCCAAAATTTGTCCCCTTAGACCATCCACATCCGGTACACACAACCTTTAAGGCAAATGACTTCTTAAACCTTGTATTCTAGTTGATTCGTATGCTTTCTATGTTGATCGTGGGTTGGGAGTAATGGGGCTGAGATGAAGGGTTTAAATTTTCCACTTGATAAGTCTAACTAATAATAAAAGTTGAAATATCTTTGTACCTAAGTACCCCATCCCTCTCAGGAGAAGGCCTCATTGAACTTGTTAAGAACCGATTCCTTCAACTCTATCAGTAGAGGATCAAGGTGTTGCTTAGCCTTCACCTAAAACACTAAAGGTGTTTCATGGTTATGATGAACCATAGAACCTCATTTTGGAGAATATTCAAACTGAACACCCAACTGATCCAATTTATGCACCTCGTTCACTAACTCTTTCTTATAATTGTGAACATGGGATACACTACCCATTGAAATTCATCTTAGAGCATCCACAACAACATTGGCCTTGCCGGGGTGGAAGAGAACACTCATGTGAATCCTTCAAAAGTTCCAACCACCTTCTTTGTCAGAGATTCAACTCCTTTTGACTGAACACATATTGAAGGTTCTTTTGGTCGGTCAACACATCAAAATGTACCACATACAAGTAATGCATCAATATTTTCCAAGCAAACACTATGGCCGCTAATTCAATAACATGAGTTGGATAGTTCTTCTCGTGCACCTTGAGGTGTTTAGAGGCATATGTTATCACCTTTCCATGTAACATGAGGAAACAACCCAAAACTACTCTGGAAGCATCACAATACACTACAAACCCTTGGGTAACCTCCGGTAAAGTCAACAGAAGAGTGGAGGTAAGATTATCTTTCAATTCTTGGAAGCCCCTTTCACAAGCTTTCGACAACTCAAACTTAGCATTCTTTTGGGTTAAGTATATCAATGGAGAAGCAATAATACCCGGCTAAACCCAAGAAACTTTTGAAATTTGTTGGATTCAAAGGTCAAGGCCAATTCTTAACCGATTTCTTTTTCTTTGGATCGATCTCAATACCCTCACTTGAGACAATGTGATCAAGAAAAACAACCAATCTCGACCAAAATTCACACTTACTATATTTAGAAAAGAGGTTATGTTCCTTAGGACTTGTAATATTACCCTCAAATGACCCATGTGATCATCCTCACTCTTATAATACACCAAGATATCATCAATGAAGACAATTATAAAATAGTCAAGGTAATTCTGGAACACTCTACTCATAAGGTCCATAAAAGGGCATTAATTATACCAAATGACATTAATAGGAATTCATAGTTACCATACCTAGTCCGAAAAGTTGTTTTAGGTATAATGATGTCTTCACCTCTCACCTTAAGTTGGTAATAACCCGACCTCAAATCAATTTTCGAATAATAGCTGGCTCTTTGGAGTTTATCAAACAAATTGTAGATCCTAGGGAGAGGAAACTTTACCTTTAAGGTGACCTTATTTAGTTGACGATAATCAATGCACATCCTAAGGTAACCATCCTTCTTGACAAATAACATCGTAGCGCCCCATAGCGAAATGTAACACTTCAAAAAATCCAAGACGTTTTCTAGAGCCTAACATAAGTGTCATAAGGTTTATACACTGTTTTAAGGTCTATTTTAATGATTATAAGTCATTTAGGAAGACTAGAAACCAAAACGTCCAAGAATATCCATGATATCTGGACACTAGTTCATGGAGGTACTAGCGTTCCTTAGCCTATTTGACTAGATTTTATGAGTCGTAAATTCATGAAATTTTGTGGAAGGGTGTATAACATGTGTTTAAGATTATTCATGGTCTAAACGTCCCGGCACGACTCCTCAAGGAACAACCAAGGGCCCTTGAGGAAGACCTTTGCATTTCGGGGTTAATGTTGCTTGGGCAGTGTTCACCCACGAAGGGGAACGGCGGAACGTGTGTGGATCGACGGGGATTCAATTCCATCCGTGGACCAACAGTTAGAAATTTTTTATAATGGTCCACTTGGACTAGTCTCTGAAATTATTGACAAAGTGCAACAAGGAAGGGGGGCAGGTCGTCGACTCAAAGATGGACCATTGGTCGAGGTCTCGTCTGTGAGGGCCTAATTTTTTTTGCACGTTTTTAGTTGTTTATAATTAATTAATTAACGGATTAGTTAATTAGTTAGGGTTTTAGGGATTTCTAATTGAGTAAGTTAACCCCTATATAAAGTCCTAACCTAAATTAGTCTAACCTAAGCTCATAATTCCCAAACCCCAAACTCTCTTTCTTCACTCTTCTCTGTCTCTCTAGTGTCGAACACCATTGAAGGCCAAGCTAGGGAAGGGTTTATGGGCTGCAAAGAGTAAATTTTCACCATCAATATTCATCAATTAGTAAGGTAAGGACTCTAATTCACCTTTGAGAACTCTTTTCCTGAAAGGGTTCCATCAAATTAATTTCCGAAATTGGGTTTTCAAGTAGGTTTCATCTGTTCTCGAAATTTATGGTATGAATTGATTTTTTTATGATTTATATTTAATATTATGAACATATTCACATATTTTATAACCTAATTATGGTATATCTTGATGGATTGGTCTAGTTTGTAGAGATGACCTATTCCATTAACCCTAGGTTATGATGTTGATATGAATTGTATTGTATTGGTTCAATTGACTCGGCTATTGGCTGAATTACTACTAGACGATGTTGTTATACTAATAATGAATTAATTAGGGTGATTTATATTCCTATAATACTAGTTCTTTAGAAGATGATCTAGGTTATGAAGTATGTTGTGAATTTACCTAAGTATCTTGTCTTTAGTTGATCTAGTATTGAATTGTGATGTAGTGATTCTTTTAGCCTTGTTATCATGTTGTTCATTAAAATATGGTGATTTTATACCCTAATTGGGTTTAACTAAGGGTTGATGGTAAGACCTTAATGATGAATTATGAAGGAAACTTTGTAAGTCTTTTGATCCCTATGCTTTACTTCAAATTGTGGTTAATTGTGATTAAGTCATGATATTATATTGGAGTATGCCTTATATAGGATTGATAGGATGTTATGATTTTGAATTTAAATGTCTTTAATATGGTTATGAAGTGTTTTCTTAAGATGTAAATGTTGTAAGTATGGTGAATGATTTACCAATGTGCCTTATTATGAAGTGATATGTAAATGACACTTATATGAATTATAATGAAAGGATTATACTCATGCAATTCTTATTGAGAAATGATGATGATGAACATACAAGGGTTATACCCTATGAACTACATTAAGCTATGATAATTAATAAAGACATTTCAAAAAGGGACTTAGCTTAGAACCGAGTGAACTTGCCAATGGGAGGTGATGACATTCCATAGAGGAATATTCACGCTATCGTTCCATATGTGGTGTTGAATCCCCAATGAGAGATACTCATCCAATGGATTCCCATGAGAGGAGGCCCCAATTTCCAAATGGTATGTAGTGGGATTATACCTATCTCTTAGTTCTTGAACTATGTTTCCCCCATATGAAGACAAGCTAGTGGATCCACATAGAAATCTACGTTTATGTTTGGTTTTACTTTTGCCGGTAGACCACCTTCCTTTGGTGTGAGGTTCTACAACACCGGATTCCACACTTAGCTCTTGTGGTCTATGTCGGTTAAGGCAAGTGTTCCCTAAATTAAAAGGAAGTAATGAAGTAAAAACTAACTAAGGTGACTTGAGAGGTTGACTTAGCCTAGGTAGGAGTGTGGGACTCTACCTATGCCTTGCACTATTTTATCTTGAAGGGAACTTTAGGAGGACTATGTATGAATATGCTTATCATGGTACATGATACAGATATGATGAACTTGCACACTGTTGATACTATATGTTGATTGGTGTCACCTATGAATATGTATTGGTCTACATTGTTAAAGTATTATTATATGTACTCATAAATGTTATGCTATGTGAAGGAGCAAGTTAGTCATGATTCTTTTTGGGTTACTCAATTTTGTAAGGTTATGGGGCTTTGCTTGGT
Organism: Solanum pennellii; assembly: GCF_001406875.1. Taxonomy (NCBI): domain Eukaryota; kingdom Viridiplantae; phylum Streptophyta; class Magnoliopsida; order Solanales; family Solanaceae; genus Solanum; species Solanum pennellii. The sequence continues at coordinate 43,423,288 of NC_028645.1, read as the reverse complement.
CATTGCACTTGTTCAATTGATAGGGGTTATGGGTAATTGTCTTTCTTTGGTTATGTTATAATGAACTCTTATTCATGCCTGTTGCTATTATGACTTGATGATAGAGTAATTTACCATGTATTCAATTACATGATATGTGCGTTGACTTGACTAGTTTTGATGTTATTGGTCTTGTGATGTACATGCCTATGACTTAATGAATATGCCTAAAGTGAATTGGTATGGTCTTGTTGAAAATGCATATGTATTTTCAAAGTAAATTGCATACCTTTATGAAATGTCCCTTTCCTTAGCATGTTTTCAAAGTATGTGTGCATATGGTCTCATACTTAGTACAAGTGGTTTTCTAACCCCATTTTTTCCTTTTCCCCAATATTTTAGGTTCTGATAGTTGAAGTGCGTTTGAAGAAGGCTTGGATATCTTGATCAAACAAGTAGAATATGTGCTCACTTTTTTAGGCGATGCCACTATCTAGATAATGGAGTTGTTTTGAGTATAAGACTTCTATGTTATTTTCTTTTCCATTAAGTATGAAACATTGTATAGTCCATGTGAGGCATTCTTACTTTGATGTATGGGTTATGCCCAAGTTCTTACACTCTTGTTAGATGGTTATGAGATGAGACGACTATTATGACTATGTTATGTTTTATATACTTATGTGCACTTATGTATAAGACTAAGTAATCTTTCTATACGAAGGGTGTATTGTATACTCGATATATATATACTATATGTATGTAAAGGTCTATGTAAACCTCTAAGTACAAGTAATCCATAGTTTAAACTTTCCGCTAAATTTGTCATGTGAATGTAATGATGTAAGCTAACAGTCTAGTCTTAGCCCTCAAAGAGGACGACAATCTCGGTTACATCTAGGGGCTATTCCCGGATGTGACATGACATACTTTGTTTTATGAAACCTTTGTCTAAAAATTCTTTGAGTTGAATCATTAGTTCTTTCAACTCGGCCAGAGCCATCTGGTAAGGAGGGATAGAAATAGTCTTTGTATCCGCAACAAGTCTATGTCAATGTCTATTTCCCGTTCGAGAGGAATTTCGGGCAAGTCATCGCGGAAGACATCCAAAAATCCTTCACTACAGGTACCGACTCTATAGGAGGAAACTCAAACTCAAGGTCCTTTACCCTCACAATATGGTAGAGACACCCCGTAGAGATCATCATACAAGGTTTTAGACACAAAATGATTCGACCTCTATTGATTGAGTCACCCCCTTCCATTCTAAGACAGATTCATTAGGAAATTGGAACTTAACTACCCTTGTTCTATAATCAATAGAAGCAGAAAAAGCATGCAATCAATCTATCCCCAATATGACATCAAATTCCATAATATCAAGTTCTAGAATCAACCAATGTAACTCCATTGAGCTATGATATGGGACAACTCCTATAGACTCTCATTGCAACAACTGAGTCACTCACCGGGGTAGAAACCGAGAATGGTTAAACTAAGATGTCGGGTAGCATATAAAACATATTATATACTAATGGAGTTACAAATGATAAAATAGCAGTGGGATATAATAAAGCATAGACATCAATGGAAAGCACTTGTAACATACCGGTGACAATGTCGGAAGAATCCTCTTGTTCATCCCTAGAGAGAAGAGCATAGAATCGGTTCTTCTTAGGAGCATTGGAACAAGGAGTGCTTGATGGAGCTTGGATACTCTCCTTTACTATAGCCTTAATCATGGGACAATCTCTCACCTTATGGCCACCCTTTCCACAACCAAAGCAATTATCTGTTCCCACAAATCATTCCCCCATATGTTTCTTACCACATTTGGTACAAATAGGTTTCTCACTAGGTGAATTTCCACTTCTTCTCCCTTGGTACATAGGATTAGACACCTTATCTTTGTTAGCCTTGGAAAATTTAGTAGTAACTTGGTTTGAGTCTCTTCTTGAACTTAGGCTTGTCTTGGATTCCAACTTATCCTTAGAAACACTTCTTTCATAAAACCTTGCCCTTTTAGCATTGCTATTCTTCCTCTTGACCCTTCTGTCCTCTTCTTGTTATTCATGCACCATCAAATGAGAAATGTCCATATTTTCGTCAAGCATCGCCGAACAACACTCTTACAAAAGATCATCCGACACACCCATCACAAAATGGCTCATTTCATCTCTAGGATTTGACACCAAAGAAGGGGTATACTTGGACAACTTAGTCAATTTTAAAGATTACTCTTGGACACTCATATCTCTTTGATGAAGGTTGATGAACTCTTCCACATTTGCCTCTCTTTTCTCCCTTGGGAAGAACCTTTTAAGAAATGTCCTCCTAAAGACTTCCAAACTAATGGGACCCGATCTCTAAGACCAATTGTCCCTCCATTCAGTATACCAAATTTGAGACACATCCTCGAGTTGATATGCGGATCGATCGACCTTTTCATTTGAACCACTCACATAGCATACAAGATCTTATAGACCTCATCAAGAAATTATTGGGGGTGTTCATTCACCTTAGACGCAAATACTATTAGAGGGTTCATCCTTTTGAAGTCCCTCAAGAGAGAAGCCATGGTACTGGCATTTTGGTACACACCGGATCCTACTTTTTGGTTTGGTTGAGCCGTCAAGGCTTGAGCTTGAGTAGTCATAGTTTGAGCCAAGTTGATGAAAGCCAATCTTATCCCTCCATCTGTTATGGCCGGAGGATTGACCCGAGCTTGTTCACCTTGTGGAGCATGTTTTCTCAAAGGAGCTTGATTTTTTTTGGGAGGAACTCCCGTATTAGCAGTGTCCTCTTCAACTCTTCTTGCAACTGTCCTTCTAGTAGCCATATTCTATAACCATAAGAAAAGGGTTAGAAGAAAAAAGACACATAGAGTTATCACTCTTGAGGCACGACTTTCATGATTACCAAAGAGGTAAGAATTTCCTAAGCATCACAACTGGGGAGCACCCCATAGACGTAACCGGCGTCTTCGTCCTCGAAGAGGACTTATACTAGCCCTCAGCATATATCATCACATATCATAGGTCGAGAAAATGCAGAAAATCAATGACTTATACATATTGAAGTGTACTTAAACTTCTCATAATCATATATGGAGTTCACATAGAATCTTTGCTTATGAAGTGTACATAGACTTCTCTCTTATGCAATATAGCCAAGTCATATGAACTAGTCTAATGTTTTGTCTCACATTTAACCATCTAAAGAGAATTACAAAGTTGAGCATAGCCCTTACACTAGTACAATATACCATGTATAGTCTTACAACAATATTATAAAAATAAAGAAAGAACAACTTTCTTTAACCATAGTGAAAATAATAGCTACACTAGAAGAATGGCAACATTCTCAAACTTGAGGACTCACCAATAACTTGGGAAATGTTCCAAGTCTTCCTTCAAAGTGACCTTGATTCCTCAATGGCCCGAACCAACATTGCTTGGGAGAAGGGAAATAATATGGGTTAGTACAAACCACATGTACAAAGAATGAAAACATATGCAACTAAAACCATTGAAATCATGCTTAAAGGGACATTTTCTTCAAAACCATGATAAGTCACTTTTAAAAACCTTCATGCACAAACAAGAGCATATTTAAATCAACAATCACAATAACATTAAGACAAGTTCATATCCAACACAAGACCAACATTATCATAAGCCATATAAATATCTCATATCATAAAGTTCATCACATCAAAGAATACAAGACTCTTTAATCACAATTCCTTCCCAATCTTACAAGTGCATTGCTCATGTGAAGAACCATAACCCCACATAATCAAGTAAACTATGAAAGAGACCATAAGAAATGTCTACATTTCATATAAATCATAACATTCATATCCATCATCATATATATAGACTTAGAACCATATCATGTTAATCAAATTAAGTCAATATCATATAAGACAAACATCATTCAAAGTTAACATATGTATCTCATTCATAACATAAATACGTATGAACAACCTCCTAGGACTCCACTCAAGGTCAACTTGTGCAATGTATAGGTAACATCCCATTCCACAAACCTATACTTAGTAGAAACCCTTAAGTCACCCTAGGTAGTGTTCACTTTATTACTTTCATTCATTCATTTTACTTTCGGGGACAATTGCCTTAACTGACAGTAGACCATGAGAGCTAAACATGAAATTCGGTGTCATGAAACACTACACCAAAAGAAGGTGCTCTACTTGCCAAAGTAGAACCAAAACATGAACATATCATTATAGGCTGATCCACAAGCTAGTTTTCCTATGGGGGAAACATAGTTAAGGAACTATGAGATATGTATTGGAAACCCTCGTTATTTACAATCACATTATAGCCTCCATCTCATGAGAAGCATTGTGAACCTACCTTCCCTAATTGGGAAAGGCCACCTCTCATATCTAGTTCTCTTAGTGCTAAGAGAAAGTCCCTTTTTGAAATTCATCACGACCCGATTTCTCGAGTCATGATGGCACCTACTATAACCCACCAATTGGTAAGCCGACCCGTAACACGGAACAAAACGTAATGGTTCTAACGGTAAAAACTAAACAAGAGTAGGGAAAATTCAATATAATAACATAATCAAACCAAAACATAAATTCAAATAAGGATCCCTTCCAAAAAGTGGAAGTCACTAGTAGAGATCTACCAACAAAACAAGTACAAGTCCAAAAAATGCACCACAAGAACTAGACTGTCTCGAAAGGTCAAAAACAAGTCTTTATATCTATACAGATGGAGACTGAAATAGTACAAAATGTCGTGTGCTCACCCCCGTCTCAAGACCAGGCTACTCCAAACTCGATCAACATTGGCTATTGGTGCTCGAACCTGCATCACGAAAATAGATGCAGAGTATAGCATCAGTACCAAACAAAAGGTACCCAGTAGGCATCATACGCTGACTAAACTTGAAAAGTAAAGCAATATGAAAAGATGGAATCAAATCACTAGTGTCACAACCCGTATTCTAGAATCCGAACCACAACCGACGTCGTTAACCTCTCACAGATCGCAGACAAGACTATTTTTAGCTTTAATCACAATCGTACAGTTAATTTTGAGGAAAATTTAAAACTTTTTAATTACTTAACAAAGTGTACATAGACTTCATATAGTTTTGTATAAGAGTGATATTCTACTAGCTCAAACTCAACAGCAATCTTTTAAAGATTAAACAAACGAAACGATGAATCATAATAATAATATTTGCCAATCGACCTTATTACAACGTTTGAATAAATGGTTGAATTGAAACGCTAGGGACTAACTCCACTATCTATGTCTAAATACTAAGCTAGAATAATGAATGTAGCATCCTCGAACTCATGAGGACCTACCAAAGACTAAAGATCGCTAATCCAAACCGCTTTGTCAAACTTCAATCGTCTTGAGAACTTGCGTCTATAAAAATAATAATATTATATGGGGTTAGTACACCCTTGTACTAAGTATGGGTATATGAACATAACATATAAGGGATGATGTATGAACAGAAAAGCTCTTTGCTAAACAAAGTGTCAATGTTACTGTAATAATGCTACAGTTCCTTTAAAACGTTAATCTTGATTAATGATGTAAATATGACACGTTCTCATGCAATTAAGTCACACAACTCATTTTATACATGAAAATAAAACCTTGGAATCATGAACATATTTTTAGAACAACTTAAACGACTTTAATTATTTTTGCTCTAAGGTCGAGAGTCACCCTTTCTATACTTTAATTTATTTTTTTAGTTTTTATTCTATCTTCTTGTTGTGTAGTTCAATGGTATTCTTTGGTCTTATGTTTCACTTACAAGTGCAATGATTCATTGTAGTCCCATACCTACAATGAATCGAGTAAGCAATTCATAAGACTAAAGAAACGATTGGCTATCCTACTTATGAGTTAGATTTTTCATTCTTCTTCTTTTTGGGTAACTTACATTAATAAGCCAATATTTATTGGCTATGCCCCTTATTTGATTATTTCATAATACTTAGTTCTTGGGACATAATCCACTCTCCATTATGGCCACCCCCAACTTGTTATATCTATCAAACACTATGGATTAATAATTATGAAGCTCTTACTTTACTTAGTTCACTATGAACTTATAATTCTACTCCCTTGCTCGATTGTTCACTTGAACTTGCTACTTATTCTTTCTTACTCTCTTAAAGAATTATTTTAGCATTGACGGAAGCAGATCATGCGATTTTAGCATTAAAGAATTCTTTTACCACTCGCTCATAGCTAGTCTATCGGTGCTAATCTCGGATTTTATCTTCTTATCTTTTAGAGTTGAATCATTACATTTTGGAAGCTTGTTTATAGTTATGTGATTTACTTACTCTATGGATGACTGGTCATCCTTATCTTTACTTTATGATTAAGATCTTGAAACATTACTTTATCATCATCGTATGAGTGAGATGTTTCTCATGGACTTTAGCACCCTCTTATGTGAGTATTATTGACGTAATGATTATGTGTTCTTGAGACTCGTCTCACTTCTTTCTAACACTTTTTATTAGGTCAATCTTATAACTTAACTCGTAGTTATCTCTTTACTCACCTTAACTTGATCATGTCACTTACTATCCTCATATTATTCTTTATGATTGTTATTGATTCTTTGTAATATATTATGGCGTTCAATAGTTGTGTGGATAGGGTATGTTGCGACTTGTCCCATTGATTGGCATACCCTATGTTATGAGATATTGAATTTATATTAGAATGACTTTTTGGAGTACTACATTTAGATATTGATTTTATTAGCCAATTTGTTGGCATGATTTAGTTTGCGACTTCTCTTGTTCTCACGTTTTTCTCTTGATTTAGTTGTAACATTTTCTTGAAGTGAATAACGTGTCTAAGGCTTTATAAACTGAATGTTAACTAATTCTACTTGGATTATATAACCTAATTAAGGTAGACCAATTAGCTAATTATATAAACGCCCCTCCTAGATTGATTAGGATTAGAACATTCTTCACTTAACCGCTTTTTGGGTCTTTCCTTGTAGCTTCGGTTTTTTATAACTAATTTAATTAATTAAGTTGATAAATTAATTAATTAAGTAACCTAGTGTAAATACCAAAGTACCGCTAGGTGGTTAGGACCATAACAAATTCTTTGGACCATCCGAGGTTAGGTACTAGGTTATCTTTTTCTTGGCTTAACTAAATCTGGAAATTCCCTTTGTGATTTCGGTTTTTCCCTTATAAATTAATTAATTAGATTTATAATTTAATTAATTAATCAACCTATGTTAATTACTAAAGTACCCGTAAGTGGTTAGGACCATATCCAACCCTTTGGACAATCCTAGGTTAGGTACTAGGTTGTCTATTTCTTGTCTTAACCGGAATCTAGAAATTCCCTTGTGATTTCTGTTTTTCCCTTTCAAATTAATTAAATAAGTTTATAAATCAATTAATTAATTAACCTAGGGTAATTAATAAAGTACCAATAAGTTCTTAGAACCATAACCAACCCTTTGGACAATCCTAGGTTAGGTAATATGTTGTCTCTTTAACTAGTTACTAGGTTAGTGTCACCCGGTTAAGTCCTAGGTTGTCGGGTGCACTAATTAATTTATTTCGATTGGTCCTAGGTTAGTTATCTAGTTAGGGTAGTTATTTATTGCCTAGTATTGGTTAGGTAGGTTTGCCCCACCTGGAGGGACCCGTCCGAACATGTCGTCCCTAACAGCCCTAACTGAATTTGGTTAAGGTGGTTGCATGGTCCCCTTCTCCGATTCCAACTTGATTTGACCATGTAATTGCACATGGGTTGGTTTTACTTTGGTAACTAAATATACTTGATGGCTCATTTGAAATATTTACTTATCGTCCCAACTATCCTAACTATGTCTTTGGGCACTGTATACTATACATGATCATTTTAAATGGTTATGTACTATGGCATATAGGCTTGACACTTGGATGCCTCATACCTCATTGAATACTTGAAAATCTATGTTTTTACCTTAAGAGTCTTCATTGCCGGTACATTTACTGGACAACAATCCTGGATTATATTATTCCTATTTGGGTATATATAGAAATTGGCTAACACTCCTTAGCCAATTTTCTATACTATGCCCAATATTTCTCAATATTAGGCATAGGGATGCCTATTAAACTAATGTTATGAAGGATATTGTTATATTAAGTACTTCTGGATATATAGAAATTGGCTTACACCTCGTAGACAATATTCTATGATATGCCTAATATTTATCAATATTGGTCATTGAGATTCCTATACTCAATGAATTGAGTTGAGGATCAACATTACTATTTATATATTTGTGTATACATAGAAATTGGCTAACACCCCTTAGTGAATATTCTATGATATGCCCAATATTTCTCAATATTGGGCATTGGAATGCCTATGTACCCCAATACACATTCTAAAGGACTTACTGGGCTCTTTACTAGACATGTAATTTTCCAGAATGTTACATTATCCCCCCCCTTAGGAACATTCGTCACCGAATGACACTACTTATCGTTTTAAAACAAACATGGAGATTTTCGAAAATCACATTAGCATAATAGAAATTTATCTTCATGAATGTCTAACTCACCCCATGCGAACAACAACACTTACCACCCGTCTTTCATTCACGTTGGGCATTTCCATCATTTCCCCATCTTTGAAAGGCCAGATCTTGAGTCTGGCGCCTTAAACCATTTGGCAATCCTAATTCTTGTGTGTATTCTTCTACGCGCTCACACAATTAGTAAGTTATATACTTAGAATGACACAAATTGTCAAATCTCTAAATAGCACGATAAAGAGTAGAAGAAGTTAAGATTCTTAACATCACACAGTCTCTAAATCATGTTTGTGGTGCACTTCACAATCATAAGTTAGAAACTACGCAACGTGGTAGTGTTCAGTTTTAGATCCTAGGTAATTTAACCTCATGTTCTGATACCAATTTTTCACGACCCGAATTCTAGAACTCGAACGCAACTGACATTGTTAGCCTCTTAGAGGTCGCAGAAAAGCCTCTTCTTAGCTTTAATCACAATCATACAGTTAAATTTGCAGAAAATTTAAAAAAATTTAATTACCTAACAAAGTGTACATAGACATCATATACTTTTGTATAAGAGTGATATTCTACTAGCTCAAACTCGATAACCATCTATTAAAGATTAAACAAACAAAAAAATCAATCATAATAATAATAATAGTTTGCCAATCAGCCTTTTTACAACGTTTGAATAAATGGTTGAATTGAAACGCTAAGGACTAACTCCACTAGCTATGTCTAATGTACTAATCTAGAATAATGAATGTAGCATCCTCGAACTCAAGCGGACCTACTAAAGTCTGGAGATCGCTAATCCAAATCGTTTCGTCGAACTAAAATATTCTTAAGAACCTGCGTCTATAAAAAATAGTAAAAATATATGGGGTTGGTACACACTTTTACTAAGTATGAATGTATGCACATAACACATAAGGGACGGTGCATGAACAAGGAAATCTCTTTACTAAACAAAGTGTTAATGTTACTATAACCATGCCTACAGTTCACTTAAAACGTTAATCTTTATTAATGATGTAAATATGACACGTTCTCATGCAATTAAGGCACACAACTCGTTTTCTATATGAAAATAAACCTTGGAAGCATGAACATATTTTTAGAACAACTTAAACGACTTTTATTATTTTTGCTCTAAGGTCGAGAGTCACCCTTTCTATACTTTAATTTATTTTTTCAGTTTTTCTTCTATCTTCTTGTTGTGTAGTTCAATGAGATTCTTTAGTCTTATGTTTCACTTACAAGTGTAATGATTTATTGTAGTCCCATACCTACAATGAATCGAGTAAGTAATTCATAAGACTAAAGAAACGATTGGCTACCCTACTTATGAGTTAGATTTTTCATTCTTCTTCTTTTTGGGTAACTTACATTAATAAGCCAATCTTTATTGGATATACCCCTTATTTGGTTGTTTCATAATATATAATGCTTGGGACATAATCCACGTTCCATTATGGATACCCCCAACTTGTTACATCTATCAAACACAATTGATTAATGTTTATTAAGCTCTTACTTTACTTTGTTCACTATGAACTTATAATTCTACTCCCTTGCTCGATTGTTCACTTGAACTTGCTACTTATTCTTTCTTACTCTCTTAAGGAATTCTTTAAGCACTGACGGAAGTAGATCATACGAGCTACATGAAATCCAATGTCTCCCCCACACCAAAAGGGGTGGTTCATCTAATAAAGTGAACCAATCTATGTGTCTTCCCAACACTAAAAAGGGGGATTCAGCTGCTAAGGTGAATCGGTCGATGTCTTCCCCATATCGTAAAGGGGGATTCACGGTAATAGTGAAATGAATGCGTGTACTGAGTTATAACCGACATAGATCATGTTAGCTAGACATTAAATCTGGTGTCTCCCCCACACTGAAAAGAGGTGGAATCACCGGCCATGGCGATCTCCTCTTATGAGACTTACAAGAGCTTACCACTAGCTCATAGCTAGTCTATCGGTGCTAATTTCGGATTTTATCTTCTTATATTTTAGAGTTGACTCATTACATTATGGAAGATTCCTTATAGTTATGTGATTTACTTACTCTATGGATGATTGGTCATCCCTATCTTTACTTTATGATTCAGATCTTGAAACTTTACTTTATCATCATGATGTGAGTGAGATGTTTCTCATGGATTCTAGCACCCCCTTATGTGAGTATTATTGACGTAATTATTAAGTGTTCTTGAGACTCGTCTCACTTATTTCTAAGACCCTTTATTAGGTCAATCTTATAACTTAACTCTTAGTTATCTCTTTACTCACCTTAACTTGTTCACCTTAGTTACTATCCTCATATCATTCTTTCTAATGATTATTGATTCTTTGTAAGATATTATGGCGTTCAATAGTTGTGTGGATAGAGTATGTTGCGACTTCTCCCATTGATTTGCATACCCTATGTTATGAGATATTTAATTGATATTAGAATGACTTTTTGGCGTACTACATTTAGATATTGATTTTATTAGCCAATTTGTTGGTATCATTTAGAATTTCGCCAGTTACTTGTCAAAATATTATCATTAGCCAACTCAATAACTTCATGAATACATTATAGAAATCTAGCCTACCAAACAAGTCAAATTTTAACTTTGATTATCATATAAGGCAATTCAACGAATACTCATAACAATTCACATTCTCGAAACACAATTAGGCATTATAATAGTTAACGATTATGCAAATAACACCCTAGCATGCGGATCTAATCACGTGTATTTCACTCAAAATTTAAATCAATTAAACACAAATATAAGATCGGTTAATAAAACATAAAACCATCAATGTATCGAGAATAATAATACTATATTAAAAGAATCGGAAATCGGGAGAACTAGGGAAATGAACATGCGATTCGATGGGAACAACCCTTGTTTCGATTTTCTTGAAGTAAGAATATTTGAAAAGCCTCTTGGAGAAAGGATTCCATTAGATAAAACCCATACCTTGCTTCAGAATTAAATCTACGAAGATCAATAAAAATTTTGCACGAAAAACCTTTGAAACGTCCCTTGCTAGCGCCCTAGGGTTTAGTTTGTGACTTCTCTTGTTCTCACATTTTTCTCTTGATTTAGTTGTTACGTTTTCTTGAAGTGAATAAAGTGTCTAAGGCTTTATAAACAGAATTTTAACTAATTTTACTTTTATTATATAACCTAATTAAGGTAGAACAATTATCCAATTACATAAACGCCCCTCCTAGATTGACTAGGATTAGAAGATTCTTGAGTTAACCGCTTTTTTGGGTCTTTCCATGTAGTTTCGGTTTTGTCTAACTAATTTCATTAATTAAGTTGCTAAATTAATTAATTAATTAACCTATATTAAATACCAAAGTACCCCTAGGTGGTCAGGACCATAACAAATTCTTTGGACCATCCTAGGTTAGGTACTACGTTGTCTATTTCTTGGTTTAACTAAATCTGGAAATTCCCTTGGTGATTTCGGTTTTGCCCTTATAAATTAATTAATTAAGTTTATAATTTAAGTAAGTAAATAATCTATGGTAATTAATAAAGTACCCCTAAGTGGTTAGGACCATATCCAACCTTTCTGACAATCCTAGGTTAGGTACTAGGTTGTCTATTTCTTGTCTTAACCGAAATCTGGAAATTCCCTTGGGATTTTGGTTTTCCCTTTTAAATTAATTAAAAAGGTTGATAAATTATTTAATTAAGTAACCTAGGTTAATTACTAAAGTACCTCTATGTTCTTAGGACCATAACCAACCCTTTGGACAATCCTAGGTTAGGTACTAGGTTGTCTCTTTAACTAGTTACTAGGTTAGTGTCACCCGGTTAAGTCCTAGGTCGTCGGGTGCACTAATTAATTTATTTCTATTGGTCCTAGGTTAGTTAGCTAGTTAGGGCAGTTAGTTACAGCCTAGTATTGGTTAGGTAGGTTTGCCCTATGCGGAGGGACCCGTCCGCACATGTTGTCCCTAACCGCCCTAACTGAATTCGGTTAAGGTGGTTGCATGGTCCCCTTCGCCGATTCCCACTTAACTTGCCCATGTACTTGCAAATGGGTTGTTTTTACTTTGGTAACTAACTATACTTGATGGCTCATTCGGAATATTTACTTATCGTCCCAACGATCCTAACTATATCTTTGGGCACTATATACTATACATGATCATTTTAAACGGTTATGTAATATGATATCTAGGCTTGACACTTGGATGCCTCATACCTCATTGAATACTTGAAAATCTAAGTGTTTACCTTAGAGTCTTCATTGCAAGTACATTTACTGGACAACAATCCTGGATTATATTATTTCTATTTGGCCCAATATTTCTCAATATAAGGCATTAGGATGCCTATTAAACTAATGTGATGAAGGATATTGTTATATTAAGTACTTGTGCATACATAGAAATCGGCTAACACCTCCTACACAATATTCTATGATATGCCCAATATTTATCAATATTGAGCATTGAGATGCCTATTACTTAATGAATTGAGTTGAGGATCAATATTACTATTTATATATTTGTGTATACATAGAAATTGGCTAACACCCCTTAGACAATATTCTATGATATGCCCATTATTTCTCCATATTGGGCATTGGGATGCGTATGTACCCCAATACGCATTCTAAAGGACTTACTGGGCTCTTCACTAGACATGTAATTTTCCGGAATGTTACATTATCCCCCCCCCCCTTAGGAACATTTTTCACCGAATGACACTACTCATCGTTTTAAAACAAAGAGGGAGATTTTCGAAAATCAAATTAGCATAGTAGAACTTTATCTTCATGAATGTCTAACTCACCCCATGTGAACAACCACACTTACCACACGTCTTTCATTCACGTTGGGCATTTCCATCATTTTCCCTTCTTGGGAAGGCTAGATGTTGAGTCTGGCGCCTTAGACCATTTGGCAATCCTAATTCTTGTGTGTATTCTTCTACGCGCTAACACAATTAGGAAGTTATATACTTTGAATGACACAAATTGTCGAATCTCTAGATAGCACAATAAAGAGTAGAAGAAGGAAAGATTCTTAACATCACATAGTCTCTAAATCATGTTTGTGGTGCACTTCACAATCATAAGTTAGAAACTACGCAACGTGGTAGTGTTCAGCTTTAGATCCTAGGTAATTTAACCTCATGCTCTGATACCAAGTTTTTCACGACCCGAATTCTAGAATTCGAACCGCAACCGACGTTGTTAACCTCTTAGAGGTCGCTGAAAAGCCTCTTCTTAGCTTTTATCACAATGATACAGTTAAATTTGCAGAAATTTTAAAAAAATTTAATTAGTTAACAAAGTGTACATAGACATCATATAGTTTTGTAAAAGAGTGATATTCTACTGGATCAAACTCGATAACCATCTATAAAAGATTAAACAAACGAAACGATGAATCATAATAATAATAATAGTTTGCCAATAGGCCTATTACAACGTATGAATAAATGGTTGAATTGAAACACTAAGGACTAACTCCACTAGTTATATCTAATGGATTAAGCTAGAATAATGAATGTATCATTCTCGAACTCAAGCGGACCTACTAAAGTCTGGTGATCGCTAATCTAAATCGCTTCGTCGAACTTCAATCCTCTTAAGAACCTGCGTCTATAAAAATAGTAAAAATATATGGGGTTGGTACACACTTGTACTAAGTATGGATGTATGCACATAACACATAAGGGATGATGCATGAATAAGGAAACCTCTTTCCTAAACTAAGTGTCAATGTTACTGTAATCACGTTACGGTTCACTTAAAATGTTAATCTTTGTTAATGATGTAAATATGACACGTTCTCATGCAATTAAGGCACACAACTCACTTTCTATATGAAGATAAGACCTTGGAATCATGAACATAATTTTAGAACAACTTAAACGACTTTAATTATTTTTTCTCTAAGGCCGAGAATCACCCTTTCTATACTTAGTCTATTTTTTAAGTTTTTCTTCTATCTTCCTGTTGTGTAGTTCAATGATATCCTTTGATCTTATGTTTCACTTATAAGTGTAATGATATATTGTAGTCCCATACCTATAATAAATCGAGTAAGCAATTCATCAGACTAAAGAAATGATTAGCTACCCTACTTATGAGTTTAGATTTTTAATTCTTCTTCATTTTGGGTAACTTACATTAATAAGCCAATGTTTATTGACTATGCCCCTTATTTGATTATTTCATAATATATAGTTCTTGGGACATAATCCACGCTCCATTATGGCTACCCCCAACATGTTATATCTATCAAACACTATTGATTAATGTTTATTAAGCTCTTACTTTACTTAGTTCACAATGAACTTATAATTCTACTACCTTGCTCGATCGGTCACCTGAACTTTCTACTTATTCTTTGTTACTCTCTTAAATAATTCTTTTAGCATTAATGGAAGTAGATCATACGAGCTACATGAAATCTAGTGTCTCCACCACAGCGAAAAAGGGTGGTTCACTCATTAAAGTGAACCAAGCTCTGTGTCTTCCCCACACTGAAAAAGGGGATTCACCTGCTAAGGTGAATCGGTCGAAGTCTTCCCCACATCGTAAAGGGCGATTCACGACTATAGTAAACCAAATGCTTGTACTGAGCTATAACCGACATAGATCATGTTATCTAGACATGAAATCCGATGTCTCCCCCACACCGAAAAGAGGTGGAATCACCGGCCAAGATGATTACCTAACTTTCTAGCGTGTTTAGTAGGTGGTCTCCACTAGTTATGGAAGCTTGCATCTAGTTATGAGGTTTACTTACTCTATGGATGAATTGTCATCCCTATATTTACATTATGATTATGATCTTGAAACTTTACTTTATCATCATGGTATGAGTGAGACTTGTCTTACAGACTCTATTACCCTCTTATGTGAGTATTATTGACGTAATGATTCAGTGTTCTTGAGACTCGTCTCACTTCTTTCTAACACTCTATATTATGTCAATCTTATAACTTAACTCTTAGTTATATCTTTACTCACCTTAACTTGTTCATGTCACTTACTATTCTTATATCATTATATATGATTGTTATTGATTCTTTGTAAGATTTTATGGCATTAACAAGTTGTGTGGATAGGGTATGCTGCGACTTGTCCCATTGATTGGCATACCCAATGTTATGAGATATTTAATTGAGATTAGAATGACTTTTTGGAGTACTACATTTAGATATTGATTTTATTAGCCAATTTGTTGGCAACATTTAGAATTTTGGCAGTTACTTGTCAAAATCTTATCATTAGCCAACTCAATAAATTCATGAATACATTACAGTAATCTAAACTAACAAACAAGTCAACTTTTAACTTTGATTAACATATAATTCAATACAACGAATACTCATAACAATTCACATTGTCCAACACAATAAGGAATTGTAACAATTAACGTTTATATAAATAACACCCTAGCGTGCAGATCTAATCACGTGTATTTCACTCGACATATAAATCACTTAAACACACATATAAGATCAGATAAAACCACATACAACCAGCAATGCATCGAGAATAATACTACTATGCTAAAAGAATCGGAAATCGGGAGAACTAGGGAGATGAACATCTGATTCGATGGGAACAACCCTATTTTCGATTTTATTGAAGTAAAAATGTTTCAAAAGCCTATTGGAGAAATTATCCATGAGATGAAACTCATAACTTTCTGTAGAATTAAATCAACGAAGAACAATACCAATTTTGCATGAAAACCCATTGAAACGTCCCTTGCTAGCGTCCTAGGGTTTAGTTTGCGACTTTTTTTGTTCTCACGTTTTTCCCTTGATTTAGTTGTAACGTTTTCTTGGAGTGAATAACGTGTATAAGTCATTATAAACTGAATTTTAACTAATTCTACTTGGATTATATAACCTATTTAAGGTAGACCAATTAGCTAATTACATAAACGCCCCTACTAGATTTACTAGGATTGTAAGATTCATGATTTAACCGCTTTTTGGGTCTTTCCTTGTAGTTTCGGTTTTTCCTAACTAATTTAATTAATTAAGTTGCTAAAATAATTAATTAATTAACCTAGGGAAATTACAAAAGTACCCATAGGTGGTTAGGACCATAACAAACTCTTTGGACCATCCTAGGTTAGGTACTAGGTTGTCTTTTTCTTGTCTTAACCAAATCTACAAATTCTTTCTGTGATTTAGGTTTTTCCATTTTAAATGAATTAATTAAGTTTTTAACTTAATAAATTAAGTAACCTAGGGTAATTGATAAATTACCCTTAAGTGGTTAGGACCATCACAAACCTTTTGGACAATCCTAGGTTAGGTACTAGGTTTTCTATTTCTTGTCTTAACTGAAATTTGGAAATTCCCTTGTGATTTCAGTTTTTCCCTTTTAAATTAATTAATTAAATTTCTAGATTAATTAATTAAGTATTCTAGATTAATTACCAAAGTACCTATAGGTGGTTAGGACCATAACAAACTCTTTGGACCATCCTAGGTTGGGTACTAGGTTGTCTTTTTCTTGTCTTAACCAAATCTGGAAATTCCCTCTGTGATTTCGGTTTGACCTTTTAAATTAATTAATTAATTAATTAACCTATTGTAATTACTAAATTACCCTTAAGTGGTTAGGACCATAACCAACCTTTTGGAAAATCCTAGGTTAGGTACTAGGTGTCTATTTCTTGTCTTAATCGAAATCTGGAAATTCCCTTGTGATTTCAGTTTTTCCCTTTTAAATTAATTAATTAATTTAATAAATTAATTAATTAAGTAACCTAGTATAATTAATAAAGTACCTCTAATTTTTTAGGACCATAACCAACCTTTGGACAATCCTAGGTTAGGTACTAGGTTGTCTCTTTAACTAGTTACTAGGTTAGTGTCACCCGGTTATGTCTTAGGTTTTCGGGTGCACTAATTAAATTATTTCGGTTGGTCCTAGGTTAGTTATATAGCTAGGGCAGTTACTTAGATCCTATGATTGGTTAGGTAGGTTGGCCCCACGTGGAGAGACCCGTCCGCACATGTTGTCCCTAATCGCCCTAACCGAATTCGGTTAGGGTGGTTGCATGGTCCCCCTTGGCCGATTCCCACTCGACTTGACCATGTGCTTGAACATGGGTTTGTTGTACTTTTGTAACTAAGTATTCTTGATAGCTCATTTGGAATATTTACTTATTGTCCCAAGCATCCTAACTATGTCCTTGGGCACTATTTACTATACATGATCATTTTAAATGGTTATTTACTATGGTATCTAGGCTTGACACTTGGATACCTCATAACTCATTGAATACTTGGAAATCTATGTTTTTACCTTAGGGTCTTCATTGCAGGTACATTTATTGGACAACAATCCTAGATTATATTATGCCTATGAGGGTATATATAGAAATTGGCTAACACTCCTTAGCCAATTTTCGATACTATGCCCAATATTTCTCAATATTGGGCATTGGGATGCCTACTAAACTAATGTGATGAAGGATAGTGTTATTTTGAGTACTTGTGCATACATAGAAATTGGCTAACACCTCTTAGCCAATATTCTATGATATGCCCACTATTTCTCAATATTGGGCATTGGGATGCCTATTACTTAATGAATTGAGTTGAGGATCAATATTACTATTTATATATTTGTGAATACATAGAAATTGGCTAACGCCCCTTAGTCAATATTATATGATATGCCCAATATTTCTCAATATTGGGCATTGGGATGCCTATATACCCCAATACGCATTCTAACGGACTTAATGGGCTCTTCACTAAACATGTAATTTTTTGGAATGTTACATTATACCCCGTCAGGAACATTTGTCCCCCGAATGACACAACTTATCGTTTTAAAACAAAGAGGGAGATTTTCGAAAATCACATTAGCATACTAGAACTTTATTTTCATGAATGTATAACTCAGCCCATGCGAACAGCCACACTTAGCACACGTCTTTCATTCACGTTGGGCATTTTCATCATTTCTCCTTCTTGAGAAGCCTAGATCTTGAGTCTGGCGCCTTAGACCATTTGGTCATCCTAATTCTTGTGTGTATTCTTCTACGCGCTCATACAAGAAGGAAGTTATATTCTTAGAATGATAAAAAGTGTCAAATCTGTAGATAGCACGATAAAGAGTAGCTGAAGGGAAGATTCTTAACATCACACAGTCTCTGAATCATGATTGTGGTGCACTTCACAAGCATAAGTTAGAAACTACGCAATGTGGTTGTGTTGAGCTACGGATCCTAAGTAATTTAAACTCATGCTCTGATACCAAGTTTGTTAGGACCTTGATTCTGGAATCCGAATCGCGACCGTTGTCGTTAACTTCTCCGAGGTTGCAGACAAGCCTCTTCATAGCTTTTCAACACAATCATACAGTTAAATATGCGAAAAATTAAAGCTTTTTAATTACTTAACAAAGTGTACATATACTTCATATAGTTTTGTATAAGATTGATATTCTACTAGCCCGAAGTCAATAACCATCTATTAAAGATTAAACAAACGAAACGATGAAACATAATAATAATATTTTGCCTATCGGCCTTATTACAACGTTTGAATAAATGGTTGAATTGAAATGCTAGGGACTAACTCCAATAGCTATGTCTAATTTATTAAGCAAGAATAATGAATATAGCATCCTCGAACTCAAGAGGACTTACCAAAGTTTAGAGATCGCCAATCCAAACAATTTCGTCGAACTTCATTCTTCTTTAGAACCTGCGTCTATAAAAATATTAAAAATTTATGGGGTTAGTACACACTTGTCCTAAGTATGGGTGTATGCACATAACACATAATGGAAGATGCATGAACAAGGAAAGTTGTTTCCTAAACAAAGTGTCAATGTTACTATAACCACGCTACGGTTCACTTGAAACGTTAATCTTGATTAATGATGTAAATATGACACGTTCTAATGCTATAAAGGCACACAAATCGTTTTCTATATGAACATAAGTCCTTGGAATCATGAACATTATATAGTTAGTTTATTTTTTCAGTTTTTCTTCTATCTTCTGGTTGAGTAATTCAATGATCTCCTTTGATCTTATGTTTGACATACAAGTGTAATGATTCATTGTAGTCCCATACCTACATAGAATAGAGTAAGCAATACATAAGAGTAAAGAAACCATTGGCTACCCTACTTATAGTTAGATTTTTTATTCTTCATATTTTTGGGTAACTTACATTAATAAGTCAATCTTTATTGGTTATGCCCCTTACTTTATTATTTCACAATATATAGTTCTTGGGACTTAATCCACGCTCCATTATGGCTACCCCCAACTTGTTAAATATATCAAACACTATCGATTAATGTTTATTAAGATCTTACTTTACTTAGTTCACTATGAACTTATAATTCTACTCCCTTGCTCGACTGTTCACTTGAACTTGCTACTTATTCTTTCTTACTCTCTTAAAGAATTTTTTTAGCATTGACGAAAGTAGATCATGTGATCTACACGAAATCCTGTGTATCCCCCACACCGGAAAGGGGTGGTTCACCGATTAAAGTTAACCAAGCTCTGTGTCTTCCCCACACTGAAAAGGGGGATTAACCTGCTAAGGTGAATGGGTAGATGTCTTCCCCTCATCGTAAAGGGGGATTCACGGCAATAGTGAACCAAATGCGTGTACTGATATATAACCGACATAAATGATGTTAGCTAGATATGAAATCTGGTGTCTCCCCCACACCGAAAAGAGGTGGAATCACCGGCCAAGATGATTACCTAACTTGCTAGCGTGTTTAGTGGGTGGCCTCTACTAGCTAGGTGCCCCTATGTTGGCAACATAGTTCTAAGACTAGGAGACATACTGAGACCCCAGTGATCTCTTCATATGAGACTTACAAGCGCTTATCACTCGCTCATAGCTGGCCTATCGATGTTAAGCTCAGATTTTATCTTCTTATCTTTTAGAGTTGACTCATTACATTATGGAAGCTTGCATCTAGTTATGAGATTTACTTACTCTATGAATGACTTGTCATCCCTATCTTTACTTTATGATTATGATCTTGAAACTTTACTTTATCATCGTAGTGTGAGTGAGACTTGTCTTACAGACTCTAGCACCCTGTTATGTGAGTATTATTGACGTAATGATTCAGTGTTCTTGAGACTCGTCTCACTTCTTTCTAACACTCTATATTATTTCAATCTTATAACTTATCTCTTAGTTATATCTTTACTCACCTTAACTTGTTCACATCACTTACTATTCTTATATCATTCTTTATGATTGTTATTGATTCTTTGTAAGATTTTATGGCATTAACAAGTTGTGTGGATAGGGTATGCTGCGACTTGTCCCATTGATTGGCATACCCTATGTTATGAGATATTGAATTGAGAATAGAATGACTTTTTGGAGTACTACATTTAGATATTGATTTTATTAGCCAATTTGTTGGCAACATTTAGAAT
Organism: Solanum pennellii; assembly: GCF_001406875.1. NCBI lineage: Eukaryota > Viridiplantae > Streptophyta > Magnoliopsida > Solanales > Solanaceae > Solanum > Solanum pennellii. The sequence goes on along the minus strand of NC_028645.1, from coordinate 43,402,303 downwards.
TTCGGCAGTTACTTGTCAAAATCTTATCATTAGCCAACTCAATAAATTCATGAATACATTATAGTAATCTAAACTAAAAAACAAGTCAACTTTTAAATTTGATTAACATATAAGTCAATTCAACGAATACTCATAACAATTCACATTGTCCAACACAATTAGGAATTATAACAATTAACGTTTATGTAAATAACACCCTAGCGTGCAGATCTAATCACGTGTATTTCACTCGACATATAAATCACTTAAACACACATATAAGATCAGTTAAAACCACATAAAACCAGAAATGCATCAAGAATACCACTACTATAATACAAGAATCGGAAATCGCAAGAACTAGGGAGATGAACATGTGATTCATGGGAACAACCCTAGTTTCGATTTCCTTGAAGTAAAAACGTTTGAAAAGCCTCTTGGAGAAACTATTACATGATATAAAACCCATACCTTGCTGTAGAATTAAATCTACGAAGAGCAATATGAATTTTACACGAAAAACCTTTGAAATATCCGTTGCTAGCGTCATAAGGTTTTGTTTGCGACTTCTCTTGTTCTCACGTTTTTCTCTTGATTTAGTTGTAACGTTTTTTTGGAGTGAATAACTTGTATAAGGCTTTGTAGACTGAATTTTAACTAATTATACTTAGATTATATAACCTAATTAAGGTATACCGATTAGCTAATTACATAAACGCCCCTCCTAGATTGACTAGGATTGGAAGATTCTTGACTTAACCGGTTTTTGGGTCTGTCGTTGTAGTTTCGGTTACTATCTAAATAATTTAATTAATTAATTTTCTAAATAAATTAATTAATCAAACCTAGGGTAATTACCAAAGTACCCGTAGGTGGTTAGGGCCATAACAAACTCTTTGGACCATCCTAGGTTAGGTACTAGGTTGTCTTTTTCTTGTTCTAACCAAATCTGGAAATTCCCATTGTGATTTCGGTTTTGACCTTTTTAATTAATTATTAAATTTCTAAATTAATTTATTAAGTAACCTAGGGTAATTACTAAAGTACCCCTAAGTGAATAGGACCATAACGAACCTTTTGGAGAATCCTAGGTTAGGTATTAGGCTGTCTACTTCTTGTCTTAACCGAAATCTTGAAATTCCCATGTGATTTCGGTTTTTCCCTTATAAATTAATTAATTAAGTTCCTAAATTAGTTAATTAAGTAACCTAGGGTAATTACTAAATTACCTTTAAGTTTTTAGGACCATAACCAACCCTTTGGACAATCCTAGGTTAGGTACTAGGTTGTCTCTTTAACTAGTTACTAGGTTAGTGTCACCCGGTTAAGTCCTAGGTTGTCGGGTGCACTAATTAATTTATTTCGGGTTGTACTAGGTTAGTTAGCTAGTTTGGTCAGTTATTTAGTAACTAGAATTTTTTAGGTAGGTTGGCCCCACGTGGAGGGACCCGTCCACACATTTTGTCCCTTTCCGCCCAAACAGAATTCATTTAGGGTTGTTGCATGGTCCCCCTTGGCATATTCCCACTTGACTTGCCCATTTGCTTGCACATGGGTTAATTTTACTTTCGTAACCAACTATTCTTGATGGATCATTTGTAATATTTATTTATTGTTTCAAGGATCCTCACTATGTCCTTGGGCACTGTTTACTATACATGATCATTTTAAATGGTTATGTACTATGGTATCTAGGCTTGATACTTGGATACCTCATACATAATTGAATACTTGGAAATCTATGTTTTTACCTTAGGGTCTTCATTGTAGGTACATTTATTGGACAACAATCCTGGATTATATTATGCCTATTTGGGTATATATAAAAATTGGCTAAAACTCCTTAGCCAATTTTCTATACTATGCCCAATATTTCTCAATATTTGGCATTGGAATGCCTATTAAACTAATGTGATGAAAGATATTGTCATTTTAAGTACTTGTGCATACATAGAAATTGGCTAACACCTCTTAGCCAATATTCTATGATATGCCCAATATTTCTCAATATTGGCCATTGGGATGCCTATTACTTAATGAATCGAGTTGAGGATCAATATTAATATTTATATATTTGTGTATACATAGAAATTGGCTAACACCCCTTAGCCAATATTCTATGATATGCCCAATATTTCTCAATATTGAGCATTGGGATGTCCATGTACCCAATATGCATTCTAACGGACTTACTGGTTTCTTTATTAGACATGTAATTTTCCGGAATGTTACAAATAGAGGTCAAGAATGGAAGTCTAAGTAATAATGGAATGCACACGAGTGTGGAAAGAACTAACTAAAGTAATATATAAGTTAACTACAACTAACTGGACCGCCCTTAAGCCTATAAGGTACACTTGTGCGCAAGTTTAAATAAAAACTCGAATGGACCCACATAAGCCCAATGAGCACACAGAATAACTACAACTAAGGAGAATAGAACCCAGGGGCAAAGAACATCGAACCAGATGCTTTAAACCAAAGAGTAGAATATTAAGGTACAGAGGTCGTGTATGATCCCGAAAATGACTTAGGTGAATTAGATCCTGACATGGTTTTCATGATGTTATAAGTTCCTAAATTGTTCTAAAATATGGTATTGAGGCAGTGTCTAGGAGTTTAGGTGATTTGGAAGTGAAACATCAAGGGACGACCAAGACGTTTGACGACTAAGTCACCTATGCGTCTCATATGTGATTTTATGTGTTTATGTGTGTTTAATGAGTTCATAAGGTCCTTAAATGATTTATCATGGTGTATATAGACAGTGTGTCAAGTTTCGTGAAGTTTGGAGGTCAAACGTCCATGAAGTTCGAAAGTGTTGCCTTGAAACGACCTTGTGTGTCTAGGCATGTTTCTTCAAGTTTTACGTGTTTGTTTTTGATGAAATTCATGTGAGATGTTATAAACTAATATAAGAGAATGTTTGGGCTGTAAACATGCAGGAAAACATCCCCAAGGACCATCTAAGGTTCCTTGAGGAAGGACCCAAAGTTGGTGTCCAAGACTACACAAGGAGCCTACCAACGAAAGGAATCGACGCCCCATTGGTGGTGGCTCGTCGATTGAGACTTATTCTTGGTAGAGGAGAGACCAAAATTGAGTCTATGAACCCAACGACAGAAGGACAGGATGGTCTGTTTGTGGACAAACGGTCCGTCCACTGCCTACCGTCGATGGATCTAACTCCTGCGTGCAATTCACTGCCAAGTACGGGGTGAATTTGTAAATTCACCCCATTTCAAAATAAGGGAATTGGAGTTTACTTAAGGTATTTTGGGTATTTTAAGTTTATTTATAAGCCTAACACTTAGAAGATTTCATTCTTCAAAAATCGAAACCCAAATCCCTTAGAAATTTCCCTAGAACTCCATTGGAGCCAAAACATAAAGAAGGGCTTGGATTGAAGAATTGGACGGAGATTCTTCATAAAATTGAATAAATAGCTTCATCAAGGTATGGTTTTTGATCCTTGAAACTCTCTTCATCAAAGAGTCCAACTTTCTAAGATGTTTTTAAAAGTTTTCAAAGTTGAATTGTACAATTTCATGATCTATTCCATGGGTTCTTGCATTAATGGGTTTTTAAGCATTAAATAATGATTGAATTGTTATTGTATTGATGATTCTAACTAAGTTAACCTATGAAACCATGAATTGGATGAACCCTAGTTGTTGGCTAAGTTAAGGGTTACTTGATATTGATCTAATATTTATGAATTATAATGTACTTTCACATAGACTATTGATTGATGTAATAATAATAGTAAATTGGTATCTAGGTTGAATTAGATTGATGAATATGTAGTAAATTGACCTAGTTTCATGAATATTGTTATAATTATATTGAAATTTTCGGTTATGGCCATGGGTAAGGGCCTTATGATACTGAATTGGTGATTTGGCATTTGATTGAGGTATTGAGGATGGACTGGTGGTACGCTTCCATATTTCCTTTATTTTAATGTTGATTAGACTTCAATTATGTTGTGATTGGTATGGTCCACTTATGGTAGCGGTGTTATGCTCTTTGCTTGCACTTGATGTGGTCTTGTCGGCGTTATTTTATGTAATATGATGATCATGGCCTTGTGGGCAAACTACTTGAAGTAATGTGGTTATTTGTGTAGTTTATTATGTGAAGTATTATAATATCTACCTATATGATAAGTTATGTGAAAGTATATGTGGTTTCTTTTATTGAGGTTATTTAGTTGATCATGTTAGACTATGACTATGGCTTTGTGTGTATAGCCTTAAGGTTGATGATTGGTTATTCCTACTTGACTATATGAGTCTATGATGGTCATATTGATGATGATATGGTAGTGTATAGGATGACTTAAATATTATAAGGGTCATTTCTATGTGCTTCTAGAATGACATGTAATATGTGTTAAAGTGACGTATATGGTGTCTTGTCTTGGTTGACTTGTGTCCCGTACCTGATGCATGTATGAAAGTGAATATGAGATGTCTAGCATTAGAATGCAAAATTCTTTTAGTCTTTATTGTATTAATGATATGTGACCTTAAATGATGATAAGAGGGTCCTTTATGTGAAACCTTAAACCTAGTGGTAAGATTATGAATGTTGAAGTGGAAAGTAAAGAAATGATAGACTTAAGGTTAATTGGCTGGAACGGCATCATATTAATCCTTAGGAAAGTCATGATGAGCTTCTTGTCGCCAGTGTGAGGTAGCCCTAGTGGACCTTTCTTTGGTAGGGTAAATGTGATTGGGTTATGAACTTGATATGGAACCCCTTTATATGAACCTTAAATGTGAATTACTCTATGAGAACGAAGGCTAGCACCGACTGAGTATGGTAAGGGAAGTAGTTCTAGTTAAAGCACAAGACTAGATTAATGCATGCCCTTCATATTCCTTAACTATGTACCTACATGGGATGTGTCTAAGTACTACCATTGGCAAGTAGAACACCCACATCGGAGTAGGTTAGAACTTCGCATTCCATGCTTTACTATGATGGTCTATGTCGGTTATTTCCTATTCTCATCATATGGAATACCTATTAGCATTAGAGAAGTTCTATGAAGTTTAGGTAGTATAGGACGCTATCTAGACATTGCATAATAGGCTTTGAAGGTGTTAGTTGGAGTACCTAGGTCTTGTCCAAGACCATAACTTGAATGTCCTTTATGTGTTGAATGTCGCCTAAGTGAACTAATGAATGTAATGTCTTAAGTAAGAAATTATGTTAAATGAATAAGTACTTATCTAGAGTAGTTAAGGGTTGTCTAGTTAAGGGTGTGAAGGGGGCATAGGAATGGTCACTTTGTATCTTACCTAGAAAAGTCTTAAGAATGACTCTAGTTAGGGAAATGGTTGATTATGTGCGTATGATATAAACTTAGGTAATCTTAAGGATTATTTAGGTAGTCTTGAAGACGTCAATCATAGACATTATATTCTTGATTTACTTAAGTAAGTCTTTGATAGCCTTTGTTATAAGAATGTCATATTATCTATAAGTTTATGTTTTGATTTCTTGTAAGTGTGTATATGTCTTATTATAAGTATTTTTTAGGGTCATTTAGTTATGCTTAGGGAGTTTGTATAGGCGGTCTCTCTTTGTGTTGCTTAAGTGAGTCTTAGGATAACTTTTAGTGAGAAGACTACATGCTAGAAAGTATTGAAAGGGAAGAAGAGATACTTCACTGTAACAGTGAAGCAATTCACTGTACAGTGAATATAGCTCATTGTTAGGTTGCTCCAAAATGTGATGAATCGTTTAAATGTTATCTTATGTGTTTATTGTTAAATGTTACTCTTATTATTATAATATGATTTTTAAATTAAAAGATGCATATTTCTAATAAATGTCCGTTTTCATGCATTATGTCATACTTAGTATATGTGGTTGTACTAATCCATGCTTTTATCTATCTCTATAGTTGTTGGTAGGTGAGGAGCATTTGGGAAGCAAGACTTGGATCGTAGTATCATTCAAGTGAAGTTTAAGTATGCCCTCAATTGACTTGAGGGCATATATAAATGTCTTTTATGTATTTTATTTCAATGTATTGTAATAGACAAAGTATTTCTATATAAGTATTGTGTAAGGGCTGTGTCCCAAAAGTATTCTCGTGTCTTAAGTTTGATGAGATTGAGGCTTAGTATTTCCTATGATTTTATATGAAAGAGATATTAAAGTATATGAAATGTTTTTGTGAAAATTTTTAATTTCGCACTACTTTTCATTATATATATTCGATGAATGATATGTAAGGGCTTGTACAAGACCTCCGAGAGGTCAAGTACGCCGTGTCGCAATCCGAGATCCGTCCTAACTTCTAGGGTGTGTTCTCGGGTTATGACAGGTCGGGCCTCGAAGTGGACGCTCACCAGCATCACACAAGTAGCGAATCACAAAATATAAGTAAATAAGGTCGGACCTCTAACTGGATGCTCTACATAAGTATGCGCATGGTCGAGGCCATACCTTGAACCGGACGCTCTTCGAAAATCATCAATGAAGTCGAAGCCGGGCCTTAAATCCGAATGCCTGACAAAGGTGTCAATATAGCAGCTAAAATATTCTCTATCTATCCATAAATCATAAATACCCATGGAACACCATACACACTTAGCCATTCAATGTAAGTCCTTGAAACCAAATCAAAAATCCTCTTTGAATTGCGGAGCGGAATTCATTGTCACCGACGTAAATCGTGTAGCCGTAACATCTATGAAGTAAGTATAACTATCACCATAGCGATCTCATCGTCTAGATAACGCCGCTAACAGACTCAAGTATGGTAGACCGACCTACAAGGATTTAAGCCAACCGAGCGAGGTCGGGGCAAAACTAAGTCCTACCAGTTTCGAATCATGCATTTCTAAGGCAATCTCTAGCCAAACCTAAACTAAGTCCCAACATACTTCCAATAAATAGTATTCAAGCATACAAGTACTCCATATAGAAAAGAAGGTCATTACAAAATGTCTTTTAGCCTTTCTTAATCATCAAATTTTAATATAGACCATAGGAGACTAACCCTTTACATAATAATCTCATTATTTCATTAGGTACTGAATAAGTACTTCCTTTCATCAAAAACCATCATTAGTGAGATCATCATATCATAGTCATATCATAATAAGGCACACAAGAGAATCCCATTCAACCTTTCATTATAATCTCTCTATCAGAATCTCACAATTCAATATATCCATGACATGCCATCACATTCATCATATCATCATGTTCAAAATCTTTACATAATCATACTTCAATACAACATCATTATCAATAATAAACCATCATTATTAAAGTAAAGGACTTGTGATCAGAAAACCCTTACCAATAGATTCCAACACCCTCCTTCAAGATTTCACCATCAGTCCAACAATATTCATCCATAAATTCACTCATTATAACCATATAATATTAAACTATACAAGAACTAAGTCAATTGCTTCATCACTAATAAAAATGAACCTCAATTCATAACCTAGGGTTAGGGAAAAGGGTCCCTTCATGGATTCTTTCACAGAACTAGGTCAAAGACTAAGAACTACAAAAATTAACCAATAAAAAACCATAATATATTAATATAAACCAAAGTAATTTAACATAGAATCAATTTGGAAGACAATTCACGAAATTAGATGAAAACCCAAGTTTTAGACATCTTTGGAAACCAATTTTGAAGAGCCTGTTGGAAAAAGAGATCCCAATAGTGAATGTCTTACATACCTAAAAATCCTTGAAAATTGATGGAGAAAAACATGAGTCTTGGATCCATAATCAAGCTTATACTTAGTTTTGAATGGTGGTCTTTGGAATAGGGAAAGAACCTAAAGAGAAATTCCAGAGAATTGGGTTTGGGAAATAATGGAGTGATGAGTTAGTTTAATGAGGTCTAAATCTTTAATAGTCCCCAACTAACTTATTTAACCACCCCTTAATCCCTAAATAATTCATTAACTAATTAACTAATTGTTCTAACTTAACACTGAACTCGAGCCTCAATTGACGATTGCTCATCCACGCTCCTTGACCGAACCAGGGACCGTACTAGTAGTTCCTGGTTTTGGTCAGAGACTCCTTTTTGGAGATTTCTTAGGATTTGGATAATTCCCCACCTATGACCACTATCGACGGGTTGTTGACCCATCGACGGCTCGTCGTTTGGTTCGTCAACTGCCACTGTAAAAAGACAACTTTTAGGGTCAAATGTAAGATTCCTCTTGAAGGACCTTTAGGGTGATCTTTGGGGAGTCGTACCCAAACATTTAGAATGTAAACACACTCTAATATATTTTCCACACCTTACTACCAAATTTGACTTAATTCTGACTCTTAAAAACCCTTGAAACCTACCAAGGCACACTACTCACCTTTCACGAATCTCTGGACGTCATGGTCCTTTCTTGATGTTTTGGTTCTAACACTTCTTAATTAGGTTTATTACCTTTATTTAAGGTTAGAAACATTTTTTAAGGCATATTTCATCTAGTGAGTCTCTAGACTATGTCATGGACTTTCAGAGTGTTACATTATCCCCCCTTAGGAATATTCGTCCTTTAATGACACCTAATCTTTTTATTGAGAGAGAATGACTCAATACTATCAGCCCAACTAACAACAACATAAAATCATTATGACTCACTGCCCATAATATTATTTCACAACTCCATTCAACACAAAAATCATGGCATTACGCATAGCAACTCAACTCACAATTTACCACATATAAGAGTGCAATATTTCAACATCACATAATGAGAAACTCCTCCTCAATATCAACATGATACAAACCTGAACATCAAGAGTTACCATGAAAACCTTATTTCAAGAAAACTTGAACTTGCTCACTACCATTTCATAAAAGGCAACTAAATACACAACACAGATAAGTACAAGTTAAGCAAGAGAGAATTTTTTTCTCATGAAAGCTCACTTTAGAATGAACCTTTACAAAATATGCACATACTAGCAAAGTAAGCCAAGTTCAACCTTATTCATTATTCTATTTTAAGAGAAATTACTAACCTCAACCTTGGCTAGAATTTTGAGGAAAAAGATGAGGATAACGGGAATTCATGTCAGCCTCAACCTCCCATGTTACACCCTCAACTAGATGGTTTCTCCATAGGACTTTTACGGAGAACACCTCTTTTTTCCTCAACTTCTTGACTTGGCAATCAAGAATTTGAACCAGAACCTATTCATACGAAAGGTTCTCATCCAGTACTAATCCTTCTCTAGAATTTGAACCAGAACATATTCATACAAAAGGTTATCATCCAATACTAATCCTTCAATCGGGAGAATAGGTACGGGGTTGCCTATACATCTCTTATGCATGGATATATGAAAAACAGGATGAACTGGGGCAAGTTCACTTGGTAAATTTAACTCATAATCAAACTTCCTGACCCATTTTAGTAATCTCATACGGACCCACATACTGGGAACTAAGGTTCTCCTTTTTACCAAGCTAATAACCCCTTTCATGGGTGAAATATTGAAGTAGACCCTATTACCTACTTCAATTCAAGGTCTCATCATCTATTGTCGCCATAAGATTTTTTCCAAATATTGTGTAACGATCCAAAAATGAATTAGGTCAAAATAGAACCTAACGCATGGTGCCATGAGCTTATGAGGTCCTAAAATGGTCAAATATAGTGTTTAGAGGAAGTATATAGATTTTGAGAGAGTTTGGAGGTGAAACGTCCAATAACGTTCGGTGATGTTTGAAAGTTTTCCTTGCGACGTGCTAGCATGCCTCAGTATGTTTCATGAGGTTTTATGTTGATTTTGTCTCTCAAAGTGATAGGGATTGTCCTAACATGTAGACGGACGTATTTAAAGTGGAAACGTCTAGGAACAGCTCCCCAAGGACCACCCAAGGAGTCCTTGAGGAGGACCCAAAAGAAGGCAGTACACTGTCTTGGGCAGTGTTAATGGACGCCTCATATGTTGGTCGACGCCTCATCGATGGGGGGCGTGGGTTGACACTTAGCATCCTAAGCTTAAGCCCCAAGAGATGCCTCTCTGACAAAACCTACGGAGGTGCAAGATGGACCATCATCCAACCAATGGTCCGTTGATGTCTTCCGTCGATGCAGGCCTGCAATTCTCGCAGCTCACTGTTACATGAAGGGGTGAATTGGAAAATTCACTCCACGTCCAAATAAATGTGCGGGCGGTTATTTTAGGTAGTGTTAGGTATTTTATGAGTATTAAAAAAATAAAAGACCCCCTTAGACTCTAGACTCAAAAATCAAAACCTCGCTCACACATTTGAACTCTCAAGAACACCATATAAGAAGGAGAAGAATTGGAGGCAGCAGGTTAGGACGAATTCAGCAAGGGTTAAAGTTGCGATTAAGGCTCTTATCTAAGGTATGTGAATATTATTAATCCATTTATTCTTCAATTCATGGAGTCCCCTAGTTATTCCTCAATTATGAATCCAAAGAACCCCAATCTAGATACGGTTGTGAATGCATTATGGTTAGCTTAATTGTGATCCCAATCTAGTGGGTAAATGTCAACTATGTTCATATGATGATTATGTAATATTTTCATGAATTTTTCTTAGTGAATTGTGGAAATTGATGTTGAAGGTGATCATGGTGATTTTAGGGAAGATGAAGGTTCTAAGGTGATCTTCTTAATTCTATTGTATTATATGCTAATAGATTATGAATCACGTAGATATGAATTGAACTAATCTTAATTTATATAGGTTGATCTTGAGGTTTAACGCATGAATTGAACCTATGTAATCATGTATACCTAGACTTACCTTCTAATGATTTAATTAAATGAAGTAAGCATGAAATTGAACATAGATCATAATAAATTAAAGGTAGTAATCATTTATGGGTTTTTATGCCATTGATACTAGGGCTTTGAGGGTAAATTCATTATGAAGAGATTGTGATAAGGTTTTCTACTTCACTAAGACATGAATATCATAGGAGAAGAAACTTCTGTCACATAGATGAAATCTAAGTAGAACTAATAACCTAAAATGAATCAAGACATGATGAACTATATTAGCTTGAAGATAGATTGTATGGTCACTTATTGTGTAATAGACCTAGTGAAACTAGACCAAGGCATGATAGTTTGAGATGTGAATATCATGATAGCTTGATATGGTAGATCTCATGATAGCTTGAGATGGTAGGTCTCAAGGATAGATTGGGATAGTAAATCTCAAGGAGGCTTGAGTTGAAATACTCATGGTAGCTTGAGATGCTGAGTCTCAGCGACACCTGAGTTTAATTACTCATGGTAGCTAGAGATGTTGAGACTCATTCAAGCTTGAGTTGAATTGATCATGGTAGGTTGAGGTAATGAACTTCATGGTAGAATGAGATGGAGAAAGTAATCTCTCTCATGATTAGATTAGTCATGTGTTACAAGGATGTTTGATCATGGTTGCTTGGGAACGGTGGTTCTTATGTTTTGATTGGGATGGAGGAAGAAATCTCTCCCATGTTTAGCTTGGTCTTGTGTTGTAAGGATACATGATCATGTTATCTAGACTTTGTTAGGAAAAAACCATTTCATGGTAGCTTTAGGGGGAAGGCTTATACTCTCCTAATGTTAGCTTGACTTGCATGCAAGGTGCATTTCATGGTAGCTTGATTTGCATGCAAGGTGCATTTCACGGAATAGCTTGAGATTAGTTTCTCATGGTAGCTTAGGGTTTAGGATTCAAGCTCCCCTATGGTTAGATTGCATATGCATGAATGAATGCATGATGGTAAGGATGGTTGTATACTTTCTTTAGTTAGCTTGGTTAGTATTTGAATGCAAGATAATTTAGCTTGGAGTAGGATAGTATAGAGGAGTACTTAATATGGATGGTAGTATGGGATTCTATTCTATCATAACAGGATTGAATTAAGATGATAATTACTTGTCAACAATGAAAGAGGTCTGCTAGAGACTCCTAAAATAAATGAATAATAATAGGGTGACTTCAAGACATGCTTAGTGTGTGAGGTAGAATGGGATGCTTCAAATGAATTGCACAAGTGTGCTTGGTGGTAGCCTAGGGGCATAGTGCTCATATATTATGATGAACATACAATCTTAATTATGAAAGTGGATTATGATCAAGAATCACCAAAGAAAGGTACTTAGCTTTGGTAGTAGTATGGGATGCTACCTTAGCCTTGCACAAGTAGTGGAGGCATAGCGTGCGACGCGCGCCTGACACGAGGTGTTCTGCCTTAAGATTTTATAGGGAACCTCAAGACGCGAGGCTGACACGCACCTCACTGCCTCAACTCAAAATTCAATAAAAATGACGGCATTTGTCCCCGCGACGTGCAGCTACTTCCCAGAATCGATAAAGTCATATTTTTGGTAATTTAACTTATTAAAATGACTCATTTAAATGGAGGGTCTTTTGAGTAATTCATAGGACGAATATATATTGATATTAGGTCAATTTAGACCACTTTTACATGTCCCAAAATAGACCAAACGGAATTTCTCTCATTCTCTCAAGAACACTCTCTTCTCCAAACTCCATTGAAGAATAATAAGAGCTTAAGGAAGAAGACGAAGACCTCAAGATTTTCATCCAATTTTCGTGGATTCTCATCTATAAGGTATGGGTTTTTCACTCTTGGAATTCCGTTCCCCAAGAGTTCCTTTCAAAGATAAGTTTTCAAGAACTTCAAATACTAGTGTTTTTACTTTACGAAACGGATTTTCTTCCTAACCCTAGATTTATGATTTTCAATGAAAAGTAAGTATTTTCTATGGTCTATTCCACACGATTTGATGAGTATGTTGTTATTTATGTTTGAATTTCGTGTGAAACATGTTCTTATCGTATGATTGTTTCTATGATTGGACAATATGAAAACGTAGGTATTGGAACTAAGACTAGAATGAAATCCTAAATAACCCTTATCGTTTACCCTACATTATGCATTGATCTTGTACATTATTTTGAAGAGTTTTTCTTGATTATGATATTGAGTGTTTCACTATGTTATGGTTATAAATGTTGTAAGTTGAATGTAAGTTCTTGAATAAGGTCCTTGGAAGCAAGAGGTAAGTCTTCTAAAGTTGTGATTACTCCACCATGTTTATGTTAGCCTATAAATCCCATAAATCATGATGATATGTTGCGAAAGTATGGATCATTTTGCTATGTAGATATGTTTGGCTATGAACATGTCACTTGTGAGATCATGATAACAATAAGATAATGCAAGTTTATGATATTCTCTTGTATGCTTAACACAAGATGATTTATGATATGTTAATCTCATAAACGAAGGGTTACGATGAAAGAAAATTCTCATCTATCTTAAAGAGCTCATAATCATGTTTATACAGGAGTTAATCTCCTATGACCTACGATAAATTTATGACAAAAGACAACTTAAAGGTTATTCAAGAAAGGGACTTAAGCTAACAACCGATGAACTAGATATGAGAGATGCCCCATCCCTAGTTGGAAGGTAGGTTCACAATGACTCTCATGAGATTGGGCTGCCATGTCATGTGGAACTATGGGTCTCTAATACATCTCCTAGTTCTTGAACTATGTTGCCACCATAGGATACTACCTAGTTGATCCATCTAGAAAGCTATGTCATGTTAGGTTCTACTTTGGCCGGTAGACCACCTTCTTTCGGTGTGGGGTTTTATGACATCTGATTCCATGTTTATCTCACATGGTCTATTTCGGTTAAGGCGTATGTTCCCTTATGTAAAATGAAATACAAGTAAATGAACGTTGACTAGGGTAACTTGAGGAGTCTATTTAGTAGAGGTACGGGTATGGGACACTACCTAGACATTGCACAAGTTGACTCTAATGGAAGTCCTAGGACATTGTTCTTATGTAATATGATAACATGAAAGGTATATGTTTATGATACATGATGTTACTCTTATATGATGGTGGTCATTATGATGAATACTAGAAAAAAACAATATATATATATA
>NC_028645.1:43362199-43388245 GCF_001406875.1 Solanum pennellii | reverse complement strand
TATATATATATAGTATATGTATATGCATCCCTTATAACAGATTTATTGACTATATGTATTAAATTAAATCAGCCTACATTTAATTACTATAGAACTTTTAAAATTTCTGCAAAAAAATATTATATTTTGCTGATACAACCGCCTTAATAAATCAATCTTTAACATTTCATCAATGCATTATGCATAGGACATGTACCGTTTATTATTTGTTGAAAAAGTTATTTTCTGAATGGTAATTTATCAATTAGTAATGACTTTCTAACTTCTTCATTGTTTATCACTTAGAAATAACGTTACACCTTCTTTTTCATCTAAAATTTCATGATTTTTGATAATGTAATACAAATGAAATAGATACATGAACTCTCTAGTTCCACATTTAATTTCTTTTTATGTTTTTCTTAAGATAAAAAATATTTAATTAATTTTGTATGTGCATTTAATATTTAAATAATTTGATGTGTTATAACATTTTTATTTAGTGAAGGACATTTTCGTAATTTAACTTTCAACTCAAAACCTTACCACTTATTATAAAATATGATGTTATTGTGTTATATTGATATATGAAGTGATGACTAATTATTTTACAAGTTATATGAAGCAAAGCTTTACCTATGGTCTCCTATCTTATCTAGTTGGTTGTGTGGGGTTATGGGGTTTCACATGACCATTGCACATGTAGGTTGGGGATGGGATCATTGGTAAGTGTTTTGTATGTTATGTTATATGATCTATTGAATATGAAAAGTTAACATGACTATGATAATATGTCTTTAATTATGATCATGCTTTATGTTGATGGAATCCTTGACTTGTATATGTTCTATGGTATGTGCATTAAAGACGTTCACATGACTTGTCACGTTTTCTAAATATATGATAAATGATCCTTTTTCATGCATGCCCTTAAGTGTTATGTGTGTATACCCATACTTAGTAAATGTGGCATACTAACCCCATTACTTTATATTACTACAACTGTAGGTTCCGGCAATTGAAGTTTAAGGAGGTCGATTTGAAGATGCTTGGAACTCTTTCTTTAAGTCTTGGTAGGTCCTCATCTTCGGGAAGCTATCATTTATTTTTCAGCTTATGAAGACTTTAGTAGATATTAGGAATATCCTAGTTCCATCATGTTTTCTTTGGATTCTTTTGTAGTAAGGTCTATATGGCATATTGACTATGTATTGTCTAAGTCCAGATTTGCACTCTTTTGATGGTTTTACATATGTGAGACCATTTCTTAGAATATCATATGGTTTATGAATAATAAGTATTAAGTCTAAGTGTACTTCAAGTAGTATGTAAAAGTTTTAATTTTTCTGCAATTTTTACTGATCACATGTTATAACGAATGCTAAGGGATTTTCTGAGTCCTCTGATAGGACGACGACGCCGGTCTCATCTGGGGTATGCCCTCCGGTTGTGAAAAACTTTGATCATTGTTTGCCAAGCCTCAAGATGAAAGAAAAAAATAGAAAGAAAAAGAATAAGAAGAATGTCAAAGACATCTTAGCAAGTATTATCAAAGGAAAAGCTGGACATTCAAAGAAAAGTTATCCTCTTTGTAAGCATTTTAACAAGAAAGGTCAGCCACCATACAAATTTTAGAGAAGTCCTAATGTTAGATGCAGTAAATGCAATAAACTTGGGAATGAAGCTGCCATTTGCAAGAACAATGGTCAGCAATAAGAATTAGAGGCAATATTGTTGATGGTGGGGAGGAATATCAACTCTTTGTTGCGACATGTTTTTCAAGCATATTATTAAGTGAGTGTTTGCTGATTGACCGTGGATGAACTAATCACATGACAAATGAAATGTCTATCTTTAAGGAATTGAAGTCCACCTCCATTACTAAATTTATAATAGGTAATGGAGATTGTCTTCTTGTAAGATTAAAAGGAATCATTGCTATTCCAAGTCATTCAGGTACTAAAATAATTTGTACATTATGTACCTGACATATATCAAAACTTGCTCATTGTTGGTAAATTAATGGAAAAGGCTACAAATTAAATTTTGAAGATAAACATTGCTTGATCATCCTTCAGATTAACAAATGTATAAAGTAATAATGAGAGGCAAAAGTTTCTCATAAATCCATTTGAGGAGGAGCATGCTGTTTGTTCAGCCAAAAAAGTGTTGTAAAAGTAAGGCACAAGTGACTCAGACACTATCACTATGAAGGGTTGCTTAAAATGCAAAAAGCAAAAATATTCTAAGGACTTGCCTATTTTAGAAGTAAATTCTTCAAATAGTTTTTCTTTCATTAGTATTTCTTTGTTGGTTTATCAAACTGATGTTTCCACTTTTTCAATAACAAGAGAAACCAATATTTTATAGTTTTCCTTCTTTGTAAACTAACACTAACTATGGTATAACTATAGCACAATAAATAACGAGGAATGAAAATGTCGTATGATGCCAACTATGAGAAACACAATACTGCTACTAGTAAAAAATTCATTAGGAAATACATTGCACACTTGTATTTGCTAAAAATGAGACAACACACAACTACCTGCTAACTTTCTACCCTAATCCACGATCTCTATGATTTCCTATCTTAGGTTAAGTCCTCGGAAAGTTAGATTTGTGACATGTATTGTATAATCACTTCTACCTAAACTTCTATGTCCTACCTCCTACCTCTCCTAAAACCCAACGTGGAGAACCTTCCAAACCTTCTCCTTGGGAGCATTGTGCACCTCCTCTTCACATGCCAGGACCATCACAGTATCACTTCCCTAATATTGTACATTATGGATTCCACTCCCATATTGTCCTAGATATCTTTATTCTTAAACTTATCTCTCCTAGTATGACGACAAATACACATCAACACTTTTCTTTATGCTACTATCATCTTTGGAATGCGAGTTCTTAACTGGTCAACACTCTTATTATATAACGTAGTCTACCTAACCAACATTCTATAAAAGTTTATTTTAAGTTTTGGTTATATATTTGATAAGTATAAAAGGGGAAATTGAAATAAATAAGAAAATATGTAAGGATTATAGAAATCCAATCGAATTATGAGAAACAAAAGAATTTGTACCTTCACCTCCCAATTGAATTTGATCAAATAAATAACCCAAACTCAATCAAAAATGAGAAAACCAAATTGAATCTACAAAGAGGGTAACTCTACGATTGATTAAGTTATAAGAAGTTAACACAATCAATATTGGAAATCCACCCTATTCACTTAATTACAATTACAAACAATGAACTATACAAATGCTAGGCTACACCTACAAACTACAAGCTTCAAAGCTCTCAAATATTCAATTCATCATAATCTTAATAATATAAGTCTTAAAAATGTTAAAACTACTATTTATACGAAGGAAATAAATAAGACACTTTTTTGACAATTTTACTGGCCTTGTTTTGTTGCCCTCTTTTGGGAATCCACGCGTAACTTATACTTTTGCTTGTCCTCAAGTAAATCAAGAACACAATTATCTCAATAAGGGTGTCTACAACATTATTCAATGGGAGATAACATTCAAGTCTCATTAAAAGACTAATATCAACAACATGCTACACTGAATCATGATCAAAAGGCTTCAAATGATGACTAGCCGGTTTCCACACAAGCTCAAGCTCATTTTATCTTATTCTCTAACATAAGACATTGTTTCAATAAATGCATTAAAGTGCCCCCACGTCTAGAATGATTCCACGTACTCACAAATCAAATTAATAAAGAAATAAGGAATCAATGCAACACTCCTCTCAAAAGAGAAACACATGCAATCCTCGTCTCATAGGTTTGCCCATAATTCCTAATCATCATACAACCTAGTTCATGCAAGATATCAAGGGTATTTTAGGCTTGTAATGGGGATGAGGGTTAAGGTATGGTCAAGTTTGGCTCGGTGACATCACATTTTCAAAGCATTATTTCAATCATATTCACCTCTTCTCAAGTTCTTTTCATTAGTTTGCACATGAGAACTCAAACATTGAATTTTCACTCATTTTATTTGTGATCTCCTTTATTTCATCGGTTCTCTTTTTAATTTCTATTTTTCAAAGCATTTTCATCACAATGACTCTCTTTTTTTTTATAAGGAGGGGTTCCTTATTTTTTATAACAAACTTCAAAGTTGAATCTCATTCCATCTTTGTCTGACGTTCACTTGTATTTCATTACTCCTTCCTTTCTACACCCCTAACTTAGGCTTTTGGCCTATGTTGTCTATTCAAACATAGAAATGCTTTGAAAAGGATTTTAGGTGAGAAGGAGGGGACAATTCAGTTCAAGAGCCTTTCTTTTGGTTTTGCCAACAAATGGGTTAGGCTCAAATGGTGCCAAAATGGATGCACACCCTCATAGGTAGTCAAAAATGATTATGGATATTTGGCTTCCCTCATTGAATTATTTCCCAAGATCACTCCTAACATATACCTTGATCTAAACAAGTACACTAACAAGATAAATTGTAGGACTCCACACACATGCTTTCAAGAAATACATTACCACACATGGCACTTAGATATATACTCATTTAGAACAGTCCAAGAATATTAAAATTGTGGGTGTGATTTTCATTTCAAGGCCCACCTCAAAATAAAACTAGTCAACAAAAGATTCAAAGAGATCGCTCAAAAGCGCAACATATTGATGTCATTCTTACAAACCAATACTATATATCATGATAATCATGAGTACTATTAAAGACGTTGATATTGAATAAAATCAATCCTCGAATTATTATCAATGAAAACTATAGATTTTAACAATTTTTCAAACTCATGAGGGGTTGCTAAATTGAGAGAAAATGAAAACGGTAAAAGAGATATACTAAACAAAATGAAACACTATAATATAAACAAAAGCAACCTAATACAATCATCCAGAACTAAAAAGTAACAACATACAAAGAAAAAAAAGGAGGCAGAATAAAAAGATCTCCCTTATTGGCTAAGCATGTGGAGCACTCTAATCTTGTCAGGACCGGGAAGTATAGAAGTAACACGGCGTAAGCGACCTCTCGGAGGTTCAAACAAGACATATGTATCATTCATTGCATACTATACTCAAATAAGTAAGAATTTTAAATTTTCTTCACACATGAAGAATACTTTCAGTAATAAGCAAGCGGAAAACTATAAAACATCTAACTTTACAACATTCATGTCGCATAAACCATCTAATACTTTAGAGTACAACAATGGGTCGAAACTCATACAAGATTTAAAGAAAGACTAAATGACATAAAGGAACATGCAGAGTATTGTCCTCGAATGTATAAGGACTCACGAAGTCTTCATTTTCAACTACTTAGAAATATAGTCAACCTTGATAGCGTACCATATCTCCAATCCCTACACTTTATTCAAAAAGGGGGAAAGAAGGAGGTAGCACATTTATGTACTAAGTATGGAAGCCATGCAAAAAGGGACATTTAGTATAGAAACATGATTTCATGACATTTTGATAAAAACCTTCACCATAAGAGTTTAAGATACATAATACAAGCCAACATTCACATGTAGGACATATTCAACTAGCATAAACATATAGCACTTTATTCCATATTAAACAAGTAATCCTTTTAATAATTTAGACTCTCCACCTAAGGTTACTCTAAGACCCACATAAGTAAGACATGAAGAGACCGCCTATAAACCCTCTTCAAGCACACCTAAGTGATCCTCAAAGCCACCTTAGATAAAAACCTTTATATTCAACATACTTTTACGAAGTGAACATTATTCATTTAATCCATTTAAGAGACAGCTAATTAAATATGAGACTTCACATAATAGTCTTGGAATACCTAGGGAACTCACTTTAGTATCTTCAAAGCCTACTCGTGTCATGTGTACATAGCGTCCCATTCCACTACCCACACGTTGTAGAACCTATCCAATCACTAGAGCGCACATCACACATGATGATAATATGAATTAATCGACATAGACCATACTAGTTGTGTATGGAATTGGGTGTCATAAAGACCCCACACTTTGGAAGGCATTATACTTTCCAAGGGTAGAATTAGGGCACATCCGATGTAGGCACATGGTTTAAGGGATATCAAAAGGTTTCTTTGTACTCTAGTCTTTTACTCAATTAGAGCTACTCCTTTAAGCATATCCACTCGGTGATTTGCCTTAGTTCTCATAGAGTAAGTTCATTCACATAAGTGTATTAGAGAAGGTACCATTTCTAAGTCCTACCAACTCATAATACTATTTTCCAAGAAGGGATCAACAAGGGTCTACCCAACAAGGTTCATTGTGATAGCTCTTATGACTTTGTTAAATATGGTTTCATGTCGTTCCGGCCAACCTACCAATAAGTCAATCATTCCACTAAGAAGGGAAACATTTAGCTCTACCACTTCAAGGCTTCCATGTTAACGTTTTTTTCATATTCAAGGTTTCACATTCTAAACCTTCTTTTCTCATTTAAGGTTTTCACATTAGTCTTTCATAGAAGGGTACCTACTTTAGGTCTACCAATCCTAGACTTTCATTCATACGTACATACATGACAAGGATGCCTAAGCCTACCAAGTCAAGAAATTACATTCACATAACTTTCATGTATCAAGTACGAACAACTAGGTCTACCTAAACAAGATATCATATCAACGTGTAAATACTCTTCACAATCTATCATCATCACATACCATAATTTAGAGGAACATGCTTTCATTCACGATATCAAATAGCTCTAAACAATATCACCTCAAGATCACACGAACACTTTCACATTATAAACATTGCACAAGATCACACGTATATCACATAATAACCTCACTTTATACATTTATATACGTCATAACACCTTCTATATAGCAACATTACTTCACATAACCAACTTCACAATATACCTTCATATATACCCTAACATGATACTACTTAAATTCACATAATAATATCGGCAAGGCCATGATCACAATAAGAACAAGTAGTAAACACCGCCACCATAAGTGGAGCATACCACTTTAGAGCAATTCTATATCAATTCTACATTAGGGAGGGAATTACGTCAACTTAACCTTTTCCAAATATCAAAGATCACCATTTCTTAAAATCTCCAACAATATACAACATAATAGCATAAATAACCATAGAAATCAATAATACAACATGAACTAAACTCTATCCTATCAACATTAGATCATACGCAATGAACCCGCTTCATAAGCCAAATTTTTGAATTTGAGAATATCAAGGGCTCATGTAGATTTTCATTGGAAAACATTAATTTAATATCAATAATATCATATCTAATGATTTAAAATCATTTCATGTAAGAACGCTTGAGTTAGAGTGAAAATTGGACATTTCCATAAACTTTGAGATCACTTTGAAATTGGCTCTAAATTATATCTAACCTTAGATAAAGAACTCTCATACCTTTTTTTTCAAAAACCCAACTAAAATTTAGAGGAAATCGGTTGAAATCATCCTTCCTAGCAAGTTCCAAGACCTTGACCTTTAATGGAGGCTTTAGAGAATTTTGGGAGAGAAGAGCTTTTGAGGGTTTTCAAATTTCATATTTCTAATTAAGAGTGGTGGGGTTTGATAGGGTAATGAGTGTACATTGACCTAAAATCAGTATATAATGTACCCCCAAAATACCCAAAACACCCCTACATAAGTTGAACCTTTTTAATTAAGTCCAACTTGACTTTAAAACGACGCAATCTAAAATGGGCAGCCAATGCACGTCGCGGAGGTACCTTCATATTTTGATTCTCAAAATCTTTTTGAGGCCAAGTCCGCGTTGCAAGGAAACGCTTTTCCTTTTAACTGCTAGTTGTGTGACACGCAACCACCTCCAAATACAGGCTACCCTGGGAGCTTCCTTGGCCTATGTTTGGGTCCTCCTCAAGGACCCTTAGGGTTATCCTCGGGGAGTCCTACTCAAACATTTTTACCCATAACATGTTCATCTAGACCCTAGAGTCACCTTCACTAATTTTAGACTCAAAAAAATACATAAAAACCTTCACAACATACTACGACACACCTAAAGACTAGTTTTCAAACGTCTTGGTCGTTCCTTGACGTTTGACTTCAAAACTCTTTTAAACAGACTTCAAAAGCTATTCTTCATTATTTTAACAAGTTATTAACTCAAGATACACGATGAAGTTTTAATTTATCCTAGTTCATTTTTAGGGTTGTTACAGTATCACCCACTTGGGAACATTCGTCCTAGAATGACACTTGGCACTTAAAGGGAACACGACCAAAGCAAACAACCCATATTCATTCATACACATCATAAAACATACACATAGTTAGGAGCAACATCACTCCACATAAAAGTCTCAAACAACTTCATGTAATTCAAGCAAGTAGCGTTATACCTACCAACTCCTTATGCATCATTCTTTACCATTTCTCATGATATTTGAGGAACTTCCTTCTCCATGTTACATCATGCTCTTTTAAACATCACTTAGCACATCATGCAATTTCTCATTAAAGCACAATCATGCAACATTTTCAATAAGTCATGTTCAAGCAAATTTTCTCATAAGGCTCAAGATACAACTTTTCATTAACATTTTAGGTATGCTAAACAAGTCAACTCATGTACTATTTATGCATATTCACAATATCACCTCATGAATCAAATAGAAAAGCTACACGAAATGAACATGAACATGAGGGACTGCAATATATGAACAATCATTTTCTCATTCAACAAGAATTCAACCGAAACCTGCACATCTTAAGGAGAATATTTGGAAACTCATTTTTCACAAAAGACCCAACATGAACCAAGATACTAAGAACTCTTAGTTTTAGGCTTGAAAGAGAACACAAGGAAAAGATAAGGATATCTCACTCCTGACACCCTTACTATTCACCATACTCTCCCACTTAGGAGAAACCCATCTAATATTGTTCCACTTGGAAGAACCTCTCTAAGGTCAACATGAACATACCACAAGAATCTCAATCAAGAACCATCAACCTAACCACACTGCTCTAACCCAACAACCCACCTCAAAACACAATATATCCAAGACAGTTTCTACAAACAATACACACCATTATAAGGTAACTCATCCAACCTAAGGTGTAACACCCCGTATCCAAAACAGACCAAAAATCAGGTTTTAAGAAATCAACAGGTGCAATTGATGGTTACCATTGACGGACCGTAGCCTGACCCACGGCTCGTACTGCATAGCCATCTTTTGTGACTGAAACTCTCCCATGATGCAGCCCAGAAAAATTGACTAAGTGTCGATCAACGAATAAACCTACGGTCCGTAAGTCAGACAACAGTCTGTAGTCTGTATCCGTTGATCAAGACCCCATTTACCCACTCTCTGACATGAACCACGATTGACCAATATGGTCCGTAGATGGACCTACGGACCGTAGGTATGACCGGAGGTGGAAATTAGCAGACAGTTATAGGGAAAATACAGTTGGGCCAACTTCAAATGGTCATAACTCTTACCACAAAATTAAATAGGTCTCCCATGACCTATGCAATGATTGATAATTGAATTATATTTCCATATCCACCGAGTTTTCTAAAATCAGATCTCCGTATGTCCATTTTAGTAAAGGCCTATCGAACTGACCCAACCTACGGACCCAAACGACAAACCGTTGATTGAACGACGGCCCGTCAGTCCAGGTCGTCATTTGGTCCGACATCAATTAACTTAGTAGTGTTTTGGTCTTTTCCCACTTAGTTTAAACCCTAAGATACGTCGTTTTAACCCTAAATCATCATACTTTAGTTAGTTTAAGACTAGAAACATAACTAAAACTTACCTAAGTCAAATCATTAATCAAAAACTTAAAAATTTTAGAAGCAAGAAAGGAGAAAAAGGTCAAGAACCCCATTTCAAGAATGTAACAATGTTCCATCAGTTCTAGCCCCAAAATCTAAATACTTTTCCAAGGATTTCATCACCAGCTATGTGAGATTTCACTAGTGGGTTCCTTTCACACATTAGATCCCTAGTTTTCAGTCAGATTCTTGAGGATAGGCATACAGATCCAACGCCTATTACTTGGGATTGCTTTAGTGAGACCTTTCTGGACAAGTTTTTCCTAATGGAGTTGAGAGAAGCAAACGCTCAGGAATTCATTAACTTAAGACGGAAACATGAATGTCCAATAGTATGGGATGAAGTTTAACCAACTCTCGAGGTATGCTCCTCACATAGTTGCATACTCCATGTATCAAATGAATAATTTCTTGTATGAAGTGTCAGATTTGGTGAAAACTGAGTGCACAAATGCTATGTTACTAGGAGATAAGAACGTCTCTAGGCTTATGACTCATGCTCAGCAGGTAGAGGGTGATAAGCTTAGCGAACAAGCCAAAGATAATAAGAAGGCTAGGACTGGTAACTATGACTACTCTCAGCAATAATCGGGTAGTGGAAATTGCTCACAGAGTCAGCAAAAGTTTTCAGCTCCAGCCCCTTCTTCAGCTAGTGTTCCATCCTCCAAGAACAGGTATGACCAGAAGGTTAGAGCGCCAGGATCTAAATCTCAGGGAAGTGTTTCAGGCACCAAGACTTACCCTACTTGCTCTAAGTGTGTCAAGAACCATCCGGCCGAGTGTATCGCAGGAGAAGAAGGGTGCTCTGGGTGCGGTCAGTCTGATCACAGGTTGAGGGATTGTCCTTCTAGACAGGGTCAAGCAGGTGGTTATGATAGGGCTCTGTTTACAACTTCATCAGCACCAGCAAGTCGCCCGATTCAGCAGGGTAACTCATCTGGTACAGGTGGGGGTCAGCGCCAGAACAAGTTATATGTTCTTCAGGCTTTCCAGGATCAGGAAGGTCTTCCTGATGTAGTTGCTGGTACGTTACAAGTCCTTGACCTTGATGTTTATGCATTGTTAGATCCAGGGGCTACTCTTTCCTTTGTAACTCCTTAGATAGCAGTCCAATTCAGTGTTAGTCCAGAAAGTCTCTCAGAACCTTTCTCAATCTCTACTCGAGTCAGTGACCCAGTCATAGCCAAACTGGTATATAGAAATTGCCCTGTCACAGTATCTTAGAAAGTTACCTCAGAAGATCTTGTAGAGTTAGAAATGATAGAGTACGATGTCATTCTAGGTATGCATTGGTACATTCCTGTTATGCCTCAGTCGATTGTAGAACTAGGATTGTTCGTTTTCAGTTTCTAGATTAACCAATCTTAGAATGGAAGGGAAGTAGCTTAGCGCCTATGGGTCGATTCATTTCTTACCTTAAGGCCAGAAAGATGATCTCTAAGGGTTATCTCTATCATCTAGTTCAGGTTAAGCATTCAAGCTCTGAAACCCCAACTCTTGAGTCAGTTCCAGTAGTCTGTGAGTTTCCAGAAGATCTTGCCGCAGTCCCTCCCAAAAGGGAAATCGACTTTAGAATTGATCTCATTCCAGATACCCAACCTATTTATATTCCTCCTTACAAAATGGCTCCAGCAGAGCTTAAAGAGTTGAAAGATCAGCTTAAAGACCTTCTAGATAAGGGCTTCATCCAACCTAGTATTTCACCACGGGGTGCACCAGTGTTGTTCGTAAAGAAGAAAGATGGTTCGCTCAGAATATGCATTGACTATAAACAGTTGAACAAGGTCAAAATCAAGAATAAGTATCCCATGCCCAGGATTGATGACTTATTTGACCAACTTCAAGGTGCTAGCCATTTCTCAAAAATAGACCTCAGATCGGGTTATCATCAGCTTAGATTCAGAGATAACGATATTCCAAAAACAACCTTTAGAACTCGGTATGGTCATTATGAATTTGTAGTTATGTCATTTGGACTAACCAATGCTCCTGCAGCATTCATGTATTTTATGAACAGAGTGTTCAAACAATACTTGGACTTGTTAGTTATCGTCTTTATTGATGATATCCTTATTTACTCTAGGAACGAGGAAGAACATTCGAGTCCTCTGAGAGTTGTTCTGCAGACTCTCAAAGATCGCTAGTTATTCGCTAAGTTTAGCAAATGCGAGTTCTAGTTGAAATCTGTTGCTTTCCTTAGTCACATTGTATCTAACGAAGGGATCCAAGTGGATTCAGAGAAGATAAAAGCGGTGAAACAATGGCCCAAAACTACCTCTATAACAGATATAAGAAGTTTCTTAGGTCTCGTGGGTTACTACAGAAGGTTTGTGGAAGGATTTTCATCCATAGCCTCAACATTGATTAGGTTAACTAAGAAGATGGTCAAATTTCAATAGTCAGATGATTGTGAGAAAAGTTTTGCAGAATTGAAAACTAGATTGACTACAGCTCCTGTCTTGACTCTACCATAGGGTTCAGATGGTTCTGTTATCTATTGTGATTCATCCAGAGTTGGCCTAGGTTGTGTGTTGGTGCAGCGAGATAGAGTCATAGCTTATGCCTCTAGAGATCTTAATGTTCATGAGAAGAATTATCCAACTTATGATCTCGAGCTTGCAGCAGTAGTATTTGCACTCAACATATGGAGAAACTATTTGTATGGTGTTCATGTAGATGTGTTCACTGATCATAAGAGCCTTCAATATGTTTTCACCCAGAAAGAGTTGAATCTTTGCCAGAGGAGATGGCTTGAGTTCCTTAAAGATTATGATATGAGTATGCATTATCATCCAGGTAAGGCGAATGTAGTAGCAGATGCTCTTAGCGGATTATCTATGGGTAGTGTAGCCCATGTTGAGGAAGAAAGGAAGAAGCTAGTGAAGGATGTTCACAGGCTAGCTCGCTTAGGAGTTCACCTTATGAGCATATCAGATAGTAGGGTAACAGTTCAGAATTGGGGTAGTATCTTCTTTGGTAGTGGGGGTTAAGGAAAAGCAACACAGTGATCCAATCTTTCTTGAACTTAAGAGTGTAGTCCACAATCACAGAGTGGAGGTTTTCTCCCAAGGGGGAGATGGTGTACTTCGCTACCAGGGTAGATTGTGTGTTCCTGATGTGGGTGAGTTGAGGAAGCATATCCTTGAAAAAACCCATAACTCCAGATATTCTATTCATCCAGGTGCCAGAAAGATGTACCGCGATCTGCGAGAAGTCTATTAGTGGAATGTCATGAAGAGGGACATAGAAGATTTTGTGATTAAGTGCCCCAGTTGCCAGCAAGTCAAGGTAGAACATCAGAAACCAGGAGGTATGACTCAAGAGATCGATATTCCTACTTGGAAGTGGGATGTGATCAATATGGATTTCATCACAGGGTTACCTCGTACTCACAGACAGCATGACTCCCTTTGGGTGATAGTGGATAGGATGACTCAGTCTTCTCGCTTTTTGGCGGTCAAGACTACAAATTCGGCAGAGGACTATGCCAAGCTTGACATTGATGAACTTGTGAGGTTACATGGGGTTCCTTTGCCTATCGTCTCAGATAGAGGTCATCAGCTTACCTTTAATTTTTGGAAGTCATTTCAGAAGGGTCTTGGTACTCAAGTTAACGTTAACATAACACTTCATCCACAGACGGATGGACAGGAAAGCGTACCATTCAAACCCTAGAGGATATGTTGAGATCTTGTGTGATCGATTTCAAAGGTAGTTGGGATGATCACCTTCCTTTTATTGAGATCGCCTATAACAATAGCTACCATTCCAGTATTCCGATGTCCCCTTATGAGGCACTGTATAGGCGTAGATGTAGATATACCGTTGGTTGGTTTTGAGTAGGTGAAGCATCTTTAATAGGGACAGATTCAGTCTTTAATGGTATGGAAAAAGTGCAACTCATTAGAGAGAGACTTAACACAGGTCAGAGTCGTCACAAATCTTACGCGGATGTAAGGAGAAGAGAACTAGAGTTCCAAGTTGATGATTGGGTTTTATTGAAAGTGTCACCTATGAAAGGAGTGATGAGATTTGGCAAGAAAGGAAAACTCAGCCCTAGATATGTAGGCCCTTACAAGGTATTGAAAAGGTTTGGCAAGGTAGCATATGAGTTAGAGTTGCTAGCAGAACTAGCAGAAGTGTATCCAGTCTTCTACATCTCGCTCTTAAAGAAGTGTGTGGGTGATCCAGCCTCTGTAGTTCCATTAGAGAGTGTGGCAGTGAAAGATAGTCTTTCTTATTAAGATGTATCAATTGAGATTCTTGACCGTCAGATTAGAAGGTTGAGAAATAAAGAAGTCGCTCCAGTCAAGGTTTTGTGGAGGAGTCATTCATTAGAGGGAGCTACTTGGGAAGTAGAAGCATCCATGAAAACCAAGTATCCTCACCTTTTTCCTTCTGATTCCACTCCAGCTTGAGGTAATAGTTCCTCTTCAGTTTCAGTTATTCATGCTTGAATTTAGTCTTAGAATCATGTTTCTTCAGTTTGTACTTGCATTTTCAGCGTATTTGCGTGTTTTCATAACTCAATTCAGTTAGAAACTCAGTCCTCAGTGTTTAGTAGTAGGGATTGCAGCTCTCTCCCTCTATTTAAGCTAGTTTAGTCTTAATTCAAGCACGAATGTTCCCAAGGGGGAGATAATGTAACACCCCGTATCCAAAACAGACCAAAATTCAGCTTTCCAGAAATCTTCATGTGCAATTGATAGTTACCATCGATGGACCGTAGCCTGACCCACGCCCGTACTGAACATCCGTCTCTCCCATGATGCAGCCCACAAAAATTTACTAAGTGGCGATCCACGGACAGACCTGCGATATTTATGTCAGACTACGGTCTGTAGTCTGTATCAGTCGATCAATACCCCATTTACCCACTCTTTGAGAAGAACCACGATTGATCAGTATGGTCCGTAGATGTACCGACAGACCGTAGGTATGACCGTAGGTGGAAATTAGCAGACAGTTAGGGGGAAAATACAGTTGGGTCAATTTAAAATGATCATAATTCTTAGCACAAAATGAATTAGGTGTCACATGACCTATACAATAATAGATAATTATATTATATTTCCATATCCATCGAGTTTTCTAAAATCAGACCTCCGAGTAAAATTTTTTGCTCGTTTTAGTAAAGGTCTACCAAATAGACCCAACCTACGGACCCAAACGACGGATCGTTGATTGAACGACGGCCAGTTAGTTCAGGTCGTCGTTTGGTCCGACAGTAATTAACTCAGGGGTCTTTTGGTCTTTTCTCACTTCATTTAAACCCTAAGATACTTCATTTTGACCCTAAATCATCATATTTAAGTTAGTTTAAGCCTAGAAACATAACTTAGACTTACCTAAGTCAAATCATCAATCAAAAACTTAGAAAAATTAGAAGCAAGAAAGGAGAAAAAGGTCAAAAACCCTAGTTCAAGAACGCAACAAGGTTCCATCCGTTCTAGCCCCGAAATCTAAATATTTCTCCATGGATTTCATCACCAGGCATGTAGGATTTCACTAGTGGGTTCCTTTCACCCATTAGATCCCTAGTTTTCAGTTAGATTCTTTATTCCCATATCATGTTTAGACTTAGGGTTTCAAGAACTTCATTAATTAATTAGTTATATGTTCCAAATCAGATTTACATGTTATTATTCAGTTTATCGCATGAATTTCTGAATCCTAGCTATGTATTTCATTAGTTCTTGAATTACACATGTTAGGTTAGATATTTCACTTATTCAATTATACATGCCTCAGTTATTAATGCATCATTATCAGATTAATTCTTGCATTATCTGTTTGCGTGTTCAGTTTTGAGTTATCCAATATTTACTGAAACTCAATCATAATCGGTTAATTACATAATTCATTGGGAGTAGCATAATACCGAGTTGGACTAGGGTTCAACCTACCCAATTTGTCCTAAAACTACTAGTTAAGTAGGTTATAAGTCCCCTCCGTGGGCAATCAATTTAGTGATCACGCCAGCATGCCTTTATACCTCTGCCAGGGTATATTGGGTCCTGTCATTGGGGAGTATACATTGGACTCCACATTTAGCTCATATGGTTTTATTTTCGGTTATTAGCAACTCCCACAGTTTAGTCAGACTCTCTAATATATACCATATTTGCAGTTCAGTTATCTTTCAGTCTCAGCATGTTATAAATTTTGTTAATGCATCCAGTTACTTCAGAATTCAGTATATCATGTTTAGATTATTATAAATTCTTTGTTCTTGTTCAGTTATGTTTTATTTCAGCTTTACTCTATCGTACATTCTCTGTACCTTAAAGTACTGACATATACATGTGCTACACCTTCTCGTGATGTAGGTTCAGGTTCTCAGCATCTAGATCACACATAGATCAATTCCCGATCTCCAGTTCGGCAGATTCAGTTGTGAGTCCTCATTCTCTGAGGACAATAGTCATGAGTTCATTTCAGTCTTTTAGTCATTTAGTTTCAGTTTTGCTAGACTTGGTTAGGGCTTGTCCCAACATTTCTAGTTAGTTAGAGGCTTATTTAAGACATAGTTAGTTTCAGCTTAGTATTGAGTTAATATTTTCTTTGTATTAAACTCATTGTTTACAAATATCTCAGTTGTAGAATATAGGTATTCCCCATGTTTTCAGTTTAAATTATGATTTAGATTCCACATTCACTTTATTATTGTTAGTATGCTCATGATCATGTCAGCAGGGTTAGCTTGGGATCACTTGTGATCCTAGGTTCCGTGTCCGCATCACGGGGGTAGCTCGGGGCGTGACATAAGGTCATCATCACAACCTACTATATTCAATCTAGCAAGTGACACCTAAATTTTTTATCTCCCTCAGCCTCTACAACCAATATTCTCAAAGGTCACACTCTAAGGATCACCACATAAGGAACAATAGAAAAACATCATAGAATAAAACTCTTAGGCACGATTAGAACAAAGAAGAAGTGAAACTTTCTTAGCACCCAATAGCCTCCTATTCATAATGTGGCGCGCTTCATATTATGAACAAGACTCTACTAGATGTGGTTTTGAGACAAACTAAGACCATACTGGAAACCTTATGTTGTGATACAAAGTTTGTCACAACTGCGAAGTACCCCCAGAAATAACACAGCGTAATCGACCTCGCGGAGGTCTCATACAAGCCACATGGATCATTCATTGCATACGATACTCAAAATAAGTAAGAATTTAAAATTTTCTTTATACACGAAGAATACATAAGCAAGCGGGAGTCTTTAAAAACATCTAACTTTACAACATGCATGTCTCATAAACCATCTAATACTTTAGAGTACAACATTGAGACTAAGCCCATACAAGAGTTAAATAAATACTAAACGACATAAAGGAACATGAGGGTATTGTCCTCGAATCTATGAGCATCTTCAACCACTTAGATACCTAGTCAACCTCAATAGCCTACTATATCTCCAATCGCTACACATAAGTCAAAAAGGGGAAAATAAGGGGTTAGCACATTTAAGCACTAAGTATGGAATCCATGCAAAAACCATGCCAAAAGGTACATTAAGTATAGAAACTTTCTTTAATCACATTATGGTAAAAACATTCACCATAAGAGTTTAAGAGACATAATACAAGCTAATAGTTACATATAAGACATATTCAATTAGCATCAACATATAACACTTAATTCCATATCAAACAAGTTAACCTTTTCATCATTTTGACTCTCTACCTAAGGTTACTATAATACCCGCATAAGTAAGACATAAAGACACCGCTCATACACCTTGTTCAAGAACACCTAAGTGATCCTCAAAGTCACCCTAGATAAGAACCTTTCTATTCAACATACTTTTACTAAGTGAGCATTATTCATTTAATCCATTTAAGAATGGTCTTGGAAGACCTAGGGAACTCACTTTAGTATCTTCAAAGTCTACTCGTGTCATGTGTATATAGTGTCCCATTCCACTACCCACACATTGTAGAACCTATTCAATAACTAGAGTGAACTTCCCACAAAATGAGAATAAGCATTAACCGACATAGACCATACTATCTAGGTATGGAATCCGGTGTCATCAAGACCCTACACAATGGAAAGGTGTTTTACTTGCCAAGGGTAGAACTAGGACACATCCCATATAGAACATTGTTTAAGGGATATCAAAAGGTTTCTTTGTACTCTAGTCTCATACTTAATTAGAGCTACTCCCTTAAGCATATCCACTCAGTGCTTTTCCTTGTTCTCATAGAGTAAGTTCATTCACACAAGTGTATTAGAGAAAGTACCATTTCTAAGTCCTCCCAACTCATAACACCATTTTCCAAGAAGGGATCCACAAGGGTCTATGGATCAAGGTTCATAAGGATAAGTTTTATGACTTTCTTAAATATGGTTTCATGTTGTTCCGGCCAACCTACCTCTATGTCTATCATTCCACTCAAAAAGGGCACCATTTAGGTCTATCATTTCAAGGCTTCTTTATTAACCTTCTTTTCATATTCAAGGTTTCACATTTTAAACCTTCTTTTCTCATTCAAGGTTTTCACATTAGTCTTTCATAAAAGGGTACCTACTTTAGGTCTACCGATCCTAGACTTTCATGCATACGTATATATATATGACAAGGGTGCCTAATCCTACCAAGTCAAGAGATCATATTCATATAGCTTTCATGCATCAAGTAGGGACAACTAGGTCTACCTAAACAAGACACCGTATCAACACGTAAAGACTCTTCATAGTTTATATTCATCACATACCAACATTTATAGGAATATGCTTTCATTCAAAATATCAAATAGCTCTAAACATGAGCACCTCAAGATCACATGAACACTTTCACGCTATGAACATTGCAAAACATCACATATATAACACATAATAACCTCACTTTATACATTCATATTTGCCATAACACCTTCTACATATCAACATTACTTCACATAACCAACTTTACAATATACTTTCATATATACCCTAACATGATACTATTACAATTCACATAATAATGTCGACAAGACCACGATCACAATAAAAACAAGAAGTAAACACCGCCACCATAAGTGGATCATACCACACAAGAGAAATTTTATATCAATTATACATTAATAAGGGAATTAGGTCAACTTACCCTGTTCCAATAGCCAATATCACCATTCCTTAACATCTCCAATAATTCACAATACAATAGCATAATTAACCATAAAAATCAGCAATACAACATGAACTAAACTCTATATTATTGACATTAGATCATAGGAAATGAACCCACTTCATAAGCCAAATTTAGGGAATTGAGAAGATCAAGGTTCATAGATATTTTCATTGGAGAACATCAATTTAACATCAATAATATCATATCTAATAATTTGAGATCGTTTCATGCAAGAACCCTTGAGTTAGAGTGAAAAATTGACTTTTTCATAATCTTTTAAATCAGTTTGAAATTTGTTGTAAGGTATGAACTAACCTTAGATAAAGAACTCACACACATTATTCTTCAAGAACCCAATGAATATTGAGAGGAAATTAGTTGAACCATCCTTCCTAGCAAGCTCCAAGACCTTGACTTTCAATGGAGGCTGAGATAATTTTAGGAGAGAAGAGCTTTTGAGGGTTTTTAAATTTTAGATTTCTAATTGAGGGTTTGGGATTTTTGATAGGGTAATGAGTGCCTAATGACCCAAAATCAGTATATAATACACCCCCAAAATACCCAAAACACCATACATAAGTTGAACCTTTTTAGTTAAGTCTAAATTGACTTTAAATGGCACATTCAAAATTGGGCAGCCACTACGCGTCGCGGAGGCACCTCCATATTTGATTTCCGAAATCATTTTGAGGCAGTGAGTTGTACGACAAGTCTTCATCACAAGGAAACATTTTTCCTTTCAAGTGCTAGATGTGTGACGCGCAACCACCTCCAAAAAGGGGCTGCTCTGGAGCTTCCTTGGCCCATGTTTGGGTCCTCCTCAAGGACCCTTAGGGTGGTCCTCGGGGAGTAGTTTTTGAACGTTTTGACCCAAAATATGTTCATCTAGACCCTAAAGTCACCTCTACTGATTTTAGACTACAAAGAACATATAAAAACATGCACAACATACTAAGACACACCAACACGCAAAAGACTACTTTTCAAACGTCTTGGTCGTCCCTTGACGTTTGACTTCAAAACTCTTTAAAACTGACTTCAAAAGTTATTCTTAATTATTTTAACATGTTATTAACTCGATAAATGCATGTGAAGCTCTAATTTATCCTAGTTCATTTTTAGAGTTGTTACAAATCTAGAGTCTCAGGAAAGGAAGCATCGCCCTTGGCATCGGTGCCTAGAAATAAATTCAATGGAGGAAACGGGAAGTCTGAAGAGACTTCACGGGTGTCAACTGTTGAAGTCTTCCAAAGGGATCTCTCTAGGGTTGCCTGAACAGTCACCTCATCAGTCTCATGAATTTCCGTGAGAATCTATGCAATCCCATGCTCATCCTCATCAGTCCTCCACCTCCTCATTTATATCCTCGATTTTTGGCCCTCTCAACATCCAAAACAACATCATCAACTCCCACATCTAACTTAGGTTACACAATGGAAGTAGGCTCACTACTAAGCATCGTCGATGGCACATAGTTTGGTGCATCTAGAAGGGGCATATCGCCTAGTAGCATGGAGTGTTCTATAGACTGCAGTTGAGTCACGTATTCTTGTAAAGTATTACTATCACCCCTCATGGTGTCTAGCGCACCAGAACTACCCTCGGCCTTTTTTTGGGCCTCTAATCTCGTAGGGAGGTTGTCAAACCTCATACCATAATCCTTAATTAGCCCCTCACACCTTGTCACCCTGTCCCTCAAAGGAGACAAGGCATTTTCAATAGCCCTGTCAATAATCCAAATATGTATTTCTCAACCCTCGCGGCTCTAACATCCATTGATCCGGCAAAACTACCCATCAGATGTATTAATTCCTGGTTCAAGGAGGGACATGTATAGGAGTGGAGATTGGCACACTCAGCAGTAGCTAAAGGTAGAACATAAGAGGAAGGTATACCCACCTGCTCTAGAAAAGGAGTAGGTGTAGTGGCCTCATATTCTAGAGTTTTTGGATCAACTATGAGTGTAGCATCTGGTGATGGCGGCTTCTTTCGAGCTGCATTGTCTTTTAAACACTCAGCCTCAATCCTCTTGTTGTCACAGGAAAAGGCTGGTGTGATAGGCATATCATATTTCTCCCTAAAGGGAAATCCAGCTCTCTCGCACAACTTAGTAATAAGACTGGGAATGGGAGAGAGACTTACTCCTACCTAGCCCATAGAAACATCTCCTCAACAATGGTCCTCTCGATATTGATCTGCTCCTTGTCGATAAAGGTTCCCACTAGCACTGCTTTAGGATGTTAAGGATCGACTGATTCTGAGATGGTATGATGTTATTGTTGGTAAACCCAAACCAATACCGGACTACAATGTTTAAATTTTTCTTCTCAATCTTTGCACCATCCCATCCATGGAACAGAAGAGTCATCAGATATCAATGCGGACATCACCCTTTCAAGTCATCAAGCTCCATGTTCATCTAAATATGGTATGTATCAACATGAGTGGACTGGGAGCGTAGTACTGTGTGGATCTCACCTGCATGACACTGAATTATTTTTCCCAGCACTTCTACCTCATCCAGGGGTTTCTAGAAAGTACCGTTTCTCTTTTTAGACAGAGCGTTGGCACAAGTGTCATAGAACTCCCTGACCCACTTTTGAACATAGGGTTGCCTGAGCTTTGTGAACTGCTTCAATTTATAGGATTTGATTGTCTCCCATATGGCTGGGTAACCGCTCATCACCCTATCAGTTGAGAGCCTTCGCTCCTCAAGAATTATTTTTTTGTTCTTCTGCCTTGAGCTTATGTAATGCCCTTGAAGCTATTATTGGGAGAACATAAGAAGCATGTGTAGGATCAGGATGAGGTGATACTAGCTTTGAGCAAACATTCATATGTTTCATGGCAATGTATTTTCAGGATTTCTTAGTCTCACTAATAGGAGAGTGCAAAATGGTTTCTTTGGCCCAAGGAACCTCTAAAGGCTCATTAATAGATATGCCTCTATGCTTTTTCAAAGAAGGAGAGAAGGCGAGTCTATGTCTGACTCTATGTCTGATGACACCACTTATTTACCTTTTCCTCTAGCCATGACATGCAAACCATATATTAGAACATAGAAGCGATGAAGATTAGTTGAAATCAAACACATTTGGAATCATAGCTCAAAAGTTACCCTGAGGCTAACTAACGGGAAGGTGGATAGCCTAACAAGATAGGCGAGCTCCGGTGAACTCACTAAATCAGACAGTAGCAATCATCTAAAAGAACAGGCACAAAGGTTGGAGTCAATTTCATCTTAGTGATTCACCGAGTTGGTTTCAGCTAGCTAAACACGTCCACCAAAAATTATAATACAAATGAAAAGAAACAATCCTCAAGGGTGATGTCCACTCGCACTCGGCGATTCGCCTAGTGGGTTAGACGAACTAAGACAAGCCCGTCAAATGGCACAGTTTCCAAGGTCACATATTCACTCAAAACGGTGAGTTGGGGCTAATTCGACGATTCGTCTAACCTCCTTGGCGAATCACTTTTTCTTTTAGAGTTTGCATATCTATCTTGATAGACACAAGTGCTTGTGCACTGTCACTTTGGGCGAGGTCATGTTCACTAGGCGATTCGCCTTTCTTGCCTGGCGATCATTGATGTAAATTTTGCACATCTTTTCACACTTTTGGCCATTCTTTCAAACATACATCCTTGCCTTTTCCATTTGCCTTCATAGTTGCAAATCATCAAAATATCATCAAAACAGGATAAAAATAGGCATTGAAGACACTAGTTATTGAGTGCAAATCCACCACTCATCAAAAGTCTAACAATACAACAATAACTAAGCAATAAATTGTAGGAGAGTGAGGAGAAAATATATTTTTAAAGTGTAGTTAAGAGATTTTAAGAGTGACTTTTTTTATATTTTACATATAACAATTAATTTTAAATTTTAGAATGAGAAGAAGGGGAGAAAAAAATTAATTGGAATCCATGGGCGCAACATCACATTTTCAATTTATATTATAAATAGATATAGATGTTTCCAAATATTGATTCCACAACTTTCGCTTTGCACACAACTATTAATCATAAGAATGTTTACCTCCATTATTTATAGGAAATTATACTTTATTATTTCTTTTATAATTATTTACTGGAATATTGGTTTAATAATATTGATATTTTTATTAAAAAAAATATACTAGATGATTTGATACATGTCACATCATGTGTGTGTCAGTGAGAGAGAATTTAAAATTTTTGAGTGGGGTGGATGGGGATGGTAGAGGGAAGGTATGGTTCTAAAGTAACAGTATTTATAGGGAAGGTATGGTTCTAAAGTAACAGTATTTTTTAGGGTGAAATAAAATACACTACTTTTTTAATTATATTTTGCAAATGAATAAGCGTCAGGTATAGGGTTGCAAAGGTGGAGGAGTGGAACAGTACCGGACTTGTTTCTTGGGAGTAAGTAAAGACTCAATTTCTTTGGGCAACGGCGAGCTGAAGATGGTGGCTCCTGTGAGGGTGTTCACCAATCGTTTTGATACTATTACTCATTTAGTTGGATGTTTTTTAATTCTAAAAACTGTTTATATCAATACCACACCAAATTACATTTTTTATGATTCAATTCCTCACAGTTCACTTATTCAGAGTCCTTCAAAGCATTTTCAAATTTGGACATATACATTTGAACTATTTAGTCTTTTAGCACATGATTAAAGTGATTATTCGCCAATTTTTGTACACATATGAAGGAATATAAAGCAGCATAGCATCAAGTTTTGTTCAAACAAGTCACTTTGTTATATTCCATAAAAAAAATATAGTTTAGCATAAAATCAAGAAATAAATCTAGTTTAGATAAAAAATGTTAATTCTCTATATCACATCTACAGCTGCAAATAGCAAGATGCTTTAGAAGTAGAAGATTTAAGATATAAAACATATCGAATACAACACAAGAAGTCTACATACACCAACATAGATACCTCATAATTGAGCAAGTGACATTTTAGATACTGAACACAATTTAGTGTGTTATGTGGAGGTGTATAATGTCTAATCGACTACGAACACCAAAGACTGGATCTTAACAGTAAGCTAGGGAATAGGGATTCTGAACTTCATAAATCACAATCTTTGGCTCTCCAAAAATAACAAGTGCGCACTACACTGATTAATACATAGCTGCTTCTAATCAATTGCAAATATCACCACTTCTAACAAAACTAAATGCCTATAATCATTGACAAGATTAGTTTGACCTGTGGATTAACACGGGGAAGCAAATCCTGCCCCACTACATCAACGGATTAAACATGGTAGTGAGGGTGAAACTGTTTTATCGGAAACTGATATACTTTGTTGGATTGATGAAAGAAGTGAGATGATTGGGCAAACTCGCTGGTCAAGTCATAATTTGTTTCTTTCCTGAATGAACAGCAAGGGGCATATCATAGGTTCAACTTGATCGCCACATCAAGTCCATCCACTGTGTTCTGCTGTGACCAAAGTTGTGCATATCTCCCAGGCCTTGATAGAAGAAATTCATGTGGCCCTTGTTCCACCACTTTCCCATTCTCCAACACTATGATCTGATAATCAAAAACCACACATCCAATACAAATATCATCAATGTACTCGACTAAGTCCTACTTCACAAATCGCAGGATACAACACATTTTAACGATAATGATGGGAAATGTCGACACAAGGACAGCATATCAGTTTTCAACTCTTGGCACTAGTGATAAAGTTGAACAGCTTATAACCAATCGTTGTCCATTAATTATAATGATTTTTTACATTAAACAAAAATGATTATATTTCTCCTCCAATAGACAATATATTTCTGGTTTTGTAAGGTCCAAGAAGAAAAGGAATTTTGTAATTACATCTGATGAAATAAGTTAGAAGAAGAGAAAAATTTATAACTACACAATACTGATGAAAATCTGCAGAACATATTATATACCAGCCATTAAAGAAAATAAGGCAATCCACTCCTACCATCTTGAATCGTTCACTTTATGCCAATGCTTCGTCTTATTTACACCTTAAACATACAAATTTAGCTTATAATCCCTGTGTCCCAAAGTTGGTTTCAATTTGATCAAGGCACTAGTGTTGTGAAAGGTGCTCGCCTTTGGCGAGAGGCGAGGCGATCCCGCATAGGCGAGTGGTGACGCAGCCAGGCGAGGGACAGAGGCGTCACCTTTTTTAAAAAAAAATATGACATCGATTTAAAAGTAAAAAGACAATATTAGGGTTTGTTTGCACAAAGACACAAACCGCGACTTTATTCTCCAAAGTTCAGACTTCAAGTACGTCTTCTATGTTCTTCTCTCTTCTTCTTCTTTCTTCTTCTTTCACGACTCTTAACCAGTATGCCTCTGTGCACAGCTTCTAATTCGTCTGTTTTTTTAGACTGTTTTATATACTCTGTTTTCTATTTTTCTGGAGTCTGCCCATTTTAAAAAAAATTCTAGGCCTAATTTTTATTTTTTAATAGATAAATTCTAGTCCTATTTTTATTTCTGCCCAATTCAATTTAGTTACACACTAATAATATGGTAACTATTTTTCCCAGAAATAACAATTTCAATGGCATCTAATTAATATGAATTATAGAGTGATTCCAGTTCTAGACTTCAGTATCTACCATCTGCTATCTACTCTTAGTTTTTTATTTAAAATATTCGCTAATATGTTTATTACTATCGAGATCTTGGTGCATCACTTCAGAAGGCGAGTGCCCCGTGGCAAGGAAGACCCTTGTCGCCTTTCACTATCCAAAACACTGGGCACGATTACTAAGATATTCATTTGAATTTTGTTGTATCCAAGTCAAACGTAAAAGGGTCAACTCTTTTAAGAAATACGATAGTGTTTGCAATAAGACAGGATGCTAGAATTACTTTAATAATAGAGTATTATAAAGTATCATTGTAGAAACAACCCAAGAACAGGAAGTAGGGTAATTGGATAGTGGGGATATCTATCAAACATAAAAGATGCATGGAATACTCATTACCATATCTTGAACTCTAACTAATATTAAATTTGATGTGGATTACAAAACTCGGTATAATTTGCCCCCCCCCCCAAAATATATATATATATATATATATATATATATACATATATATATATACATATATATATATATA
>NC_028645.1:43346435-43361537 GCF_001406875.1 Solanum pennellii | reverse complement strand
TATATATATATTGGAGAAAGAGTATTCCATATGGAATTTATTAGAACACATACCTCATCACATTGCATAGCTGTAGTGAGCCTATGGGCAATAAAAACTGCAGTCCGGTTAATTGCTAGAGACTTTAAAGCACTTAGTATTTCTGATTCTGTCGTGCTGTCAAGTGCGCTCGTGGCTTCATCACAAAGCCTAACAGAGAAGGAAAAAAAGGGTAAAATACAGAAAGGAAATCAACAACAATCCTCTCTCAATTAATAGATGGTCAGTAAAAGCCTTGCTGCCTGATTGAAAGAATTAAACTGCAGTTAACATGATAATCAGCTCAAGATTATACCCAGATTAAGGGCCTAAACACAACATTAAAATGCTATCAACTCAAGATTCTGACAATAGAGATTTACTGGGCAGCCCGGTGCATTAAAGCTCCCGCTATGCTCAGGGTTTGGGGAAGGGCCAACCACAAGGGCCTATTGTACACAGCCTTACCTTACATTTCTACGGGAGGCTGTTCCCAAATAGAGATTTTACTGAGCAACTAAAAATAGAGGCAGCAAGTTTCATGACAAATGATGCACATATATGCTCTCAGTAACAGGGTCTTTATATGTGGATGAAGAAGAAAGTACTTTAATGAATGGAGAAAAAAGCACTTCTGAGAAGATAGGCAGAACCAACAGTGAATCTAAATTTGTCGTCATAAAGACATGCTAGACCAATGGTCTTAACATTGTTACATTCTGAAAATGGGATATATGTGCTTCTGTGGTAAGCTATCTGAGCAAAAAGTCTCCCACAACATGCCTTGTATAAGCCGTCTGAGAACAATACAGGTCTATAAGTCAGTACCAGGGGCAGGTGAAGTTAATACATGCCTTATTAAGTGTGTTGTAAAGGTAAGAAAGACACTGCCGGCAAGCAATTAATAAGAGATGAAGTTGTATAGACACCAAGAAGAGAGGTGATTCAAGGGAACACAAATCATAGGAGCATCTGCTAAATTGTACTCGAAACAACTAGTCCAAAAGTGCTAAAATCAACATATTTACAAATTTAATTTGTCTTTCCAGGAAAAACCTTTGACCCCAAATGTTGTGGAAACTGTTTTTGACAGTGAACAGCAGAAGAATGACACTTTTCAGAAAGTTCTTATTTGTCTCAAGTGCCTAATCCTCATTATAAAATTGACTCTGAACTTAAGTATTAAACAAATGTTATAATTCTTTAAAGATCTACAAACTGTTGTTCTTTTACTTGGAGACTAAGGACTAATATATGAGCACATACAGAAAACGAAGTAAAGGGAGATCCCTGAGCCAACACAAGTTCATTACACTAGTAGGTTGACAGATAAACTTACAATATCGCAGGCGCTTTAAGGAATGCACGTGCTAGTGCAACTCTTTGCTTCTCACCACCACTTAACTGCACGAGATGGAAAAGAAAGATAGATGTCACAGAATGAGTCACAGACATATATGACTTTCTGAAAAACATAGAAGAAACTGAAAAGCAAGTTCTGTTGATTAAAAAAAGAGAGTATTTGGATGAGAGTTATGTAATCCCAAAATGATTTCCCATTTATTTTTCTGCCTCACCATAACAACAATAATACCTCAATTCCAAGCTAGTTGGATTGACTATATTGATATTCACTATTCATGGTGCTGCATTTAGAGCTGTCCCAATCCAATATTCAACAATTTAGTCTCTGACACTAGCAGTTCTCGACATCTTCTACTGCATTTACATTTCTAACAAGATGAAAATACTTCTAGCAAATACTGGACCCAAATTAAAGCAAGCCTGCCCATATGACTAAGGGCTTCATTTTTGTTTTTGCACTTAATGAAAGTCTTCATCTTAATCATTCGGATCTCTCATTAAGTCTGTTTGTTTTTAAGGTCTAAATCTTAATCATTAAGTGTGTTTGTTTTTCTTTTTTTACGACCACTTAATGTGTATGAATAAGTGTGAATAATTAAGATCTATAATAGCCAATAAAATGTCCATTTAAGAATTTCTACAAAGATGACAGTTCACCGCTACTCCATCAAATTTCACCCACCACCCACAACAACCATTTCAGTCACAACTTGCACCTAACATCAACGACCCCCATCATGAGCCTAACCACAACCACCACTACCTTTTTTTGAGACAAGGGTAACTTTGTATTCACACCAAAAATTCATCATCCAAAAAATGATGAATTGGAAACTTACATCCCATTCATGGGTATACTTTACAAGTTTTCTTTAAAATCAGCTAAATCTACTATATCCCCTACAAGATTCTGTTTACACCAAAAAAACAGAAGGCTTATACATTTCATTCTAATATTCTGTAAGTTAGTCTTTTGTCCCTCAAAACTTCTTACATTTCTTCTTTCCAAAGGGTCCACCATATGCAAGCAGGGATAGTTCTCCACCAGTGTTCATTTCTTCCTCTGTTCCCAATACCTTTCCAGGTATTTAGTAGTTCCTTTGTTGAGCTAGGCATCACTCATTGAACTCCCAAAAGAGCCAAAAAACATGTTCCATAGGCTCAACGCTGCCTTACAATGAAGGAACAAATGTTAATTGACTTCTGCTTCCTGTTCACACATGACACATCTTGAACAAAATTGCCATCCCCTTTTCTGTAAAGCTTCATGTGTTAAACAAGCCTTTCACAACCAACCAACAAAAACAAGCTACCTTTGGGGGGCATTTGGTCTTCCAAATTAACTTCCAAGGCCAAGTGTCTACCATTGACTACCATTGACTTCCTTGTGTTAAGATTCCAGTAACATGATTTCACTGTGAACACACCCTTGTTATGTAATTTCCATCTAGGTTTGTCAGGCCTCATGGATAAAGCAGGGTGTGAGTTTACTCTTCCCAATAGGTTAGCAACTTCCCCAATTTCCCAGTCGTTTAGTGCTCTTCTATAAACAAGGTCCCATCCCTGCTGACTCCAAGCTTGGGATACAGAGACATTCCTTTGCGTACTCAATGTGTAAAGATGTGAAAAGGAGTTTCTAAGACTGTCTTCTCCAATCCACACCTCATTCCAGAAATCAGTTTTCAAACCATTTCCAACAGTGATTGACATGTCGTTGAAATGAGGCCACAATCTTCTTATGGTTTTCCAGACACTACAACCAAAGGTTCTCGCAACCTCCTCACTTGTCCAATGATTGAGTAAACCATACTTTCCTGCTATGAATCTTCTCCAAGTGGGCCTCTCTTCTGAGGAGAACCTCCAAAGCCATTTCTGCAAGAGAGAGGTGTTTTGTTTGCTGAGGTTCTTCAAATTGAGCCCACCTTGTTGAGTATTGAGAGTCAGTTCATCCCATTTCACAAGGTTATAACCTCTCTTTTCCTAGTTTCCTTGCCATAGAAAGGCTCTCCTAACTCTATTGAGTTTTTTTTTCAATGCTCTTTGGTATGGGAAAAAGGCTCATCATGTATGTAGGCATGCCATCAAGAACTGACTTGATGAGGGTCGATCTGCCCCCTAAAGAGAGATATTGACTTTTCCACCT
Source organism: Solanum pennellii (assembly GCF_001406875.1). Lineage (NCBI taxonomy): Eukaryota > Viridiplantae > Streptophyta > Magnoliopsida > Solanales > Solanaceae > Solanum > Solanum pennellii. The sequence continues at coordinate 43,358,011 of NC_028645.1, read as the reverse complement.
AGATAGTTTATTCTCGCACCTTCCCAACACTCCACTCCACACATCTAATTCTTTGTTTTAAGCACCTAGTGGCAGTCCCAAATATTTAGTTGGTAAAGAGTCCACCTGGTAGCCGAGAATATCAGCCAGATCTTGCAAATTCCCAACCTGGTTCATAGGAGAAATGTGACTTTTCAACCAATTTACATGGAGACCTGAGATACCTTCAAAAATTGTTAGGATGAACCTCAAATGCCTGATCTGACTTGTCTCTACTTCACAAAAAATTAAGGCATCATCTGCATAAAACAAATGAGACACTTCCAGATCTTCACCTCTACCTGTCTGAGCACTGAAACCTTTCACCCATCTATTAGCATTTGCTTTTCTGAGCATATGATTTAACCCTTCCATAGCTAATAAGAACAAAAAAGGTGACATGGGATCCCCTTGCCTAAGACCCCTATGGGATTGGGATTGAAAGAAGCCTTCTGTGTAGCCATTTATTATGAGGGAGAACTTCACACTGGAAATACAAAAACTGATCCATTTAATCCACCTACTACCAAAACCCATGTCTTAGAATTTTGAGGAAATTCCAATTGACATGGTCATAAGCCTTTTCAATATCCAATTTACATAGGATTCCATGTTGCTTCTGTTTAACCCTTGAATCAACTAGTTCATTAGCCAACAAGGATGCATCAAGTATTCGTCTCCCGTTCAAGAATGTCATTTGGTGTTCATCCACTAGCTTCCCAAACTATTTTAAGCCTTTCCGTTACGAGTTTAGAGATGATTTTGTAACCCCCCCCCCCCAATTAGGCTAATAGGTCTGAAATCCTTTAGCTCAACAGCTCTAGGCTTCTTTGGGATCAATGCTACAAGGGAGGCATTGAAAATTTTTTCAAAGACTCCTCTGGTGGAAATGGAAATTATGAATAGTCTGCATCAGGTCCTCCTTCAAGATCTCCCACCATGCCTTGAAAAATTTCAAGGTGTAACCATCATGACCAGGGGCTTTGTCTCCATACACTGTTGGATAGTTTGCAACACTTCTGTTTCTGTAAATGGTCTCTGTAGCCATTCATTCTCCTCATTGGTAACTATAGGACAGCCTGTCAAATCAAAAGTAGGTCTTCATGGCTCATTCTCAGTGTAAAGATTGGAATAAAACTCTATCATAGCACTTCTGATATCATCAGGTTCTTGCATCTCTTCCCCCCCTTACAACCAGCCTATCAATTGTGTTGTACCTTCTGTGTATTGTTGCTAATCTCTGAAAGAACCTAGTGTTCTTATCCACTTCTTTTAGCCAAAGTGCACTAGATTCTTGTCTCCATCTCTCTTCATCATGATTGACCAGTACTTCAAGTTCGACCAGCATTGTGCCCTAACCATCGATTCTTCTTTGGATAATTCTCTTTCTTCTTGTGCTCTGTCAAGAACTACCAGTTCTTCAAGTAAGTTGTTTTTCCGAAAATGTGTTCATACTCCAATTTTTCAGTTTCTGTTTCAGCAATTTTTCCACCATTCCTGGACCAGTTCATTAAAACCCTCGACCTTAAGCCACCAATTTTCAAATTTGAAATAAGAATTCCCTTTTTCCCAGTCTCCACACTCCAAAAGGATAGAACCACGACCACCACTACCTTCAATCACCAAAATCAACCAACATCACCATTAGCCATCATTTGCAATCATCCACCAACCATTATTACATTCACTAAGCACTATCAATAATTACCATCATTAGTGAACATTAGATATGCTAACCGCCATATAATTCACCACCACCATTAGTTATCTATATCATCCCACTACTAAATTATCAACCAACAACAACCACGGTGAATAACTATTGCCAACCACTATCATAAGATACCCATAACCACCATCATCATTTGACACCTTCCCAAATTGACACACAATCACCATTGTCCCCACACCAATTGCCATATAATAATTTCAAAATATTTAATTGATATAATTTTAGATAAATTTAGTATTTTATTTGAATTTTATATTTATTATTTTTTAAAGGACAAATTGTATACATTCATATGTTGAGAAAAACAGTCTTAACTATTTATTATTCAAATCTTAATGCAACATCTTAATATTTAGAGTTAGACCTCTATATCTTAATGCACATCTTAATATTGAGATTTACACATTTTAATCTTAATGAAAACAAACGAGGCCCAACACTTTATCCCTTCTAATATGTATCCCCTATAGGAATCTTTTATCCTATTATGCATCATTTTATTGTTGAGTTTTGTTCGCATTCCAAGAGATTGTAGGTCTTTGAAGTAATTACTTCCATGTAATTTTATGCCTACCTCGTCCTCTTTTGAAACCCTCAAGTACCATGGTTCCATACCAATGGACATAAAACATGACAAACCATCTCAAGTGAACCTATTTCATTCGATCCTCTATGTGCTATTTGCATCTTTTGATATGTCATCATTTATAATCTTGGCTGATCTTGTAGGACCGCACATTCATCTAAACATTTGCATGTCTACAACACATGTTGGACCTTACAAGCCAAACGTTAACTCCGTAAACGTTGTTGGTCTTTCAACCATTCTATCAAACTTGCCTTCCACTATGGTAAGTATCCTTAGGGATGGCAAAATTAACCGTGAAAACATGACTCGCCCAACCTGCCAAGTTTGGGCGAGTTAATGATCAACTCATTGAGTAATTTAATCCATTTTGACTAGCCTAAATTAGCCCTTAAAGTAGGGCTGATTTAGGCTTTTAAGTATGTTATGCCCAAATAGTCCCATAAGAGAACTCAAAATATCTTTTTTAGTAAATTGTTAGTTTTGCTTTGTAACTAAAAACATAAGAAATAATCAAAAATTGGTAACAGTTAGGCAGGTTACAATGGTCCATTGCTTGCCCATCTTGACCCAACCCATGTCACCATTAGTAACACTTCGGTGGGTAATGACACCCAATAAATTAAATCAGCTCATTTTGACATTGCCCAAATTTAGACCAAACCAACAATTGTATCCTCCTATCGTATGACCTGTAGTACTTCTCTACTACTATCCTATTTTAATTTAATATGCTTCATCTTAACCCATCATATCATTCTCCTTAAATATCAAAGCTAGATATCTGAGATTCTTGCATTTAGTCACCATAATCCCCACTAAATTCATCTTATTTCACTCTGGTTGAACGTGTAGTTCATACGTTCGATATTACTCCTACAGTTCTACTTATCTTGTATCTCCTACCATTACACTCACATTAGTAACAATTCATGCATAATTGGTTTAGGAAAATGATCACGACAAAAGTATAGAATGTCTGATTTAATCTGAAACGTATGCTCGAAACTCTAGATAACTAGAAACTGTAACTTCAAATCCAAAAGAAAAAAGTTGATGACTTGTACTGATAAAATCTTTAGTTACAACTATAAGAAGTCAATTTTCAATCTACTATCAACATGGGTTATCTTAGTAAGTGATGCATGTGATTTTGCGTGCCAATGACATGATTACTCTTCCATGTCCTACATAGATGGATAACCTTGGCGGCAGGGCAAAGAATTGTCCTAAAGGCACCAACACATGCTCCTGCACATAAATAGAGCAGAATTAGGGACTGAAAAAACTCACCTTTAGTCCACGTTCTCCCACCACTGTAGCATACTTCTGTGGGAATTTTATAATAGTATCATGGATTGCAGCTTGTCGAGCAGCATTGTACACCTTATTGAACCATTTCATTTTGATACAGGGGGAGAGTTAGATGATGTAAGAATTGCCAAAGTTGAAAGAGAAGCAAGTACAAATTATTAACAGACCTCCTCCTCGGAGGCAGAGAGCCGCCCATAGCGGATATTGTGAAATATAGTATCATTGAAAAGAACCTGGAAAAACAAAGAAATGGTTGTGTTTAACCCACACATTTTGCAGGGACCATGCTGAATATTAAGCTTGATAACTTATGACAGCTTACAGTATCCTGTGGAACAACGCCAATAGATTTCCGAAGACTCTCAAGGGTAACCTCCCGAATATCTTGACCATCTATTTTTATCTGCCAACAAAATATGACCCAAAAAAACCCTAAAGATTCAATAAAAAGAAGAGAACTTTCGCCTGAAATGTAAATACACATTTTCCATGTACAATCATCGGCATGAGAACATTTTTCCATTACATACAGGTTTTCAATTTTGCGTCCATGTTTAACCAGACTAACAGTCCAATTCACTTCCATTTTGTGTTCTAATTAATTATACAAACATCCAGTAAAACAGGATCAGTATGATTATATGTGGAATATGACAATACTCATTCCCTGATATTGTGAACATAAGAGGATGAACTTTAACTGCACATGAATTTGCAAATCGGTTTATGAACAATTGATGAAAGTGCAACTTTACAAAAGTAGGGCTTATCAAGCACATGAACAAAGATTTATCAAGACATTGGTCAGATTCCTTCTCACAACAGTTGATGAAAGTGCAACTTTACAAAAGTAGGACTTATCAAGCACATGAACAAAGATTGATCAAGACATTGGTCAGATTCTTTCTCACATACATACTTTAAATTATATGCCATGAGTATTTCTTGCAATAAAAGTCCCTAATCAGCACTTTGACAAGCAGTGCAAATAGAATTCCGACAATGATTTGTCAACATACGAGTTTTAGTAATAGTCAGTCAGCCTTCCCTCTTGAGACAAATGCTAAAATATCAGTGTCCTCGTCATGCATACCATTTAAGGCGTTTTAGTCAGTTTTCGAAAGTGATCATTAAATAATTGAAAAATAAATAATTTTCCAGAAAAGACTAGCAAGAAAACTGCTATAATTTTCTTATTCTATAAGGTGAAAGTTGTGCAAACCAACAGGCCTTTCAATTGCTAAGGCAAACAATCCAAGTTTCATAATATAAGAGACACCACAAGGCTCTCAAACGCTGTCATGAAAAACAGGGCCAAGCAATATGAAACCTGATCTCAGTTCAATCCCACATTTATTAAATACTGTTGATGGTCACATACTGTTGACCTTTTTTTTCTTGCAAGAAAATTCATTTGTCAGAAATCATTTAATCCTAATTGGTTGGGTAAGAAAAATTTCTTTTAAGAATAAAGGATCAATGATTTGATGACAAACTAAATTAATTTTTGAACTTTGTTTTAATGGATTTAAGTTTTTCTGAATTTCATCTCAATATAGACTTTAATCGACATTTCTTTTCAAGCATGAACCGTTGTTACATGAAATTATTAGTAGATAACCAAAAAAACACCAAAACAATCTATTCCAACTCAAATTAGAAATTATATGGCCACAAATACATAAAATATAAAAATATCTTCTTCAATTTATGATAATAGTCAGGTTGAAATCATTTTGTATACTTCAAATTATGTTACACCATCAATCTTTGTCTCTTTAATATCTGCTTATTCCCTAGCAAACTTGTTTTCTTACAAATTATGATTTTTGTAAATTACCCAGTGATCTAATGAGAAAACATAAATAATGAATAATACATGATTAAGAAGTGATCAGATTTCTTTAATGTGCCTAAACAACGTAACACAAATTATTTTTATTTTTTTTTGACAAAGGTAACAAATTATTTAAATCCAACTAAAGCAATTATGAAGTACTTTATTATTTTGATCTTGGGCCCGAGCTCAGCATGGGCTTTCCAGAACTGGTATAGATAAGATTCCACAATATTTATCAACAACAACAACATAACCACTGCAATCCCACAAGTGGAGTCTTGGGAGGACAAAGTGTATGCAGACCTTACCCTTACCCTTGGAAGGTAAGGTAGAAAGGTTGTTTGCAATAGACCCTTGGCTTCCACAATATTAATCCAAAAAAAAAAAAAAATGATTCCGCAATGTGGAAAGCTTTTAATCTTACATTTCCAGAATGGGTGTCAAAGAATCTGAAGAGCAATCTAAGAATAGTTGATTTGCCTGTAACAGAAAGCAATATGTGGATCAGGATTAAGGACTAGTAAAAATATAACCAGCATAACAGTATGTAATCCTAGGTTCCACACAAACATTCAATAGGGAATGAGATCCCACACTTGAATATTTATATTGACACATAAAAAGGATTCTACAGTCAGCTAAGAGGCATCTCATATATTGGTCAGATCTGGGGCAGGCCTATGTTAAAATTGAAAGAATGATGTTTCCATAAAGCTGACGAAGAGAAAAGGAAAAACAAGAACCTTTTTAGTTGTTTGCAGCAGAAGTCATACACCATTTACTCATACTAGTCAACTTCAAAAAGTATACACACATACAATTCGATCAAGAGAGGGGCATTATAATAAAAATCTTATAGGAGCATCTCTAGCTACCCAACTTCAAAATGTATCCCTCATTTATACATCCTAGAAGCTTCAGAAACAAAAGTAACCTATGCCACAGATTGGTTCCTTTAAGTGCTGTCATCCGAAGATCTTTACTACTCGGATAAGCATTTTTCACTCACGCCTGTTAGATTAGATAACTAAATGATTTGTTTTTGCTTAATATGCAGCGAATCCGGGCCTAAATGGATTAAATTGAAAGTCAATAGACAAATTAACTCTGAAAAGTTGAAACAGAATAAGGAACCATACCACTGCCACTTGTTCCTACAATAGCTACACTTTTTCCAGCTGGAACAATGAAAGAGATCCCATCTAGAATCTTCCTTTCTGTCAAATAACTAAGAAAAATGGAAAGAACAAGCATCAGAGCATATTTACTAGTCCATTTGGTGCCACAGTAGAAAAAGCAACCAAGCCTATCTACTTGAACAATTATCCATCATGATGAGTTTCAATGTTCAAACAAAGAGCAGCAGCTGTTCCATCAACCTAACAACAAAAGCTGCAGAACCTAATGTGATTTTGAAAGCTCCCTACTTCCAAAGTACTGGGAAAGCATTAAGCATGTCAGAATAGCATTGCTAGCTAGAAAGACTTGTAAACGAGCCCATAACATGTAAGTTGCTTTAGGATGAAAATGAGAAAAAAAAATTAAGTATGTCAAAGTCCAGCATCACAGAGCGCTTATATGAGAAGAAAAGGCATATCAATGACTATGAGATAATAACTTTCTTTTAGTTAATGGTAACAGTTTATTCATCAGGCATTTAGGGAGTGCTGGCCACTCTATTTACAAGTTCTAATCAGACAGAAAAAATCTATTCATCTTACAAGAATTAGTTACAGATCTTTACAGGGAACCTGTAAAATCTTACCACGGGTTCATCATCCTCTACCAAGCTTTCATCACACCGAAACTACAGAGTTAAAATATACTGACTTTAATCCTTCTATAGAACAACTGTTGTCTTCAAAACACCTTTCATCCGCCAACAGAGACAAAAATCTTGTTCATCTTACAATAATTAGTTACATATCTTCACAGGGAACCTGTGAGATCTACCAAGGATTGATCATCCTCTACAAAGCTTCCTTTACAGCGAAAATACAGAGACAAAATACACTGACTTCAATCTTTTTATGTAGCATCAAGTCTCTTCAAAATCACTTTATCCACTGTCAATGAAACCATCCCTTACAATACACCATGTGAAAATATTTCTTCTTTCTGGAATCTGGAGTTTTACTGCCCACACTGTCTCCAATGCCTTTCTTCTCCTCTTCCTCTATGGACTCCAGGTAGCATGATTTTACAGGAAAAAATTCCTAATCCCCTTTCCCCAGCACACAGAAGGTACAACACAATTGATAGGCTGGTTGTAAGGGGGGAACAGATGAAAGAACCTGATGAAATCAAAAGGGTTATGATAGAGTTCTATTCCAATCTTTACACAGAGAATGAGCCATGGAGACCTACTTTTGATTTAACGGGCTGTCCTATAGTAACCAATGAGGAGAATGAATGGCTTCAAAGACCATTTACAGACACATAAGTGTTGCAAACTATCCAACTGTGTGATGGAGACAAAGCCCCTGGTCCTGATGGTTACACCTTGAAATTTTTCAAGGCATGGTGGGAAATCTTAAAGGAGGACCTGATGCAGACTACTCATAATTTCCACCAGAGGGGAGTCTTTGTAAAATCTTTCAATGCAACCCTTATAGCATTGATCCCAAAGAAACCTGGAGCTGATGAGCTAAAGGATTTCAGACCTATTAGCCTAATTGGGGGGTGGGGTGGAGGTTACAAAATCATCTCTAAACTCATAACTGAAAGGCTTAAAACAGTTATTGGGAAGCTAGTAGATGAACACCAAATGGCATTCTTGAAAAGGAGACAAATACTTGATGCATCCTTGTTGGCTAATGAACTAGTTGATTCAAGGGTTAAACAGAAGCAACCTGGAATCCTATGTAAATTGGATACTGAAAAGGCTTATGACCATGTCAATTGGAATTTCCTCCTCAAAATTCTGAAAGACATGGGTTTTGGTAGTAGGTAGATTAAATGGATCAGTCTCTGTTTTTCCAGTGTGATGTTCTCCCTCATAATAAATGGCAACACAGTGTGAAGTTCTCCCTCATAATAAATGGCAACAAAGAAGGCTTCTTTCAATCTCATAGGGGTTTTAGGCAAGGGGATACCATGTCACCTTTTTTGTTCTTAACTTCTTATTAGCTATGGAAGGTTAAATCATATGCTCAGAACAATAAATGCTAATAGATGGGTAAAGGTTTATGCTCAGTAGAGGGAATCTGGAAGTGACTCATTTGTTTTATGCAGATGATGCCTTAATTTTTTGTGAAGCAAAGACAAGTCAGATCAGGCATTTGAGAGTCATCCTAACAGTTTTTCTAAAGGTATCTCAGGTCTCCATGTAAATAGGCTGAAAAGTCACTTTTCTACTATCAACCAGGTTGGGAATTGGCAAGATATGGTTGATATTCTAGGCTGCCATATGGACTCTTTACCAACTAAATATTTGGGACTGCCACTAGGTGCTAAAAACAAAGAATTAGAGGTGTGGAGTGGGGTGTCGGAAAGGTGCGAGAATAAACTATCTAGGTGGAAAAGTCAATATCTCTCTTTAGGAGGCAGATTGACCCTCACCAAGTCAGTTCTTGATGGCATACCTACATACATGATGAGTGTTTTTCCCATACCAAAGAGCATTGATTAAAAAACTCAATAGAGTTAGGAGAGCCTTTCTATGGCAAGGAAACAAGGAGAAGAGTGGTTATAACCTTGTGAAATGGGATGAACTGACTCTCAGCACTCAATAAGGGGGCTCATTTGAAGAACCTCAGCAAACAAAACACATCTCTCTTGTAGAAATGGCTTTGGAGGTTCTCCTCAGAAGAGAGGACCATTTGGAGAAGATTCATAGCAGGAAAGTATGGTTTACTCAATCACTGAACAACTGACGAGGTTGCGGGAGCCTTTGGGTGTAATGTCTGGAAAACCATAAGAAGATTATGGCATCATTTCAACAAAAACATGTCAATAACTGTTGGAAATGGTTTGAAAACTGATTTCTGGAATGGTGTGGATTGGAGAAGATAGTCTTAGAAACTCCTTTTCACATTTTTACACTTTGAGTACGCAAAGGAATGTCTCTGTATCCCAAGCTTGGAGTCAGCAGGGATGGGACCTTGTTTTAGAAGAGCACTAAATGACTGGAAAATTGGGGAAGTTGCTAACCTATTGGAAGTACTAAACTCACACCCTGCTTTATCTATGAGGCCTGACAAACCTAGATGGAAATTACATAACAAGGGTGGACATTTGGCCTTGGAAGTTAATCCGGAAGACCAAATGCCCCCCAAAGGTAGCTTGTTTTTGTTGGTTGGTTTGTAGAAAGGCTTGTTTAACACGTGAGGCTTTACAGAAAAGGGGTGGCAATTTTTTTCAAGACGTGTCATGTGTGAACAGGAAGCAGAAGTCAATGACGATCTGCTCATTCATTGTAAGGCAGTGTTGAGCCTATGGAACATGTTTTTGGCTCTGTTGGGAGTTAAACGGGTGATGCCTAGCACAACAAAGGAACTACTAAATACCTGGAAAGGTATTGGGAACAGAGGAAGAAATGAACACTGGTGGAGAACTATCCCAGCTTGCATATGGTGGACCCTCTGGAAAGAAGAAATTTAAGAAGTTTTGAGGGAAAAAAGACTAACTTACAGAAGATTAGAATGAATTGTATAGGCCTTATGTTTTTTGGTGTAAACAGAATTTCGTAGGTGATATAGTAGATTTAGCTGATTTTAAAGGAAACTTGTAAAGTATACCCATGGGTGGGATGTAAGTTTCCAATTCATCATTTTCTGGATGATGTAGTTTTGGGTTGAATACAAAATTACCCTTGTCCCAAATCCTCCTTTTGAAACAATCCATCAGCAAGGTAAGCTTACTCTAGGCTAGTATTCCCACACCATAACTCCTTCCAAAAGCAAACTCTTGTGCTATTACACCCACAAACCCATTATGTTCCACCGACATATTTCTACCATCAATAATTTCCTTCAGAAAGCAGACTCTTGTGTATTACAACCACAAACCAATATGTTCAACCAACATATTTTTACGTTCAATAATTCCCTTTCATACACTTACCATATGTGCACCCATTGTTCCACTTGAGAACCAACCATTATCGACTGTGCTACATTTAGCATTTATTACCTTAACATTTTCCTCATGGGTGAATATCCACAACCATTTTACATCAACATTATGCTAAAAGATTAGAAATTCTCTATTGGTGTTACATGTACAAGCTGACGGGAAAGGATACATATCACATATTAGTGCACAAAGAAAACAAACAGTTAAACCTCGAAGTCGTGGTTGATGCAAGTACGGTTAACGATGTCATGATAGGTCGGGTATTCAGGAGTAGGAAAAAAAGATGGTGGCCATGGAATGTAGTGCCACTCACACTCATATGGACTCTACCAAGAGAGGAACATGAGAACTTTTGAGGGAGCAAAGAAATATCTTTGTACAAATTATGGTAATTTTTTGTTTCTTTTACACTTTTGGAGAACCCACAAGATGCCAGTTAGTATATATGAATCGGTGGTCTTTATAGCGAACTTGATTTTTGTGATTCTCTACTGTAAAGATGATGATTAAGAATAAATCTACTCACAAGTAACCTCAATAACAAGCAGTTATCAACAAGCAAGAATTCTCAAAATTTGATAGTATCGTTATAGGCCAAATGAATGAAACGACTCATAGTTCAACTAAGTCACCAGTCTAACCCAGACTGGGATTGAACATTTAATTTTCTTCACGGATAATACCTTATCAAAGTACATCATAGATCACCAACCAGAATGTTTGCTAATGCATGTCTACCTATCTTACATAGAATTTGTACAAATTGATGACTAAGTGAAAACATGCACTTTAAGGAAAACTATACTATTCTAATACATCATAATTCATCCAAAAAATATTTAAAAAAAAAAAAAGAATTAGAAATGCACCTGAAGTGAACATTCTCAAATTGAATGCTACCCCCACTCAAATTAAGAGATTTCGCATCAGCTGCATCTCCGATTTTAGCTTTTTCCTGTATATGTTAGTCAGAGATCTGCTCAAAACATTTATATATATATATATATATA
>NC_028645.1:43343321-43345503 GCF_001406875.1 Solanum pennellii | reverse complement strand
ATGAAGAAGAAGAACAGAAAAAATAAGAACAGAAGAAGAAGAAGAACAGAAAAAATAAGAACAGAAGAAGAAGAAGAACAGAAAAAATAAGAACAGAAGAAGAAGAGAGAAATCAGAAATGAGAAAACATTACCTGAAAACCTGAAAACAGAGAGTGAGAGTCGCGAGGGTCATCGGCGAGGGAGAAGAGACGCCACAGCGAGGGAGAGCGAGGGAGCAGAGACGCGACAGCGAGGGAGCAGAGACGCGACAGCGAGGGAGCAGCGACGCGATGGAGGAGAAGAGAAGAGTGAATCGATCGAGAGAGAGAGAGAGAGAGTCGCGATGTGGAGGATTTCAGAAATTTTCAAAAGTAAAAAAAAAAACCCTAATTTTGACTAATTTTATTAAGTCAAAAATTTTTTATCAAAAAGGCGGCGCCTTTCGCTCGCCATTTCAGCGCCATCGATCGCCAGGGGCTCGCCTTTTTCTCCTCGCCTCGCCTCGCCTCGCCTCTCGCCTTTGGCGACGAGGCGAGCGCCTTTCATAACACTGGCCATGGCAGGTAGAGTAAATATGTTTGTAGCCAAATCAGCATTTCTGTATCATCAAGGTCTACTACCAGAGTGATGTAAAGGCTGTAACGGATAAAGAGTTACACGGCTTGATATTTGGAAACTAAACGTCTAATACTTGTAATGTGGAGCCTGTGGCGTCATATTGGTGCACATGAATGAAATTTCTCAAATTGTTAAAAATAATACTGAACAGGATAATGCACAACACAAAAGAAGGGCATTAGTTAACTATTTACCTTTGATCAGTGACCACACATTGCTTCCTAATAAAGAACAGAAAATAATTCTAATATATCGCAAGTGGGAACATCACATGATTCACAACATAGTAATCCCCTCAGAATATGACCTCATTTTTATCACTTCATTCAGCAGCATGCAACCTAATTCAGTTTGGGGAAGATACTTTATTTAGGATAGCAGAACATGTTAGGAAATTAGATTAGTGTAACATCTCGGATTCGAAAAGGAGGAAAAATTTCAGGTTTCCAAATCTGGTGCCAGCAGAGACGAACTACCGACGGTTCGTAGGTTGGACCACGAACCATAGGTGGAGCCATAGTTGGCAACATTAACTTTTCAGAAAGTGTCAAGTCCCAATACTTTTTTACGGTTCACCAGGACGGTCCGTCATCAAATGTAAGAGTCACAGATATGTCTCGTAGATGAGTCTCACACTTAGAGATATTTTAGAAATTTCAGTTGGACCCACAGAGGCCATGTACGCACTAAGGCTGAGCACTGGAACGGGTTATACTGATACCATTCCGGTTCGTTCAGGTCCGGTAGTATTTGCGACGGAATGGATACACTCAACCGATACTCGGAACGGGATGGTATTGTGACTTGGTACCGGTATACCGTATCGGTTCATCCCGATTCCGGTCCATGAAATCTTTTTGAAGAAAATTGTAATTGTAATACAAATTTGAATAAATTGGATTGGTTTTTTCAAAATTATTGTCATTGTTTTACACTTTTATTATCATTTCTTTTTTGTTCATTTAAATAGTTTCAAATTACAAACTTAATTCATCAACTTCAAATAATATAAACCTAAAAACTTTAAAATTTATAATTTTAACAAATTACAAATTTAAGTTACTTAAATTACAAGTTATGCAAGGCTTAAAAATGCTCTCAGGCACATTTTCCAAAAAATCTCTCCTACTTCCTAGGAGAGAGAGAACCCTCTTTCCAGTAAGTCGCCTGAGAACTACCATCTCTCTTCTTCTTGCACACCTATCCCCGTTAGCTATAGTTTACTTCCTTTCTGTTCCTCCTCTACAACAGACATGGGGGAAAACAGAATACATTTCAGTGCGGGATTCAAATAGTTTGATATTACAAGATGGAGTTCATATGGATCTGTTTGGCATGAATGGGTGGAGAGGAGTCGAAGGATGATGAGAAGATCAGCTGTTAGCAGCAAGATGATGGAATGGATATGTTTCTTGCTAAGAGAAGCATCAACTGATCAGAAGAGGAGCACAAGGAGGTGGAAGTTTGCTGACAGAAAAGAAGAGTACTTTTGTACGAGGAAACATAATGAATATGGGAGATATATAACCATTATCTTAAAAGTTTTCTATTTCAAAAAAAAAAAAAAAAAAAAAAAAAAAAAA
>NC_028645.1:43315291-43343254 GCF_001406875.1 Solanum pennellii | reverse complement strand
AAAAAAAAAAAAAAAAAAAAAAAAAAACAGACCGGTAGACTTGAACCTTGTTCCTACATGACCTGATCAATTCGATCAGGCACTCGCCATCTATATAACCATTATCTTCTTAAATGCAGGGGGAAGATCAGTAATTATTATTCCGGAACCAGTCTTGAATGCTGGATGGTACGAGATAGCTTTTAAGATAGAGAATTTTATTAAATGCTCCAAAACAGAGGTACTACCCAATACCTCAAGATTAGCAGAATCCAACTATCCATGTTCGAAGACTGTGAGTGATAGTAAATGGATTTCAAAGGGCCATCGAGAAACAAAGGTGGCAAACACAGCAGATAGGCAAAAGGATGGACTGTTGAAGAGGTGCCTCGTTGGGTATCTGGCCAAGGCAATTAAAGAAAAATCTTTTCTATATATGAGATCAGAAGATGGTCATCATCTGAATGGAAGAAGACATTTGGGGTCAACATATATAAGCTATATGGAGATATGTTTCTTTTTGAATTTCCCAACAGGTTCATGGAAGAACAGACAGTGCAAGGCCAATGGAAGCGGAAAAAACTAGGTTTTAACCTAGAATGGAGGAGTCAGGTACTTGGTTGCCTTCCAAACACCACGATAATCAAAGAAACTTGGATTTAAGTCGTGGGTAATCCTCTACACCTTTGGACGCACCAAGTTTTCAGAGAAATTGGATAACTTTGTGGTGGCTGGATAGCTACTGAAGAGGAGACAGAGTTGAAGAACCATATGAAATGGGCGAGAATTTTGGTTGCAAACGATGGCAGAGGCATACAACAAGAGGTGTCAATAGCGCGAGAGGGAATCAGATAGCATTTCCCTATATGGGCTGAAAGCAAAGTGAGGTGTGAAATGTCGCCGGAGAAGGCATGTTGTACCACTGGAGAAGACAGTCCACTGGAAAATCTAGGTCAAAATTTGGACCAGAGGGTAACACAAAGTAACGTCAATCTCTGTGATTCAGTATAAAAATCCGTAAAGTTAAGGGATTTTTGTACAGAAGAACAGGTGGGGAAGGTACATATGACAGCTGGAAAGGGGGATGTAAAAAAGACATGTGAGAGTCACACATGCCTTCTTTAATGAAGAGCTCAGAATAGGCCTACAGAAGCCCAAGGAAGGGTATTTAATTGAAGTGGAAGTGGAAAATGGGCCTGGATCAGGCAAGTTTTGTTAATTTTAATAAAATAACAAATTCAGCTCAGCCCATACTCAATAAAGACAAGACTTCTTGAAGACATGGAATCCCACACCTCTCTTCCAGCCATGCAAGAGATAGAATAGAACACTCTGCAGGAGATGATAGTGGCAAATCAAAGTGACGAATTGGTGGAAAAGCCTCTGCAAATTGCGGAAGAAACAACTACACAAGAAGTTTTGAGGGGGGAGATGAGGAGGAGGGCAGAAAGCTCATGCACAATTGCTGGTCAAAGATCATTCATTGGCTTCTATCGAAGAATGAGAGATCGAAGAGGCAGTGCCTTTGCGCACATGACAACAATTAATTACAGAAAAAGAGAAGAAAGTGTCTGCGCTGGTGAAGTAAAACATGCTGAAACTGGGTAAATTATTAAGGGCTAATTTTCGAGGACAGGAGAAAGAGGTTATGGAACTACTACTTCTGGTGGATAGCTCCAGACAAGCAAGGAATCAGGAATCGGCAATATTATGTAAGAAGAACAGATTTAAAGGCTCTAAGGAATTAAAAAATTTAGTCGCCTTTGATGTGAAATTCAAGAGTGGTGGGTGTAGAGAGATAAGGGAAGGGACATCCTGACCATTACATGATGCAATTCAAACTAGTATCAAGGAATGTAAGGGGCTTAAATAGCAGGGATAAAAGGAGGGTAGTCAAGAACATAATGGGGAACTAGGGGGGGGAGGGTTTAGGTGGATTACAATGGCATGTTTGGAGGCAAGTGGAACTAGAGGAGGGATAATGATGCTATGGGATAGTAGAATTTGGAAAGGTGGAATACTAGAGATAGGTGCATACACTCTTACTTATAAATTTGAAGCACAATTGCAATTTGCAAGACTTCACTTGCCATATAACACGGGTGTATGCTCCTAACTGTTATGTGGAAAGAAGATTAGTATGGGAGGAGATTGGCTCAATCAGAGGATTAATAAAAATGAATTTGATTGATCTTCATCTTGAGAATGCTAATTTCACCTGGTTCAAAGGGGATATGGGGAAATAGCCCCAAGAATTGACAGGATATTGGTGTCTCAAGAATGGGATGACTCTTTCAATAATATGAAACAAATTGCACTCCAAAGAATAATGTCAGATCATTCTCCGCTTACAATTCAAGGAGGTTCCTGGAAGAAGAACTAGAGTTATTTCAAGTTTGAGAATTGGTGGCTTGCACAGAAGGTTTTATTGATAGAGTGAAGGTGTGGTGGAGTTCTTCTGATTAGCAGGGGAGACCTGATTATGTCTTAGCTTCCAAATTAAAAGCCTTGAAACATAATTGAAACATAAACTGAAAGAATGGAGTAGAATTGAGCAAGGAAACCTAGTTCAACAACGGAAGAATCTGCTAGAGAAGTTGGCTACTCTGGACAAAATTGCAATAGCCAGAGGCTTAACAGAGGAATCAATGGAGAAGGCATCCTTAATCATGAACTTTGAGCAGCTAATCAAGAATGAAGAAATCTTGTGGTGACAGAGATCTAAATCCTTGTGGTTGAAAGAAGGAGATAAGAATACCAAATTCTTCCACAAGATGGCTAATGCACACAAGAGATATAATAACATTGACCAACTTCTTGTTCAAGGGAACCTGATCAATGATCAAGCAAGGATTCAAGGGGAAATAGTGGAATTTTACCAAAATTTTTACTCAGAGAATGTCCGGTGAAGACCTGCCAACAACTTCACAAATTGCCCAAGGCTGACGGTGCAGGAAATGGAAGATTTAGAAAGGGGATTTGAAGAGGAGGAGGTACTGAAATGTCTAAAGCAATGTGAAATTGATAAAGCACCTGGTCCAGATGGGTTTACAATGGGGTTCTGCATCAAGTGTTGGGAAGTGGTAAAACATGATATCATGAAGACCTTCCAGAATTTATACGAGCAAGGAAGGTTTGAAAGAAGTTTCAATGCTACCTTCATAGCCCATATTCCAAAGAAGAAAGGTGCTAAAGAATTAATAGACTTCAGACCCATCAGTCTGATAAGTAGTATTTACAAGTTATTCTCCAAAGTGCTTACTGAAAGGTTGAAAAGAGTGATGGCTGAGCTTGTGGACTCACAACAATTGGCATTCATCAAAGGAAGACAGATTATGGATAGACTCCAGGGTGAACTTGAAGAAACCTGGAATCCCGTGCAAATTAGACATTGAGAAAGCATATGATCATGTCAATTGGGGCTTTCTTATGGATCTGCTAGAGAAGATGGGATCTGGACGTAAATGGAGTGGATTAAATTTTGTATCCAATAGTGAACTTATTAATGGTTCACCAGCAAGTCATTTTAATTCCCAGAGGGGCCTAAGACAAGGTGATCCTTTATCACCCTTTTTGTTCCTCTTTAGTCATGGAGGGACTGAACGACATGATTTAGACAGCAAACAGGGAAGGTTGGTTAAGAGGATTTGAGGTTGTTAGATCTGGAAGGATAGCTTGAAGATAACTCATCTTCAGTATGCAGATGACACTTATATTCTGTGATACTGAAGAAGAGCATCGCAAAATACTGAGATTGATCTTGGTAATACTTGAAGGAATGTCAAGTTTACATATTAACCGGAGGAAAATCTTTCTATACCCGGTTAATGAAGTGCCAAACATGGAAATCTTAAAGACAATCTTAAGGTGTGAAGTTGGTGCTCTACCAACTATCTACCTTAGATTGCTTTTGGGGCCATGTCTATGTCTATGGAAATCTGGAATGGGGTGATTGAGAAATGTGAGAAGAAGTTAGCAAGGTGAAAGTTCTAAGATCTCTCTATGGGTGGAAGGTTAATATTGATAAACTCTGTGCTTGATGCACTTCCAAAGTATATGATGTCATTATTTCCTATACCACCAGGAATCATCAATAGGTTGGATAGCATTAGGAGAAAACCTCTCCTATCTGGTTTGCGAGCTATTACATAGGAGTGAGGTTTTACCCTGTGCGCACCCAAAGGGCAGCGGCTGCGGGTTTCCCTTATCATCAAAAAAAAATGAGAAGATTTGGGGGTAGGGGATCAAAAATCTGAAGAATCAGAGTAAAGCTTTAAGAATGAGATGGCTATGGAAATATTAAAATGAAAATCCAAGTGTTTGGGTTAGAGTCATATAATTGGATTACAAAGGAGGTCACTACTCCTTATGGTGTTAGCTTATGGAAATCTATCAGAATTTTGTGGAATGAACAGTGTTTTGGACGGCGAGAGGCAACAAAGGCGACAAGGGCCTGCCTCGCCACGCGGCGAGGCGCTTGCCTTTTTGAATCAAGGCGCCAATTAATACCAAAAATTAAAAATATTATATTGCATATATAAATATCAATTAACAGATTATTGAATTGCATATATAAATACCAATATAGATTATCGAATCTTATAATACTTTCAACCTCAAGACAAGTTTAACCTCTCAACAATATAGAGTTACAGACCAACAAACAATCTTCGTAAAATAATACTAATCCTGAAGTTGAAGAGAAGTAGAGAACTCAAGAAGAAGAAGAGGAACTGAAAAGAAGAAAAAAAAAAAGAGGTAAACCAGGGTCCTGGCGGCTGGCAGCAACTCGAGAGGAAGAGACGAAGAGGAGCAGCAACTCGAGAGGAAGAGACGAAGAAGAGCAGCAACTCGAGAGGAAGAGATGAAGAGGAGCTGCACCTCGAGAGGAAGAGACTACGAGGAGTAGCGACTATAGGTGGAGTCGTGGTGAAGAGAAAACACGACTTTTGCTGATGAAAGTTTGAAAATAGAAAAAAAAAAAAAACTAATTTTGACAATATTATTAAGTTAAATCTTTTTTTAAAAAAAATCAAAATGGCGCCGCCAATTACGTTGCCATCAAGTCGCCTTGGGTCGCCTATTTTGAGCTCGCCTCGCCTCAGTGCAGAATGGCGAGAATTGCTCGCCATTCACAACACTGGGAATGAATTCAAAGTTAACACCATAGTCAAAGTGGCAGATGGAGCTAAAACTGTCTTCTGGAAGGATGATTGGCATGAAGCAGGCAACATGGAGACATTATTCCTAGATATTAATGACTTAGTTTTACATCAATAGAGCACAATAGCAGAATTTTGGACACCTCAGGGGTGGAATTTTGTGTTCAGGAGACACCTCAATGATTGGGAAAAACCAAGAGTAGCAAAGTTCTTCAGCACTATTGACCAATTTAGTGGTTTGAAGGCTGGACAAGACATCCTACAGTGGAAGGGAAATTGTAACGGGACTTTTAAAATGCAGCCTACGGGAAGATGAACCAACCAAATCAGCAGATACTTTGATGGCCTTGGAAACACAGAAAGCCAAAATCCCACACTAAGTAGCTTGCTTTTTCTAGTTATCGGCTAAGGAAGTAGTGCTTACACAAGATAACTTGATGAAAAAGGGGATCCCCTTATGTTCAAGGTGTTTTTTTTGTGGGGAAACTGCAGAAACAGTGGTTCATCTATTTATACATTGCAAGGTCACAAGTCAACTATGGAGATTATTCCTAGGTCACAAAAACATATCGTGGTCCATGTCAGGCAAAATCACAAAAGCAATACACAGTTGGGAAGAAGCAGGAGTTCACACTAAAAACAGAAACAACTGGAGAATTGTACCTGCAGCTATATGGTGGACAATATGGAAAGAGAGGAACCTTCGAGTCTTTCAGAATATGGAACATACTATAGAACAAGTCAAAATGAATCGTATTTTGACTTTATGTTTTTGGTGTATCTAATGATACTGTCTCTATCAGTGATGTCTTAGACTCATTATAAGGATAGGATAGTAGATTTTGAGTTCTTTTGTAAATATGGTTTCAGTACAACCGAGGTATTGTGTTACAGAAATAGAAACAGTTACCTACGTCAAAAAAAAAGTTATAACTTATAAACATCAAAAGATTAAAATCTTGAAAACTTATAACATAAACTCAATATCTTTTTTAAAAAATTGACTTTATTTAAACTCAACTTACAAACTTATAAGTAAAAATTGAAAAAATATAATCTTTAAAATAAACTTATGTAAAATTACAAACAAACATTATAAATTTCAAAACTTAAATACTATTTAACTATTAAACTTAGAAAAATAAAAAAATAACATTCATATTTTCGTAATTCAAATAACTCAAAAACAAAGTATTTTTTTCGAAATAGCTATATGTGCCATCCCGTTTGATTCTGGTCCGTCCCGGTTCTATCCTCGTAATTTAGTGGAATGGACGGAACCAAGTTTCATCCCGGTATTTCTGATCTGGTCAACAACCTCGCTAAAGTAAGAGAGGGAAAGTAAAACCTGCTTCTCCGAGGCACAGCCATTGAGGTAATGACCTGGGTCTTTATCTGAAACTTCCTTCCCCCTCCGGTGATCGGAAGGATCACCGAAGTCAACCCCTTTTTCTTCTCTCTTCCTCCCACTCATTCCCCTTTCTATAGACACCCATTTCCTATATTTTCTGATGGAAAAAACCATTCATTTTGCTTTTGGGCTTCAAGTATTACGATCTTGGAAGACTCTCAGGGACTGCTGGGGATTGGTATGACTGAGAGAAGCAGAAACTCCATTACCAGGACTCATTTTACCAAGAAAACTAAGATGTGGATACTCCAAAGACTGAAGGAAGCTTCCTTGTCTAAAGGAAACTCAGTCAGAAGATGGAAAATGAGAGAAGATTTCACTTGAACCGTTTGCGCAAGAAATCTCAACAAGTATGGCAGATACATCAGCATTATAAACTTGAAAGGCAAGAGGAGATTGGTGTTGATTATCCCAGAGCTAACACTCAACTCAGGATGGACCTTTGTAGCAGAAAGGTGGATAGGTTCATTAAATCCCAAAACAAATGAGCTGCCCAATTGGAGCATAGGTTGACTGACAAAATAATCCTTATTCTGAAGCTCTTAGGAGCAGTAAATGGTCCAGCGGGGATAAAAGATTCATAAATGCAGATTCTATGTTGAAGAATTCGGGGGTGGAATAAATGATATAGATGTGGCCAGTACGTTTACGAAAGAGAGGGGTAGAATATGCATTAGTGATGACTCATTCTTGCACAATGAAGTATTGAGAAGAAGTTTGGTGAGGAAATTCGAGAACATAGTAAATGTACCCTTTATTCTTGCAGAGATCAGAAGGTGGTTCAGCAACATTTGGAAACAGTATCACAGTCTGAGCATCTACGAGATGGGCAATGAAATGTATAATAACAAGAGTGGACTAATAAAGAAAAGATAGTGCTTCGTACCACATCAGACGAGAACGAAAGAGGTGTCTATTCCATTAAAAAGCCAACTTTATCATCACTGATATCCTATCCTGACTGGGTAAAAAATATAATAATGCTTGTATATCCAATTCTTTTAAGCTGCAGAAATAAAGCAGACAGTCCCCTAGAGACACAATAGGAGGTAGAATATCTTATTATGAACTCAGGAAGCAAGATACGAGAGGCATCATCTGATACCAGAAATCTCACGTCTGCATAATATGTTTCTGCTCCAAAATTTGATGTCACGTGCCTAACTGTTTCCTCTATAATCATTTAGATAGCACAAATGTATTTAGCAAATAAAACAAAACAACAATGATATCAAGGAACTGGCTGATACCTCTAGTAACTGAAACATTGATTTCATGTCCACTAAACTTTGGATGGTCTCACGATATACGCTACCAAGGAAATTCAGCGGAAGCGATAGCTGGAACAGCAGCCCGTTTACCATGACCTATAAAAAATAGTAATATTTCTTATTAGAGGGCTAGCACTGCAGAAAAAATAATCACTCAGCTAAGGTAATTAGAGAAAAAGTTCTACCAAGTCACCAACAGTCATGACACCATTCATAATCCCATTAGAACATAAAACCATAGCAGCTGAGAGAGCTATGCTGAATATTGCACTTTGCCCAAAGTTTAAGATTGCAAGACTACGTTGTGTCTTTAAGGCAGCATCTTCATATCCTGGAGACAACATAATATCATGATTGCTTATTCCAATAAAAGAAAATGAGGACAACGTAACAGTCAAAGTTTTGTATATCATAAGCCAATGAATCTATGTCTATATATCTATACAACTGAAGATCCTCAACCCGGTGATGTGGCATGCTGCAATGACCAGTTATCTATTTTTTTCCAGGTTCTTGGAAACTTTCACACAATAATTTAATTATATATATCTTTATAATTGAGGATCCTCAACTACGTGATGGGGCATGCTTCAATGATCAGGTATCTATTTTTCCAGGTTCTTGAGAACTTTCACACAATAATTTAATTATTAAATATACACTAAAATAAATATCACAGAAGAAGTGTCTTCCTAAATTCTATACAAACCTTACGCACTAAAATCTCGCTGCTTCGAAGACTGCAAGCTGGATACATACCCCATGTCCCCATCACAAGCAAGAATAAGAAAATTGGCCCTTTCAATAAGAATAAAGCAAGAAAATTCTGGAAAATTTGACTGCAATGCTGCTTCGAACCTCACCGTCACCTCAAACTGGAGTTTCAACGGGCGAATCAGACACAATTTCAACCGGATAAACTAATCTTTGAGGGAGGCTATGATTGTTAAATAGGCTGTAGGGAGTGTAATATCAGGGTGTCATAGAAAAAGATGAATTGGTCAGAGAAATGGTTGTTTCCAGCTGTCATAGAATCGGATGGACTGTGAAGATGATGGGCGTTCATGGCTGATTTACCAGATATAGATTTGGTGTTTGATGGTGTTTTGGTAGTGTTAGAATAAGATAGGAAGAAGAATAGCATATACAATCCTACTTAGAATGGGACTAGTATATAGAATCCTACTTGATAAAGAATTGTATTATTTTTTTATGAAGGATTTTGTATAATAATGATTATAAGTAGTCTTTGTATAATAATGTAAATACACAATTTAATAATATTCTTCTCCAATATTTTTCACATGGTATTAGAGCATTGGTGAGAAACACGGGGAAGAAAACTCAGTCAACAAGTCATCGTGCATCAACTTCTGGCGACTGTTGGGGCTGATTTGCATCATCAGCTGTTTTTATCAATGCTGTGAGAAAACCAACACCACCATGGGTCCCCCACTCTCCAGCAACAAAAACCTAACGTGCGACTTTCCAGCAAGATCTGACCACGCATTGGACTTCCTACTTACCATCATTCAGTGTGTTTAGATTTTAGCTAGTCCTCGCGCTCCTACAGTTAATGAATTATTCTCTCGTCTACTTCGTCGTGCCGCACTGCCCAGTCACAAAGTAGTTTTATCACCGACCAATGTCTCCTTTGTTCTCGCATCTCAAATCATAGAAAAGCGAACATATCAATCTATGGAGAATCCACGAGGAGGTAGTTTTCGGAAACCTAGACCCAATGGTAGTTATTGTCATAAGCTTGGATACACTCAGACATAAGTTTTGCATGGTCCACCACCCAGTCATGATCCTATCGCTCTAAAGTAATATAATGAGTTTATTCCAAATCGCGCAAGTAAGCAAACATCTCCACAAGTAGCCTCTATCGCTCAACTTGACTGACCATCCAATAATGCTCATATTGCACAGAAAGTAGATGATGTTCCTTTAGTACACTAGTATATAATAGTTTTAAGACCACAAAGGAAAAAGAACATATTCTTCTGTTTTGCCTTATCGCTAGATTCCATAACAAAGTGTACACTTACAGTGAAGCAAACCCATGTTTCTATTTTTCTGATAAGGTGAAGCCAACCCATGTTTGTTGAAGGGAAGCCATGTAGACATGGTATCCATTCTGCGAAACTGAATAAATTTCAATGATTTATGTTTTTCTTTATCAAGTAACTTAAATCATTATAAGATTGAACTTCTCCTATACTTTACCTGAAATTTTGACTTAAACTAATTGCCAAAAACTGTGTTAAATCATAAATGTTGGCACAGTTGATGCAATCTGATTCGCCCAACATATACAAAACATAATAACATAACATAAGAGTGCAGAAGAGCTTATTATATGATAGGGAAAAGCCATAAGGCATTACAACTTACTCTTTAAAAAGTGATCATACTTCTCGGTTTCATACACCTCATTGTTAAAGTACTTAACAGTCTGTCAAAAATGAAAATTGCCAATACAATCAAGTGTATTGCATATCAGAAAATGGATAAAATAAGTTAATCATGGTAAAACAAGTTAACCATGGTACGTAGAAACACAAGCTTACCTCATAGTTGATAAGAGAATCGATTGCTCGTGTGCTTGCATCATTATCAGCTTTATTCATCTCCTTCCTAAACTTAGTTCGCCACTGTAAAATACAAAATGAACAGGAAGTTTTGGACAAAAGATACTAGAAGCCAGACTCACTAAAAGTTACTGATATATCAGCTATCACCTAGCTGCCACTAGTATGACCATAAATAACTAAAAGATGGAAAGGGACATGAAATCCAAAAATAGAAGACCTTTCCTAATGCTTGATGAGTTTAGCTCGTAGATAACCTGGGTAATACTTAAGGTGAAAGCGATATATGCAGCCACTGACAGTGATGTAATCCATGCAAAGGAAGCTCCGAATCTGTATGCAAGTATACCTGATACCATTGATATCTGAAAAGGTTCATGTTAATACAGTTGGAGTAATACTTGAAGCAACATGAGAAATTTAGGAATTTTTAATCAAAAATGCTGCCTTCTAAATGATGGAATAAATGAATATATATACCTCCAATATCGTCGGGAAAACATTGAAAACCATTGACGAAAGAATAAAATTGATAGCTCGGCTACCACGGTCAATGACCCGATTAAGACCACCTGTTTCTCGACTGCAAAATGCAAGAAGAATATAAAAACAAATCTATGACACACCACAAATCACCTTCACAAGAGCAAAACAGATGGAATAAAATTTAAACACTCGGATATTTTTAAGAAAATATAAGATATAGACAGTAACTGTCCTAAGCATCTTATTATAGTGACATGGTACCCATTCACCAAGGTCCTTGGCATCAGGAAAGACTAAGTCAATATAGAACAAAGCCACAAGTAGATGAAACTTAACATAGAACTAAACAGAACCAAGTTCACAGTATAATAACCCAACTGGTATGCCTTATTTAACCTGGTCTTTGAAGGAAACAGACTATTCGACTGATGAGGCTGATTGCATTAGTTATCCACTCAGACTTCAATATTGAACAAAGTGTGAATTTTAAAGGAACTAGGTACTTAGTGTAAGTCATTATAAGACTGGATTCTTTTAAAGCACAGCCATCAGAATATATTGCTTTCAATGCTGGTAGAGCAGCAAATTACATTTATGTCATGACATCCTTGCTTCTTTTTTTGAACGCTTTGTTCTCTTTGAAGCTAGAATATGATATAGCAACAGGCACAGTTTTAGGCCTTCTATTCAATCATTGGCACCATGATTCCACAATGGGAAGTTAAATTCTTGTATGAAATGTAGATTCATTTGCTTTTGTATAATATTCTGGGTAATTAGGTTTCTGCAGCCGCAACATGCCTCACATAAAAAAAGAACAACACGATTATTCCTACTTCTAAAAGATAGAGTCAAAGTGTATACCAAATTTTTGGACGAGAAAGACGATAAAAGATGACAAGTATCTACCTCGCCAAAGGCCACGCGAGCGGCGAGGCACTCGCCTTTTTTCAATGTGGCATCAATTAATACCAAAAAATAAAATATTTAACTGCATATATAAATAATCAAAATCTCAATAGCAATAACCTATTAGCAAATATTTCAATTCAAAAACTGAAAAATAGATGGTAAATACTTGGGGATCGTTTGGTTTGATGGATAAACGAACTTAATACTGCGATAACTTTTAAGTGGCCTTTAATCTGTTGTTTGGTTGCAAAAGTTGAGATAACCTATCCTAGGATTTACAATTAGTCCTGGGATAAGTTATCCTTACTTGGGGTGGAATAGTAATCCCAGGATAAGTTAAAGTAGATAAAATAACAAAAATAGCCCCCCTTAAACTCTTTTATTTACACCACTTCACATTCATGCATATTAACATAATTTTTCACAATATTTATAATGCCATCCACAACCTTAATTATTAGTTGTTCTTATGACAATATATTTTTCCATTAAAAAATTATATAATAAATACAATTTTTATATATGAATATATCACAAGTTGAATTTATTTGCCTAATTCTTATGTTTATTTTGATTTTGATTTCTCTTAAAATGTTCACTCCTCTAAATTGCATATTTTTAATTAAATAGTTTACTAGTCACTTGAAAATTATATTCTATATATCAGTTATAATGTAGATAACTTTAATGATAAAATTTCTATTACTTTAATAAAATTAAATTGAAAGTTTTAGTTTTAAGCTAAATAAGATGAATGTTTAGTTTTAAACTAAATATGATGAAAGTTTTATTTTAAAGCTTAAATAAGATGAAAATTTTATTTTTAAGCTAATTAAGATGGAAGTTTCATTTTTAAGCTAAATAATATGAAATTTTAATTTTAAAAACACACACTACAATCATGGAAATGCACACACAAAATATATAAGCTAAATAAGATGGAAATTTTATTTAAAAAAGAAAAAGAATAACTAATTAAAGCTTGCAAAGTAAATGTAATAAATAAATAAATAAGGTGGAGGGAATTATTGTAAACAAACAACTTATCCTTAGAAATTATGCAATGAATATAAGTTATAATATGACAAACCAAACAAGCAATTACAACTAATTCCATCATAACTAATCCCATCATAACTTATTCCATAACGTATCCCAGCATAACTTATATTCAAACCAAACAACCCCTTAAAGTCTAGAACTTGAATGAGAAAAAACAAAACAAAAGCCAAAACAGTGCGGAAAAACAGTGGTAGATGTAACTCTGAAGAAGGGGAAAAAAATAAAGCATTAGAGGTGTGAAGTGGGGTGATAGAAAGGTGCAACAAGAAATTGTCTAGGTGGAAAAGTCAATACCTTTCACTAGACCTCAGATTGACCCTTATCAAGTCAGTACTTGATGGTCTTCCAACTTACATGATGAGTCTCTTTCCTATACCAAAAAGGATTGTAGAGAAACTCAACAGGGCAAGGAGATCCTTCTTATAGCAAGGAAATAAGGAAAATAGAGGTTATAATCTAGTGAAGTGGGATGTGGGAACCCTCAGTAATCAGCAGGGGGTAGCAGGGGCTCTCGGTCTGAAGAACCTCAACAAACAGAAGACTTCACTATTGCAAAAATGGCTCTGAAGATTTTGCACAGAAGAAGGGGCTCACTGGAGAAGATTTATAGAACAGAAGTATAGTTTAGTCACTCAATGGACAACTGAGGACGTCATGGGTACCTTTGGGTGTAGTGTCTGGAATAAGAAGATTATAGTCCCATTTCAGCAATAATGTCTCTATCACCATCGGAAATGGCTTAAGAACTGTTTTCTGGAATGAGGTGTGGAATTGGAGAAAACAGTCTTAGAAACTCCTTCCCACACATTTACACTTTAAGTTCACGGAAGAATGCCACAGTATCGCACGTTTGGAGCCAACAAGGATGGGACCTAGTATTTAGAAGAGCACTGAATGATTGGGAAATTGGGGAAGTGGTCAGTCTGCTGGAAGTACTTAACTCACATCCTGCTTTATCCGTGAGGTCTGACAAACCTAGATGGAAACTACATAACAAAGGAGTGGTAACTCAACACACTCTAGACAATGCTAGACATATGGCCTTGGAAGCTAGTGTGGAAGACCAAATGTGATAGTAACTCGAAGTAGAGAACCGACAAAATAGAACAAAGCAAGTAGATTTACTGAAAAATAGTTTGTGCAAGTATCTTAAACATAATTACATTGTATGGAGAGGACAAGTAACCACAAAATAGTAGTTTTGATTCTTAGTTACATAATACCAATAACTAATCCTGCTAATTGCATAATACCAATAACTAATCCTGCTTACATATAGAGAGAGAGAGAGAACAGAAAATGACTGACACTATAAACTACAAACTAGGAATAATAACGGCTAGACAATTGTTGTAGTTGTTTGTCCAGAATTCAACTCTTTATTCTTTTGTCAATATTTTCTTCTAAAGTACGTGTTGATAGGTGGGTTGGTATCAATGCACCACCCCCCACCCCACCCCGGAAAAGATGCCTTGTCCTCAAGGCAGTCATAGTCTTCCCAACTAGCCTCTTCAACAGGACGACGAAGCCATTGAATAAGTAATTCCAGAGTTGGCACTCCTTACTCTTTCACCCAAAGATGTGATAAAACTTTTTCAAGTTCCACCATTAATTCCAAATCCTCGGATAGTGATAAGGGTGGAGGAGAGCAATATTAGAACAACCACGAGCAAGACGAAGCGGAGAGACATGAAAAATAGGATGTACCTTAAATGTTCCAGGACGCTGCAATTCATATAAGAAACAGGACCAACTCGGCGAACAATTTTGTATGGTCCAAAATATCGAGGTGAAAGCTTCTCATTAAGATGTTTGGCTAAACTCTTCTGCCGATAAGGTCGCAAACGCAGGAAAACAACAGCACCCACATTAAAAGACAAGTCACGCCGCTTGGAATCAGCTTGAGACTTCATTCTAGATTGAGCCTTCTGATATTGGAACATAGTACCTCTAACATTTGATCTCGTTCCACGAACTGATGTTCAAGTTTAGCAATTTTAGTTTCTTAATGAACAAAGGGATGCAAGAGTGGTGGTTCTCTCCCATACACAATCTGGAAAGGAGTCATATTGGCTAAAGAATGGCATCCACTATTAAAAGAATATTCAGCCTAAGATAGATATCGAAGCCATGATTTGGGCTTATCATGAGGAAAACTACATAAGTAAGTTTCAAGGCATCAATTGACCACCTCAGTTTGACCGTCAAATTGGGGATGATAGGAAGTACCCATACGAAGATGAGTGCGACTAAGGCGAAAAAGTTCTAGCTGAAAAGCACTTGTGAAGACAACATCACGATTTGAAAGAATGGAGCGCGATAAACCATGCAACCTGACAATTTCCTTACAAAAAACCCCATTCGCTGTTTTAGTAGTAAAGGGATGAGATAAAGCAAGAAAATGATTGTATTTGCTAAACATGTCAACCACCACAAGAATAGTATCAAAGTCATTAGAAGGAGGAAGCCCAACAATGAAATCAAGGGAGATATCCTCCCAAACTTTGTTAGGAATGGGTAAAGGTTGTAAGAGACCAACTAGAGCTAATGTTTCGTATTCATGTTGTTGGCATATTAGACAATTTTGGACAAAAGACTTAACAGCATGCTTCAAACAAGGCCAGAACAAAATTGCAGATACCCTTTTGAGAGTTTTCAAGTAACCTTTGTGCCCTTCTTTTGGAGAATCATGTGACTGCTAAAATCTTGGCTTTGAGATCAAGATTATGAGGAATAACTAGCCGAGATTTGTAGTAAAGATGGTAAGCATACAATGAGAAGATTTAGTTGATTTAATAGGAAACTTCTAAAAATATCCTCTTGGGTGTAGAGGGCACTGAATACATTAGAGATATCCTAGGTTCCTATTAGGATTCAGATTCGATTTCTTACGTTTATGGTTTAGTGCAACCCATGCACCAGCTCGATGAATATACACAATGTTAATGTGAGAAATATATGAGACAATGTTATTGAATTGTGTATCTAAATTGTTAGATTGTTAATGTGAGAAATATATGAGACAATGTTATTGAATTGTGTATCTAAATTGTTAGATTGAGACCCTATTTATAGACACTACATTTGAACCCTTTTTCAACTAGGATTCCTATTCTTATTCCTATTCATATTCCTATCTAAGTAGGAAATACTTATTTCTATTCTAACACTCCCCCTCAAGCTGGTGCATACAAATCATATGTACTTAGCTTGTTACAGATATAACGAGGACATGTGAGGGGCTTAGTAAAGATATCTGCAAGCTGATCATTTGACTTCACAAATTTTGTAACAATATCTCCCGAGAGCATCTTTTCTCTGACAAAGTGACAATCATCTCAATGTGCTTAGTCCTTTCATTAAACACTGGATATGATGCGATATGAAGAGCTGCTTGATTATCACACACAACTTCCATCTGATCAATTTTGCCAAATTTTAATTCTCCCGACAATTGTTTGTCCAAACTAGCTCACAAGTTGTTGTCGACATTGCTCGATATTTTGATTC
Organism: Solanum pennellii; assembly: GCF_001406875.1. Lineage (NCBI taxonomy): Eukaryota > Viridiplantae > Streptophyta > Magnoliopsida > Solanales > Solanaceae > Solanum > Solanum pennellii. The sequence goes on along the minus strand of NC_028645.1, from coordinate 43,326,867 downwards.
TGCACTAGATCAAGTAACCACATTTTGTTTATTACTCTTCGACAACACCAAATTACCTCCAACTAAAACACAATATTCGAATGTGGAATGCCTATCAAAGGGTGATCCTGCCCAATCAGCGTTTGTACATCCAATGATATGCTCATGGCCATATCCTCAAGAGTAGTCCTTTACCGGGAGCTAACTTTATATATCGCTGAATACGAACAACTGCATCCCAATGACTATCACAAGAGGAAGTCATAAACTCACTTACAACACTCAAGGGAAAAGAGATGTCAGGTCTAGTCACTGTGAGATAATTCAACTTTCCAACAAGCCGTCTATACCCTTCGGGATTACTAAGTGGCTCCCACTATCCTGGAAGGAGTTTAACATTCGGATCCATAGGAGTGTGAATAGATCTACATCCCATCATTCTTATCTTCTCAAGAATGTCCAAGGCATACTTGCGTTGAGAAATAACAATACCTTATCTAGACTGAGCAACCTCAATACCTAGAAAATACTTCAATCTGCCAGGGTCTTTAGTCAGAAAGTGCTTACATAGATGTTGCTTGAAATCGGTGATACCATCTTGACCATTACCAGTGATAACAATATCATCAATGTAAACAACCAAATAGATACATCGACTTGGTGTAGAATGTCAATAAAACACAGAGTGATTAGCTCCACTACAAGTCATGCCAAACTCTTGAATTACTGTGCTGAACTTCCCAAACCAAGCTCAATGAGCTTGTTTCAGACCATAGAGTGACCCACGCAATCAACATACAAGGCTACTAAACTCCCCCGAGCGACAAAACCAGGTGGTTGCTCCATATAGAAGACTTCTTCCTCAAGATCACCATGCAGAAAAGCATTCTTAATGTCCAACTGACGAAGGTCAGCCATAGATAGAAAAAGACGAAAAGATGTTTTAACCACAGGAGCGAAAGTGTCACTATAATCTGGCCTTCTGGACCAATTTTGACTGCATAAACTCAACGACAACCAACAGTAGATTTACCTGTAGGAAGGGAGACAGGCTCCCAAGTACCACTCTTATGTAAAGCAAACATCTCATCAACCATAGTATGCCTCCATCCAGAATGAGAAAGTGCTTCACCCGTAGTCTTAGGAATGAAAATAGAGGACCCCGAATATTAGAATGTACTAATGAAAAAATATACTCTTAACGACCCTCAGTACTACGAGAAAACATAGCATGAGTGTGTCTCCCAAGTTGACACGACTCACAATCTGATGTGGATAAACTAGACAAACTAGGCACCATCTTTTGCACTTTGGATAGACTCGTACTTCCCAAACGTGTGTGAATCAAATCTAGGAAATCTGTAACTGAGCATGTTGTTAAGGAATTTGAAGAGGTAAGATACTTAAGGTCGTGTGATACATGTCCTATTCCAATCATCTGTCCCGTACTGCGCTCATGCATGAGAAAAAAATCATTGAAAAAAGTTATGTTACAATAGAAGGCTTTCATTAAACGACTAGCAGATGATAGATTAAACTGAGAACCAGGGACATAAAGAACAAAGTCTAGGATGACAAAAGATAGTGGTTTGGCTTTTCCAACCCCTTTTGGTTTTGTTTGGATCCCGTTGTCTAAAGTAATAGCCGAAAGAGATTGCGAATAAACAATATCGAATGAAAGTGATTTATTAGATAAAAGTGATTTATTACCAGAGATATGATCAAAAGCCCCAGAGTATGACCCATGTTCCAAGAGTACTATATTGCGACACAAGCAAAAGAATTACCCGCAATAGACACATCACGTTGTGTAACCGAAACTACTTGTGGAGACGTTTGCTTATTTACACCATACTGAAGGAACTCATCATATTCTGCCCGAGTATTATAAGCAGTATTGGATGGTTGATTAGGTTTAGCACCATATGCTATTGGTGGAGATGTATGTTTACTTTCGCGATATTGAAGGAACTCATTATATTCCTTTAGAACAATAGGATCATAACTGGGGGATGGACCATGCAAAATATAACATACGTCACGAGTGTGTCCAGGCTTATGACAATGACTACACTTGGATCGAGATTTCCAAAAACGCCCTCCCCCTCGTTGATTCTCCATAGATTGACATATACGCTTTCCAAAGGTTTGAGATGCGAGAATAGAGGAGTCAACAGTGGGTGATGAAACTACTTTGTGACTAGGAGGTGTAGCAAGACGAAGGAGACGAGAGAATAATTCATCAATTGTAGGAACTGTAGGGCTAGCTAAAATCTGATCATGCACAAAATCATGATCAGGAGGAAGTCTAGCAAGAGTAAGAACTAGAAACAATGTTTGTCTGTATTCTTGTTGTTTTCCCGCTGTAAGACCCCGAAAATGACTTAGGTGACTAGAGCCTACTATGTTGGTCATGATGTTCTAAGATCCTAAATAAGTCTATTATGTGTTAGCGAGGCAGTGTCTAAGAGTTTAGGTGCATTGGAAGTTAAACGTCAAGGGACGACAAAGACGTTTGACGACTTAGTCACCTATGTGCCTCATATGTGGTTCTATGAGTTTATGTGTGATTCATGAGGTTATAAGGTCCTTAAATGAGTTATTATAGCATATATTGGCAGTGTGTTGAGTTTCGTGGAGTTTGGAGGTCAAACGTCCAAGAACGTCCATGACGTTCGAAAGATGCGCCTTGAAACGACCTTGTGTATCTAAGCATTTTTGTCGAGTTTTACTTGTTCGTTTTGGATGAAATTCATGTGAGAAGTGCTAAACTCGTATACGGTCCTGTTTGGGTTGGAAACGTCTAGGAAAATATCCCCAAGGACCAACCAAGGGTCCTTGAGGAAGGACCCAAAAGTGATGCCAAGACTGCCTAAGATAGCCCAACCAACGGTTGGCAATCAACGCCCAGTGGGTCAGTCGACGCCTCGTTGGTGGTGGCTCGTCGACTGGGAGTTAGTCGTGGGAGAGGAGAGGCCAAAGACCAGCCTCAGTCCCAGACCACGGACCAACAGGATGGTCCGTTGGTCAACAACAGGCCGTCGATGGCCCTTCCGTCTGTGAGGACTACCCTACGTGCAGCTTCACTGTTAAGTGAGGGGTGAAAGCGTAATTTCACCCCACTTCGAAATAAGAGTATTAGCGGTTTATTAGGGGTCTTTTGGGTATTTTAAATGTGTATATAAGTCTTAAACACATTGAAGACTTCATTCTTCTAAATCAGAACCCCAAAATCCCTTAGAAACTCTTTAAGACTCCATTGAAGTCCAAAGTCAAGGAAGAGCTTGGTGTGACGAATTGAGTGGAGATTCTTTATCAAAGTGAAGAATTATCATCATTGAGGTATGGCATTTGATCCTTGAAACTTGTTTCATCAAGGAGACCAACTCTCAAGATGTTTTCTAAAGTTTTCAAAGTTGAATTGTCCAATTTCATGATTCTACCATGGGTTCTTGCGTCAATTGTTTTTAAACGTCTATTATGGATTAGATTGATGTTGTATTGATGATTTCAACCTACATTACATATGAACCCATGAATTTGGATGAACCTAGTTTTAACTAAGTTGTGGGTTACTTGATATTGATCTAATGTTGATGAATTCTTGTGTAGTTTTATGTGGGCAATTCATTGATGTAATAATTTTAGTAAATTGATATCTAGGTTGTATTAGATTGATGAATTTACATTGAATTGACCTAGTTCATTTATTATTGTAGTTTTTATGTTGAATTGTTGGTTATGGCCTTGGGTGAGGGTCTTGTTGAGTAAGTTGACTTTGAATTGAAGTGTTGAGGATGATGTGGAGGTATGCTGCCTATTTCCTTTAATTAGTTGTTATTTATACTTCAATTATGTTGTGATTGGTATGGTCCACTTATGGTGGCGGTGTTATGTGTTTACTTGCAATTGATGCGGCCTTGTCAGCGTTACTTTATGTATTATGATGATCATGGCCTTGTTGGCAACTACTTGAAGTAATGTGGCTATATGTGTAGTTGATTAGGTGAATCATGACAATATCTATCTACATGTGAAGTCATATATGTGTTCTTCTATTCATGTTGTCTTAGGTGATCATGTTAGACTATGACTTTGACCTTATGTGTATAGTCTTAGGGTTGAGTCTTGGTTATTCCTACTTGACTATGAGTCTATATTGGTCACATTAATGATGTTATGATAGTATATAGGATTACTTGAAGATGTTAGGGTTGTTTCTATGTGCTTCTAGATTGACATTCATTATGAGTTAAAAGTGAAGTATGTGGTGTCTTGTCTTGGTTGACTTGTATTTCTTGCTTGATGTATATATGATTATGAATATGTGATGTCTTGAATTAGGACGTCAAAACTCTTAGTCGTGAATGTATGAATGACATGTGACCTTAAATGAACTTACAACAGTCTTTTATGTGAAAACCTTGACTTAGTAAGATTGTTGAAGTCGAAAGCCGTAATTGTATCCTTCAAAGTAAAGGAATGATGGACTTAAGGTTAATTGGTTGGAACGGCATCATATTAATCCTTAGGAGAGTCATCATGAGCTTCTTGTCGCCATTGTGAGGTAGCCGTAGTGGACCTTTCTTTGGTAGGGTAAATGTGATTGGGTTATGAACTTGTTATGGGACCCTTTTATGTGAACCTAATGTGTGAATTACTCTATGAGAAAGAAGGCTAGCATCGAGTGAGTATGGTAAGGGAAGTAGTTCTAGTTAAAGAGTCAGACTAGATTACAAAGCATGTCCTTCATATTCCTTAACCATGTGCCAACATTGGATGTGTCTAAGTTCAACCCTTGGCAAGTAGGACAACCTCATCAAAGTAGGATAGATTTCCTCATTCCATTTCTTGCTATCATAGTCTCTGTCGGTTATTGCCTATTCTCATCATATGAAATACCTATTAGCATTAGAGAAGTTTATGAGGTTTAGGTGGTGGTATGGGATGCTATCTAGACATTGCACAATAGGATTTGAAGGTGTTACTTGGAGTTCCTAGGTCTTGTCCAAGACCATTACTTAAATGTCTTTTATGTAATGTATGTGTCTCTTAATGAACTAATGAACTAATAACTTATGTTATGAAGTATGTAAATGAATGAGTACCTAATCTAAAGTGACTTAAGGATTCCTTAGCTAAAGTGTGAAGATGGCATAAGGGATGATCTCTTCATGTCTTATCTTTGGAAGTCTTGAGGATGACTCTAGTTAGGGAAGTTGGTTGATTTTGTGGGCATGATCTAAGCCTTAAGTAGTCTTAAGGATTACTTAGGTAAATGTTGAAGAGGTCAATCATGGACGTTATCTTCTTGATTTACTTAAGTAGGTCTTTTGATAGCCTTTGGAAGGAGAGTGTCATATCATCTATGTGTTGGTGTGTTAAGTGAGAATGATTCTATCCTAGGGAGTCTATAGGATCTTTTGAGTGTGTGTTTAAGGGATTGTATGGGCGGTCGCTTCACAACTCACTAAAGTGAGACTTAGAATCACCTTTGGTAGAAGAATCTTACCTTGATGTTTATGATGCTTTGTAAGTATGTATTGACTCATTATAAGTAATCTTAAGGGTCGTTTAGGCACATCTAGAGAGGGTGTGTTGGTGGTCTCTCTTTGTGTGACTTAAGTGAATCTTAGGATAGCTTTGAGTGAGATAATTACATGCTAAAGGGCGTATAAAGTGAAGGTTAAGTACTTCACTGTACAGTGAAGTCTCTTCACTGTAACAATGAATCAACTCACCGTTACGTGATCCTAAAAAATGCATTAATTTGTTTAAATGTTATCTTATGTGTTCCTAAGTTGTTAAATGTTGTTCTTATGATTATAATATGATTTTTAAAAAGAAAAGATGCATATTTGCAATAAATGTCCGTTTTCATGATTTTATGCATTATGTCATACTTAGTACATGTGGTTGTACTAACTCCATGCTTTTATCTATCTATATAGTTCTTGGTAGGTGAGAAGCTTTTGGGAAGTGAAGACTTGGATCGTAGCATCGTTCAAGTGAAGCCGAAGTATGTCCTCATTTGATTCGAGGGCATGGATGACCTTTATGTTTCCATTTGAAGTATTTTAAAAGACTAAGTATTTCTATATTAGTATTGAAGTATGGGCCGTGTCCCAAGTATTCTTGTGTCTTACGATGATGAGATTGAGACTTAGTATTTCCTATTGCTTTATATGAAAGAGATTTTAAAGACTATGTTATGTTTTGTGAAAAGTTTTAATTCCGCACTACTTTTCACTATGTTTATGTGATGAATGATATGTAAGGGCTTGTACAAGACCTTCGAGAGGTCAAGTACGCCGATTGCAATCCGAGATTGTCCCTAACTTCTAGGGTGTGGTTTCGGGATGTGACATTCGCATTCATAGTAACTCGCATCAACGTGTCAAATTCCTCCATGACTATAGACATATTGGATTCTTGTTTCTTTAAGCTAGTCAATCATATCATAGAATCGAACGATATAATTAGTATATAAAGCACAAGCCTTTTCCCAAACTATATAACATGTCTGGGATGGGCGAAAAAAGGGCATCAATTTGGAATCAATAGAATGCCATAGGAGACTACATAATTGAGCATCTTCTTTCTCCCATTGTGTTTTGTCTTTTGCATCTTCCTCATTAGTCTTTGCCTTTAAATCTACCACATAAGTCTTGTTCGTTAAGTGATCTTGGAAGTTGGACACCTTGACCCTTGCACCACAGCTCAACCGAGGAAGCCCAAGATAAATAGTTTGAACTTCCTAATAAAAGTTCTAAAGTGATTATAGGGCTAGAACTTCCAATCCCTATATTTTTAAAACCAAAAACACAACACCCAAAAGACATTATGCTAAATTTGTCTTGGAAACAACAAAAAAACTTGATTATTGAGATTTGATTGTAAGAAAATTCAAATCTCGCAGAAAAAGTCACCATAAACAGCCTGGAAATAGCCGAAACCCTAATACTGACGATTGGATCTGGTCAAAAATAGTATGGGCCTGGTCGGAATGGTTGGACGATCCCAATTGTCAAAAAATATGATCCGAAAAGCCCTCACGTGCCAGCGTGTGAGCCAGATCTTGCCGAAAACTACCACCTTTGATCAGCACATGAGAGCGCGTGGGGATGTTTTCTGGCTGGCGTTTGGTTGCGGGAGCTTTTCGAGCCTCGTGCCGATGTTGGTTTTTGCACAACACCCACAGAAAGAAAAAATAATAAAATCAGACCCAACAGCCACCGGAAAATGACAGACATATGCTGACTTGTTTGTTCTCACCAATGCTCTGACACCATGTGAGAAATATATGAGAAAATATTATTGAATTGTGTATCTAAATTGTTACGTTGAGACCCTATTTATAGACACTACATTGGAACCCTTTTCCGACTAGGATTCCTATTTTTATTCCTATTCTAAGTACGAAATACTTATTACTATTCTAACTGTTACCTTCTAAAAAAAAACCTCTTGGGTAATGTAAGTTTCCAATTCATCATAAGTTACCCTTTTCTCAAAAAAGAAGGAAAAAGAATCAGAGGAAGAAGAAATCTAAAAGAAGAAAAGAAGGAATATGTATTGGTTGGACTTTGGAGTCACCAGAAAAGTATGGTTGGTCACTAGAGAAGCCTAGCTTAGTCAATTGGTTTCAGTCACAGTTTAGGAATACAACTTTGTAAATTTGGAAAGGAAACCCTAAAATCATCATTTAACTTTTAAAAACCAAAAATTGCACCTCTTTTTACGAAAATACAAAAGGTGACGCCTTTGTCGCCCTTTTGAAGATGGCATCACCACATAGTTAATAGGCGATGAAGGGTCTCCTTGCCTCTCGTCATTGGCGACGAGGCGATTGCCTTTCACAACAATGGTGTGTACATAAACAGTCCAGGCTGGTGTTAACCTTCTTGCAGCACCGGAAGACAGAAATGAGGGGATCTTTCTCCTAGAAACAAGAGAGATATTGTATGATAGCTTTTAATCACTTTTGAGGTCCAATAATTCAGTTGTTACTCCAATTTAAAGACGAGAAACATGAGAGAATAGGGAAGGAAAAGGAGAGAGAGAAGACAGATGCGGCAAATGATAATTCTGAGGAAATGCAATAATATAAGCACATAATTCGCTGCAATTCTTTAGAATAGAATATGCATAGTCATCAGGTTAAGAAGAAAGTGTGTCAAGAAATACCTAAGGTGATATTGCAGATCGAGTTCATGCAAGTGCGAAAAGACCTGCATATATTAGAGCCTATTATGTACATCAGCACATTAAAAGAAAAGATTTAAGTAAAGTAAAAAGATATGACACGATCAAGACTCGTGCAAAGCATAAATGCAATTGAAAATGCAAAACTATCAACATTAACTAATGCCAGATGGAACACGGGCATAATATTTAGCTAACATACTAGATGATCACTCATCAAAGGACACCATTTTTTAATATAGTAGATTTTTTTTTGAAAATGGTAATGCTTTTTTTAATATAGTAGTTAAACTCACTTTGGAGTTCGCACAATGACTAATGAACACATGAAGAATATTTTTTCAAAGCAGTAGTGTCCAGCAACCAATGGAGACTTGAAGAGTTCTATTCAACTTTGTTATCGAAACTACACCTAAATGGAAAGAGTGCCAAATGTGCATACAAGTAAATTTGTCACTTCAACACATCAACTGCATCTTATAATCTTCTGCTAACTAAACTGCTATTCTCACATAAGAAGCAACAACAAACTAAGGAGATCAATTTCTTACTCTGAGCACTTCAATGGATAACATTTGATACCAAATTCTAATTCATCTTTTGAAAATTTTCCAATTGTCACCAGTATTTCCATAAGTTGAAACAGGAGACATTTAAACTGTGACCCACTGTTCAAACAATGAAAATGGATGACAACATGGTCAATGGTGGGTCAGTCATTTGAAGTATGCTCAGTTATTCACCTTATTATCTTCCCAAATCGAGCTAGGACAACCAACTTGAAACAGAGTATTGAACAACACTAAGGGATATACACTATACAAGGACTGAGACCCTAGACCTGCTCAGTTCTAGGTTTAACCAGAATATTTCAAAACATAGTAGGAGAAGAAAGGAAATTTCTATTGGAGTGTGAGGAGAGTACTACACACGAAAAAGATGAAAATCTTCCTCCTTATTTCTTTATCTAATACGTAAGTCGTAAGTAGAAGAGATTAAAGTCTTCTTAAGTCCACTTACCCACTTTGAAATGCCCACATTTTTCAAGTTGTAGACACGGGAAAAGCCGAAAAGGCTCAAGGGTAAATTTCCCATCTCAATTCATCTTGCATGATTTAACACAACCATACAAGATGGTCTCTAACAGACTGACATAGACCAATATTCACCTTTGAACTGAGAACAAAAGAGACTAACTTTGGACAAATCCATGAGATACTATTGTGATAGTTTTTCATTGACAAGAGCCCATCGTAGACACAGACAACGAAGTGTAAGCATCTTAGTATATCACACATCTGTCCAAAGATAAGAATGTAGACTCTATCTCCCAATAAACGCATCATCTACAATAATTTTGGATCTCGGGTCAATACCCCCACAAATTCACGCTCCATTCCCTCAGAGTTCTGTCATCATTACGGAAGTTACCCAAGATAATCTAGAAATGTTGTGGTTCCTGTCAGTGACAACTAATCTAAGGAGACACAGTACAAAATAGGCTGGCAAACAAACCAAACTTGTCTTTACCTTCCGTGAAACTGACCGAATAGTGCGGAGTGCGACCTTTGAGAAAATTGCAGTTCGCAATTCTGCACACAAAGAAAAGATGAAGGCATGTAGAAATATTAAAAGAGAACAGAACAGTAAAGGGCTTGCTGATGAGGAAAAGGAAATAGATATCTATCTTCCATTGAGCATGAAAATTATATCCTTTAATGATAGAAAGAACAAAACTAGTAACTCTGAATCTCAAGACAAGCACAAGCAATTACTTCATAGGTGTGAAGTACCGTTGAAAGCGGATGCCCCTGATCGTGCAATACCATACCCAATCAAGACCGCAGCAGGACTTACGAAAAGAGCCAAAACAGTAGAGTTGGCAGTAGTAAACTCTGCAAGCGCGCTAGCATTGCCAGTTGCTGTTGACAACCAATCAACAGCAAGCTTAAATAAGAATGGTACTTGAACATTCACAACCTGTTGCATGAAATGCACAAAAGATCAGTGTTTTGCAATAATTAATCAGCAGAAAAATCAATATTCATCCCCCTTTTGGCAGCAATCTCCACATAATGCCCATTCCTTGAGAAAAACTAATAACATAACTAACTCCTGAAGAACTAAAGCAAGTTCCATGCCTAAGCCTTCGTGATAGTGGAGGTCTAGTGTCTTCCTAAGTGAGGGCGGCAGAGTTAAAGGATCCCTCCCTATGCTGATGGGAGAAGCAACTAATTATCCGCACTCAAGTACTACCATACTAGAGTAAATAGATAAATAAAGCAAACTAGAAGAGAACAATTGTCACACCTTTGCACCAACTAGTAAAGTCAAGGCAGCAATAACGCGAAAGCGGAACTCAAAATTATCCTTCATCCACAAGTATTTAGCGAGAGTGCTTATAATTCTGGCATTAGATATTTGATCGGCTTCCGTTGCAGGCTGAGTTTGTTCCTTGTTGAGGAGAGGCTTTTTTGCGCCAGCTGAAGATGTTGAAAACATGGCATGCCCATTTGATTTTCCATCCTTTAAACCAAAAATAGTCAATCAAAGACAAAAACAGGAGAGGACTCTTTTCTTTTTTCATATAATAAAAATGAAAAGACATACATACAGGGTTTTTAGCAGGAAAATCAGAAATGAATGCCTTGATTTGTTTGAAACCGGTTCTTGAAGAATCCCATGGGTATGGGTATCGTTTAATGGTTGAAAGATGAGTTCGATAACTTGGAGGGTTTAGTAGTTGGGAAGGTAAAGGGCGAGAAGGGATGTAATTCAAAATCATTTTTTGTGCTTTGTGGAGCAACAACTCCCTACCCCTAAAACACCTCGAATAGATGCTACCTTGCATTTTTATCTTAGATTGATGAAGATGACAACTATGTGTCTCCGATCAAATCTAAAAAAAATCGCAGTCGTGTCGCTGCCGTCACCACCAACCCATTTATTTGCCCCAAATTTCTCTCCGTTTTTCCTTTCCCACCTTTTGTCCCTGCCCTTGTTTGGGGATTACAATTTTCTCCACAACCCACTTCCTTTTAAATTAATTGATTTATTATGTTTTCACGTTTTTGTTTTTTCAAATTAACTTGATCTTCAATTTTCAGTATTACATTTATTTATGGATAAATCACATAAATATGTTATATTATAAAAATATTTATTATATATGTCAATATAATTTTCTTCTTAATTAAATACAATATTTTTTAAAATTAAGAAAATAGTGTAGTCGTCGCCTCTTTCTCAACTTTTTTTCCTTTTCTTTTTTTCATTGTTCTGCTTCTTCGTCTCTCTGTCTTTTTACTCCTATACTTCTTCTCTCTTTTTTTTTTTTCTCTTCTATTCATTTTGCGTTTTTTTTATCTTCTCCCCCCCCCCCCCCCCCCCCC
>NC_028645.1:43057419-43314862 GCF_001406875.1 Solanum pennellii | reverse complement strand
CCCCCCCCCCCCCCTCCCTCCTTTTTTTTTCTTTTTCTTCCTTGAGCTTTCCATCTAAATAACCAATCTCAATCAGTTTTTGTTCGTATGTCACTATTTTATCCGAAAACAAGATGAAAAAAGGAACAAAAAAATTTGTACAAAACTCAAGTTTTTAAGCAGAAATTGCAGATCTTTAAAATTATAGAAGCAAGAGTTCACCATTGATGATCATTATAAAGCTTCAAATTTTGAATTAATTATTTGAATTTTACGGATTTGTGATTAATTTGGATAGATAGTTCTTGCAAATAACTAAAAATGTCGTTTGGAGTTTATATCTCAGTTTTAAGAGGGTTTGATTAAGTTTATAATTGATTTTAGGAGAAAAATTAGATTGAAACTCGAAAAAAGTGAAGTTTGTGGAACTATATCACAATTGTATTAGATATGTATCATAATTGTATTAAAATTGTATTAAAATCATGAACAATACATTTGTAATATATATTACAAACTTCACTCATTTTATTTTATAGTGAGATCAACCAAAATAATTTAAGAAAACACTTGTAATACATTCATAACATAAGCACAATACATATTGCAAACATCACTCATTTTCTTAGAGATACAAACCAAAATAATTTATAAGACACTTATAACACATAATTTATTCATGAATAATACAAATTTAATTCAGTTTATAAATTATTGACTTGTCTTTCATTAGTTACGTTTTTCATTATTAATTTCTCTTCTAATTCAACTTTAATATTGTGTAATACACTTTTAACGCAATTTAATTCATTTTGTAGTTTAGTATTTGTTACTATTAGATTACTTGTTTAATTCATTATTGATATAAAATTAATTCACTCTATAGATTATTGTTTGGCGTTCATCAGTTATATTTTTTTATCCATCCATAATTCTCTCTTCTAATTCAACTTTAATATCTGCGTAATGCACTTTTAGAACAAGTTAATTCATTCTGCAGTCTATTGATTGATTTGTTATGATTGAATTACTTTTAATTCATTATTGATATAAGTTTCATTCAGTTTACAAATTGCATAGTGCTCTTTCGTTTGCTACATTTTGCATTCATGTTTAATTCGCTTCTAATTCAACTTTAATATGAGTGTAATACATTTTTAGTTCAAATTTAATTCATTTGACCGTTTATTATGTCTCTTCATTTTTTACGATTAGATTACTTGTCTAATTAATTATTGTTATAAGTTTTATGTAGTTTACGAATTACAGAGTATATTTAACATAAGTAATTATTTTTTAAAAGAGTTCCACTCAAAATAAACTGTGGACAACAAGATCACAAACATGAAGACTTGCAAAAATGTTAGGTCTTATGATCGATAAAGAATAAAGAATAAGAAATAAAATCTTTTTTAGCATTTTGTTTTAGAAGATGATTAGTTTACTATAAGAATTCAGACCATTTTTTTGTTTTCTAATTAAGTATTATTAACGGTATTATGTATGAACGTTATGAAATTTATAATGTGTATATCATTACAAAATGTGTGTTAAAACGCTATTTATGATTCATTTGCATTATATAAAAATTATAAGTGGTGAGAAAAAAGTATTAAACGTGTACTAAAAATAGTTATAATTCATTTGTATGACTATGTAAGTTGTAAGAAAATTTTTAAACTGAAGCTTGCATTATGAATTAGTGTTGTATTAAATATGTATTAAAGTTGTTTTAAAATTGTTTTAAGTATTGCTAAAAGTTGACAAAAATGGTAATAAATTAAAAGTATACTTAAAAATGGTAATTATTAAATAACATACCTTCACTTATGTAATTATCACTTCATAAAAATATTTCAATTTTATCATTCATTAGTTATTATAATTACTAGGGGTCTGTAAAAATTGAACCGACCGATAAATCGAACAAAAAAAATATTATTGGGTTATTTGTATATTGAGTTTTTGATGGGTTTATAAAAAAAATTATTGGGTTATTGGTTCGATATCGATTTTTACTATTAGGATATTAGGCAAAATCGATACACAATAACACCATAACAATTTATTATGTTATCCTTCCTCATTATTAAATAATAATAATTTCATATATAATTAGATACTATAACTATATCAAATTATTAGTACTTGACAACCTTCACACTAGGCAACTTTACTAGTTTTTACTGTTTATTCAAAACTTAAATACTAAAGTAAGGGGTTCACAATTGTAGCTATTTGATTCTAGTTTTAGTTTCAATTTTTATCTTGTTGGATTATTTTATTTTAGTTTTAGTTTGTAATAGTAGGTTGTAGCATTTGCAAGTTTTTAAAGGTCTGTAATTTGATTAACATAAAAAATTTAATACTATATTTTGGTGGTAATATGTAATTATAGCCTTCGTACTATATTTTCTATTATTGATGCAATTTATAATTATCTTTCTTGTTTCACTATATCAAAATATTTAGAGAAGTGAAAAAGTCACATAATATTTACGGACATTTTCTTATTGGGTAGACCAAAAATCGAACCGGTAATGATCAAAAGCCGATAAACTGAAAATCTATAAAGAATATCTTATAGGTTTATTATTAGGTTAGCATATTTAAAAATGAAACACCGATAAACTTAGCCGATAATACATAAAAACCAAACTGAATTGACCGATGCACACCTCTAATAATTACTGTTTAGTTATTTAAATCATAAATTTGACCATAATTAATAAAGGTAAAAAAGAAAGTTATGCCCAATTCATGTCTGAATCTTATTTTCTTAAAGGGTGTTAAATACTTAACAATTCAATTAAATTGAAATAGAGTAAGTACATGATTATGAATTAAGTGAGGTAAATTGCCTAAGGGTGAACGTTCTCATCTTAATTTAATTGTTGTGTACTTCAATTTACTTGTCAATACAAAAGTTCATACCTCTTATTTTGATGTAATAACGTATTATTCATTCGATCAAATGATATTTCAGGATATATGCCAGAGAACACATAAATTACGGTTTTATCATGCATCATTTTGAGACTTACCAAAGTTCAAGTTGTGTCCACATTCTTAATGTTTTTATATAATTGTTTCATGAAGAGATATTTATTGAATGACTTTTTTCTTTATTGTTATGTCACATGCAACTTTAGCAGGTAAAATAACATTTCTTTGTTTGACTTAGCACTATTTTTTTGTGGAGAGGCTACATGTGTGTCAATATTGTAGCTTGAATAAAAAGAAGGTAATATGTAGTTTTTTAGGTGTGTAATACCCTATATAAAAATATATAATAAGGGCATATATGTCATTTGATACTATTTCAGAAAGAAATAAGTTGAATTGTTGTTATATTGACCCAATGGAGTTGTTTAAAAAAATTGGGCTAAAACCCTATAGGAAAAGTTGCACCTGGCAACAAATAAAAAAAAAGATAATGGGGATCAAGAGGGGTTCGCTGTGTACATCACCAAGAAGAAAAAGAAAATTTTGAATAAGAAAGAGAGGAAGTGTGAAAAGGAGAGGGGACATATATAGAAAGAAAAGCAAAGAATTCAACTGAAGAGCTTAGAGGGGAGGCTTTTCTTCAACCTCTCTTTCCGATGAAGTAATGATAAGCAGGAAAAATCAATTGCCTAAGGCTGTTAAGCAAAGAGATAAGGAGAAAATCAGGTAAATTTATAAAGTTAGTTATATATTTAAATTCGTAGATTTCATGACTATCGAATTGGGATCGCAAGTTAGAGAAATAAGGGTCAATAAGATAGAGGAATTTATTAAATTATTATGATTTGACTGAGTAAGTTTAATATTTGGATAATATTTTATAGGTTAACATAAACAAAAGAAGAGTTAATTTACATTGAGGTTAGTTTTGTTTATTATATTGTGAATCATTCATCAATGAGGTTGTTTAGTTGGATCTGAAGCACCTATTTAATATAAATTGACAGATTGAGAGTCTATCATGAAACCTTGAGGGTTGGGTATTCTGAATTTAGTATGAATTATAGCCTAAATGAAGAAAGTAATATGAGATTATCATGGTGTGATTATAGATCGAGGAATACTTACGAATTGCTTGAGGTGACAAGCTTGGTATATCAACACGAGTATTGTAAGTAGTAATCCTACCACAATTTGATGTTTTATAACTTTCATAATATTTACATGGTTGATAAGTAAATATTACCTACTATTTTGAATTTGCATGTGGGGCAAGTCTTTTACTAAATATGAAACTTTGAAAGGATATGATTCGATAAGATTTAAATGGTTTGTTCGATTTTGAAATGTTTTTACTAAATCACAAGAAGAAAATATAAATGGGAGTAGACCTTGATGAATCGTGTAGCTAACGACAGGTACATTAGACCTGGTGCACCTCAATCAATGGCAAGACATTAAAAGACACCCAACAAACCACCAAAGTCTTCCCTTTCGGAATGACTACTTAGTACAATGAGTAGATAGCGTCCCATACCCACCACCTACCCTAAGTAGTACTTTATTTAATAAGGTTTGTCACCAAGTCTTCCCTTTCGGAAGGTCCTACCTAGTGCAATGAGTAGATAGCGTCCCATACCACCACCTACCCTAAGTAGTACGTTCTTTTAGAAGACTTAGTTCAATCAATTCTTTTATGGGAGTTAGCTTAACCGACATAGACCATGAGAGCTAGACTTGGAATCCCGATATTAACCCCTATCAGATCAGGGATCCTCGCTTGCCTAGAATGAGGTCATTCTCTTAGCATTTACATGGCTTTCCCAATAGCTACACTTATGCGGGCGCATAGCTAAGGGATAAGGAGATTTCTACTAAGTAACTCATTCTCTACTAACGAGGAGTACTCATCTCAAGAGGTACATTGGAAAAAAACATCTCAACTCACGAAGTGTAATCCACCTCTCTTTCATATCCTCTCGGTGCTAGGCATAACTTCCTACGGATTCTCAACATTATAGACTATAGGTTAAGGATAACTAGTTAACACCACATCTCAACTCACGAAGGGCATTCATCCTCCAACCTATCTTAGAAAGCTCATGGGATGTAGTGGGTTTGGTACTAAACAATTTATCTCAATGCACAAAGAGTGTTCACCCCAAAATACCCCTTTAGGACTTAGTTCATTCATTCATTTAGAACACTTTAATATACCTAATAAACCCTAAAACTAACGTCCTAGGGTCATAAAAGACTTGGGGTGAATTTACCAAAACACCCCAAGCCAAGGCAGTCCACTTAACAGTTTTTGCAGACCTCACAGATGAGACCTAACCAATGGACCGTGTGTGCATCAATGGACCGTTGGTGGGGTATCGTGGGTTTAAACTTAGATCCCAATCGACGCCCTAGGTCTATGGACCGTTGGTGGACCAACGGACCGTCCTTGAGTCATCGTTTTGTCACTGCTTTGGCAGTTTGGTCCAAGTCTTGGGCCCTTCATCTAGAGCCTCTTGTGGGTCCTATATGGGGTCGTGCTCAAACTTTAAACGCATAAACTAAATTGTATTGGTCTTAGGAACATCCCACATAAGTTTCAAGGAAAACGAACACGTAAAACTCACTCAAACACATCAAGACACACAAGCGTTATTTAAGGCACACCTTCCGAACGTCATGGACGTTTGGCCTCCAAACTTAACCAAACTTCACACACTTCCTAAGAACACTAAAGTTACTCATTTTAACTTAAAATTAACTCAATAAACACTCATGATGCTCTAGTTCACCTTAGTTCGTTTTGGGGCGGTATACGTCATTTAACATACTCCCTACCTTAGATACAATTCAAGCTTCACATAAGCATATCAACATGAACATCAACATTATCATTTCTTTATTTCACATTCTATGCCTTCATGTCCATAATAACAATAAACATATTCATATACATATTCATATACTTCAAGTAAATGCCGCAACCTAAGGTGGACCATACCACTAAAGAACATTTCACAATAAGAACTCATCAATATAACCAACTTACCATTCATGCAAGATTTCACCACCTATTCACAATTTATCCAATAATTCGTCACAAAATAGTCTTTAAGGAAGTATCTAAACACAAAATAACCATAAATAAGACCATAGTTCAAACATTATCTAATCATGTCCATTAAACCCATTTCTATAACACTTTGAAAGTCTAAGACGTATTCTAGAGACTAACATAGGTGTACAAAGGTTTATACACTGTTTTAAGGTCATAAATTGTGTATATAAGTCATTTAGGAAGTTTAGAAATCAAAACGTCAAGTAACGTCCTTGACGTTCGGAAACTAGTTCAATGAGGTGCTAGTGTGCCTTAGCCTATTTGACTAAGTTTTAGGAGTCGGAAAATGATGAAAATTGGTGGAAGGGTGTATAACACGTATTAGAGTTGATTAGTAGTCGAAAATTCTAGGCAAGACTCCCCAAGGACCAACCAAGGGCCCTTAAGGAGGAATTGCATTTTGGGGTCAAAGGTTGCCGAAGGCAGTGTCCACTAATGGATGCAACCAACGATCCGTTGTCCAATCGATAGGGTGTGGGTTTCTTCCGTCGATGGACATATAGAAAAATCCTTGGAGGCCTGTTTTTAAAAGTCTCAGGCCAAAATGACGAGTGTGCAGCACGGAAGTGAACAATGCCCGTCGTTTGACAAACGAACCGTTTGTCGTGGTCTCGCATGTCAAGAGACTGTTTTGCTGCACGTTTTTAAATTGGTTAAATTAATTAATTAGGTGGTTAGTTAATTATTTAGTGGTTTAGGGAGGTCTAATTAAGTTGGTTAATGACCTATATAAGGATCCTAAGCTAATTAAACTAACCTAAGCCCTCATAATTTCCCAAACCCAAACTCTCTTTCTTCTCTCTTCTTTCTCTCTCCCAAGTTGAAGAACACCATAGAAGACAAGGTCAAACGTTTTCTTGGGCTGAAATAACCAATGTTTCTCCATCAATCTTCATCAAATAGTAAGGTATGGGATTCCTTTCACCTTTGGGACTTCTTTCCCCAAAGGGTTCCTCTAAATTGATTTCAAAAGATGAGTTTTCATGTAGGTCTTTTCCAATCTCGAATTTGATCTTGTGAATTGCTTTGGTTATGATTTATTTTGGATATTATGAATATATTAACATGTATTATAAGTCTATTATGTTATTTCTTAATGGATTGGTCTAGTTTGTAGAAGATGACCTATTACCCTTAACCCTAGGTTGTGATGTTGAATTGAATTGTATAGTAATGACTCAATTGACTTGGTTAGTGTGTGAATTACTATATTTTGTTGTGATTATGCTAATTATGAGTAGTTTTTGATACATTGTAATCTAATTATGCTATTCCTTGAATAATTGACCTAGCTTGATGGTGAAGTAGGTTATGAACTTGACCTAAGTCTCTAATTCTAGGCTATGAACTAGTGGTGAGTTGTTGTATAATGATTCAATTGGATTTTTTATTATGTTGAGTATTGTGGTGTGATAATATTACAACCATTCTTGGGTTGAGTTGAGGGTTGATGGTAAGACCTTGATGATGGCATGGTGAATGAGATTGAGTAAGTCTTGTGATCTCTATTCTTTACTTCGATTATGGTTACTTGTGTCTAAGTCATGATGTTGTATTAATAAAGACCTTATATTAAGATTGATAGGGTTCGTATGATGTTGAATTGAAATGTTTTGATTATGTGATTGTGACATTATGCTTAAGATGTATTGATATAAGGTTGGTGATAAAGTACCGATGTGCCTTACTATGATATAATGATGTTAATGTGCTAGTCTCACATTTGAGGGTTGTAATGAAAGGTGTTTTCATGCAATTCTTATTGAGCTATAATGATGATTATTATACAAGGGATAGACCCTATGACCTACATTAAGTTATGATGATTAATAAAGACATTAAAGACATTTCAAAAGGGACTCTGGCTTAGCACCGAGTGAACTAGAGTGAGGAGTGTCCCTTCCCACATAGGGAAGGTAGGATCACTAATGTAATCTTGAGATTAGAGACTACAATGCATGTATCATAAAGAGGGTCCCAATTGTATCTCCTAGTTCTTGAACTATGTTGCCCCCATAGAAATACTAGATAGTGGATCCACGTAGTTGCTATGTTCATGTTTTGGTACTACATTGGCAAGTAGTCCGCCTTCCTTCGGTGTAGGGTTCTATGAAACCGAATTTCATATTAACTCATCTGGTCTATGTCGATTAAAGTAAGATGTTCTCAAAAGGTAAAATGAACTAACAAAATGAACTCTAACTAGGAAGACCTAAGGGGTTTAACTTAGTCTAGGTAGGGGTATGAGACTCTACCTAAAGATTGCACTAGTTATCCTTGAGGGAAGTCTTAGGAGGATGTTCTTATATATGTATATGCTTATAATTATACATGATATGTATGTGATGATCTTGCACATTGATGATGATACATGATGATTGGTTTCACTTATGTATATGTGTTTGATCTCTATTTCTAAAGTATGATGATATGTACTCTTAAATGATATGCTATGTGAAGTTAGATGTTGGCCATGGTTCTTGTTGGGTATACTTGATTGTGTAAGGTTATGGAGCTTTGCTTGGTCCTTGCACTAGTTGAATTAGTAAGGGTTCATGGGTAATTGTCTTGCTTTGGTTATGTTGTAATTAACTCTTATTCATGCTTTTTGCTATTATAACTTTATAACAGAGTTGTCTTGACTATGTGTTCAATTATATGATATGCATGTTGACTTGACTAGACTTAGTATTGGTGGTCTTGTGATGTACATGCTTTTGACTTAATGAATATGTCATATTGATTGACATGGTCTTCTTGAATGTTCATAAGGCTTTCAAAGTAAATTGCATACTTTAATGAATTGTCTCTTTTTAGCATGATATCATGATATGTGTACATATGGTCTCATACTTAGTGCAAGTGGTGCACTAACCCCATTTTCTCCCTTTTTCCCAAACATTTTAGGTTCCGGTGGTTGAAGGGATTTTGGGAGGACTTTGAAGGAAAACTTGGAATTCTCATTTATCCAAGTTAGGTAGGTCCTCACTTTATGAGGGCAATGATACTATCAAGCTAAAGAAGTTGTTTTAGTTTTAAGACTTCTATGTTCTTTCCTTTCATTTGAGTACTAAAGATTGTATAGCATATATATGACTCTTATTACATTGATGTATGGGCTAGACCCAAATTGTTATACTCTTGTTAGATGGCTATGAGATGAGACATCCATTAGAGACTATGTTATATCTTATATATCTATGTGCAATAAAAGTAAAAGACTATGTAAGCTTCAATATACGAAGGGTCTACGTATACTCGATATAAATATTATGTGTATGTAGAGATCTATGAAAACCTCAATGTAGAAGTAATGAAAAAGTTTTAAAAAATTCCGCATTTTTAACCTATGAA
The DNA here is from genome assembly GCF_001406875.1 of Solanum pennellii. Lineage (NCBI taxonomy): Eukaryota > Viridiplantae > Streptophyta > Magnoliopsida > Solanales > Solanaceae > Solanum > Solanum pennellii. The sequence goes on along the minus strand of NC_028645.1, from coordinate 43,305,465 downwards.
TGTAACGATGTAAGCTAAGAGGCTAGCCTTAGTCCTCAAAGAGGATGACGACGCCGGTTACCTCTAGGGGGTGTTCCCCGGATATGATCAGAGCATGAGGTTGAACATCTTTGAGTTGATGTCTATCTCAACCAAGTCTATGTAGATTCATATTCTTAATTATGAAGCGCGCCACACTTATGAATAGGAAACTCGCAATTTCTTGGAAATCCAATATCGTGTCTCTAGAGTCTTGACTCTATGTTCTCTTAGCATCTAATCGTTTTATTGTGATTATAGGCAATAAATACTCGAAGGAACGCGACACGAAGACTTGATGAAGAGATTACCAATGCGAGAACTCCTCCCCGAGGCAATTAAGTCTCTCCTTTTGAAGAAGATGTTAATGATGACCAAACTTCGGTCAATCCTCCTTATTTGACGGATGGTGGCATAAGGGTTGCCCTTCTGCAAATGCCCCAAGCAATTACTACTCAAGCACAAACCGTTTCTACTCAAGCTCAAGCCATTATGGACCAAGCTAATCGGGAGGTTGTACCCCGAGCAAACCAACATGTTGGCACCATTGCCTCCCATTTGAGGGATTTCACTAGGATGAATCGCCTTACTTTCTATGGGTCCAAGGTTGAGGAAGACCCCCAAGAGTTCATTGATGAAATCTACAAGATCCTCTATGCTATAAGGTTGACTACTAATGAGAAGGACGAGTTTTCCACTTATCAAATCAAGGACTTGGTACGTCCAATAAAGAGACAATAGGCCTTTAAGAGGTGGACCGGTGACTTCGGAGGTTTTCAAGAAGGGTTTTCTTGATAGATTCTCTCTTAGGGAGAAGAGGGAAGCTAAAGTGGTGGAGTTCATCAAAATTCGTCAAGGAGGTATGAATGTACTTGAATACTCTTTGAAAGTCACTAAATTGTCAAAGTATGCTCCTTCATTGGTTTCCAATCCTAGAGATGAAATGAACCGCTTTGTGATGGGAGTGTCGAATGACTCGCAAGAGGAATGTCATTCGGCTTTGCTACATGACAATACGAAAATTTTTTGTCTCATGGTTCATGCTCAACAAGTGGAAGAGACAAGGGCTAAGAGAAAGAGTAGGGATGCCAAGAAGGTAAGGTCTTTTGATGGTGGTTCTTCAAAGGGTAGGCTTGATATCCAAGACAAGCCTAGGTTCAAAAAAGGTTTTCTAATCAAGTTCATTCTAAGTTCCCTAAGGCTCGTGATGATAGGGTGTCTAACTCTAAGCCTCAAATGGGAAGGGGTACTAGTTCACCAACCTAGAAGACAACTAGTGAAAAGTGTGGCAAGAAGCATTATGGTGATTTCCTTAAGGGAACATATAAATGTTTTGGTTGTGGTAAAAGTGGGAACAAAGTTTGAGATTGCCCAAATGTGAAGGGGCAAGACAAGAATAGAGGGCAAGCAAGTATATCTAATGATGCTCCGAAGAAGAATCACTTTTATGCTCTCTACTCTAGAGGTGAGCAAGAGACTTCCCCCGATGTGGTGACCTGTATGTTGAAAGTATTCTCTATTGATGTATATTCTTTACTTGATCCGAGTGCTACATTATCTTTTATCACTTCTCTAGTACCTAAAAAGTTTGACATTTTGCCCAATTTTCTAAATAAACCTTTCATAGTGTCGACCCCGGTGGGTGAGTCAGTGTTTTCAAAAAGGGTATATAGAAATTGTCCTATAATGTTGTCCAATAGAGTTACTTATGTTGAACTAGTAGAACTTGATATGTTTGATTTTGATGTCATATTGGGTATGGATTGGTTTCATGCTTGCTTTGCCTCCATAGATTGTAGAACAAGGGTGGTGAAGTTTAACTTTCCAAATGAGCCCGTTTTAGAGTGGAAGGGGGGAAATTCTATTTCTAGATGTCGTATCAATTCTTATATGAAAGCTTGTCAGATGATCTCAAAAGGATGTCTTCACATTGTAAGAGTCAAAGATTTAGGTTCTGAAATTCCTCCCATTGTGTTGGTCCCCATAGTAAGGGAATTTCTGGAGGTCTCTCCTAATAATCCTCCCGGTATTCCTCCTGAACGGGAAATTGATTTTGGTATTGACTAGTTACCGAATACCAACTCCATTTCAATTCCACCTTATTGGATGACTCTAGATGAATTGAAAGAGTTGAAGGCTCAACCCAAAGATTTACTAGAGAAAGGCTTCATTAGACCTAGTATTTCTCCATGGGGTGCTCCGCTTTTGTTTGTGTGGAAGAATGATGGTTCCCTCAGAATGTGCGTTGATTATTGCAAACTCAATAAAGTCACTATTAAGAACAAGTATGCTCTCCCTTGGATTGACGACTTGTTTGATCAACTCCAAAGGGCAAGCTACTTTTCTAAGTTTGACTTTACATCGGGGTATCACCAACTTAGGGTGAGAGGTGAGGATATACCAAAAAATGACATTTCGGACTAGATATGGTCACTATGAGTTCTTAGTAATGTCCTTTGGTATCACTAATGCCCTGGAGGCATTTATGGATCTCATGAATAGGGTGTTTTGAAGTTACCAAGATTTATTTGTCATTGTCTTCATTAACAACATCTTGGTATATTCGAAAAATGAGGGTGAACACTTGGACCATTTGAGGGTGGTGTTACAAGTTCCAAGTATAGCAAATGTGAATATTTGTTGAGTTCGATGGCGTTTCTTGGTCATATCATCTCTAGTGAGGGAGTTGAGGTTGATCCAAGAAAAACCAAGGTGGTGAAAAATTGGCCTATACCATTGACCCCAACCAACATTAGAAGTTTCTTGGGTCTAGCGGGTTATTATCGAAGGTTTATGGATGGTTTTGTGTCCATTGCAATTCCCTTGACTACTTTGACCTATAAGAATGTATAATGAGTGGTCGGAGGTATGTGAGAGAAGCTTCCTAATCTTGAAAGATAGGCTTACTTCCACTCCGGTGTTGACTTCACCGGAGGGTACCAAGGGCTTTGTTGTATATTGTGATGCATCTTGAGTAGGTTTAGGGTGTGTGCTTATGCATGAGAAAGTAATAGCCTATGCCTCTAGACAACTTAAGGTGCATGAGAGAAATTATCCGACTCATGATCTGTTGAATCTCCGACAAAGAAGATGGTAGGAATTGTTGAAGGATTACGACATGAGTGTTCTCTACCATCCCGACAAGGCCAATGTGGTTGCGGATGTTCTAAGTCGTATGACCATGGATAGTGTGTCTCATGTAGATGAAGTCAAGAAAGACCTAGTGAAAGATATTCATAGGTTGGCAAGATTGGGTGTTCGATTGAAAGATTTTCCGAATGGTGGTTTTATGGTCCATCATAACTCCGAGTCATCTTTGATGGTTGAAGTGAAGTCCAAACAACACCTTGATCAACCATTGAAGGAGTTGAAGGAATCAGTTCTTGGTAAGTTTAATGAGTCATTCTCCTTGGGGGGGGATGGTGTCTTGAGGTATCAAGGAAGGTTATGTGTTCCCAATGTAGATGGTTTGAGGAACTTGATTCTTGAGGATGCTCATGGGACACGTTACTCCATCCATCCGGGTTAAACAAAGATATACCATGACCTTAGGGAAGTGTTTTGGTGGGAAGGTTTGAAAAAGGACATAGTGGAATTTGTTGCTAAGTGTCAAAATTTCCAACAAGTGAAAGTCGAACACCAAAAGCTGGGTGGCTTACTTCAAGAAATCCAAGTTCCTACTTGGAAGCGGGAAGACATCAATATGGATTTTGTGGTAGGATTACCACGGAGACAAAAGCAAAATGACTCCATATGGGTGGTTGTGGATAGGTTGACCAAATTCGCTCATTTTATTCTCGTCAAGTGTACTTACTCGGTGGAGGATTATGCAAGTATCTTCATAGATGAGATTGTGTGTCACCACGGTATTCCGTTATCCATCATATCGGATAGGTATGCACAATTCACATCTAGGTTTTGGAGGTTATTATAAGGGTTGGGTACCAAGATGAAGTTAAACACCGCTTTTTATCCCCCAAACGGATGGTCAAGCGGGACGTACTATTCAAACCATTGAGGATATGCTAATAGCTTGTATAACTGATTTCAATGGAAATTGGGATAAGCATTTGCCTTTGGTGGAGTTTGCTTACAACAATAGTTACCATTCATCTATATCTATGGCTCCTTATGAAGCCTTGTATGGTAGGAGATATAGATCTCCCATTGGATGGTTTGAAGTGGGTCAATCTTCAGTTTTTGGTCCCAATTTGATTTATAAGACTTTGGAGAAGATTCATATCATAAGGAATCGCTTTAAAATAGCCTATAGTCGGCAAAAGTCTTATGTCGATCATAGGAGAAGAGATTTAGAGTTTGAAGAGGGTGATAAGGTGTACTTGAAAATTTCGCCTATGAAAGGGTGGTTAGGTTTAGCAAGAAAAGGTAGTTTAGTCCTTGTTATGTAGGTCCCGATGAAATCTTGCAAAAGATTGTTTAGGTGGCATATGAGTTGAGGTTGCGTATTGATTTGACTTCGGTTCATCCAATTTTCCATGTTTCTATGCTTAAGAAGTTTATCGGTGATCCCGAGTCTATTCTTCCTGTTGAGGGTCTTGGTATGAAGAATAACCTTTCCGATAAGGAGATTCCGGTTGAAATCCTTGATCATCAACTAAAGAGGTTGAGGAACAAAGAGGTAGCCTCCGTAAAAGTGTTATGGAGAAACCACCTAATTGAGGGAGCAACATGGGAGGACGAGGCCGACATGAAGTCCCGCTTTCCTAATATATTTCCAAATGAAGGTTATTTGTTCTTACTAATAACGTATACAATAACTAAATTTTAAATTGCCTTGAATTTTGGTGAAGTTTTGCAAAAATGTGCATTTTATAGTGTCATTATAGTGAAATTACAGTGAAGTGTGTTTTGACTTGAAAATTTTGCAATTCTTCTTGTTTTGAGTTATTTTGTGCATTTTGATATGGTGAGTCTTTGAGAAATGATATTGAACATTTTGGTAAGTTGAGTTTTGGCATAATTGACTCAATATGGTAGGTTGATTACTTACTGTTGTGAGAAGGAAATTCCTCATTTTGTGAATTAAAGCTCTTATGTGTGGTAATTGAGGTTTTGAATTGCTAAGTGTAAATGTCATGATTGATGTCTTAACTCGTGTTATAATATATTGTTGTTGGTTGGGATTCTAGTCTTGAGTCTATTCCTTCCTCTTAAGAAATGTTAGTGTCATTCGGGGACAAATTTTCCTAAGGGGCGGAAAATGTAACACTTCAAAAGTCTAAGACGTATTCTAGAGACTAACATAGGTGTCAAAAGGTTTAGACACTGTTTTAAGGTCATAAATAGTGTATATAAGTAATTTAGTAAGTTTAGAAATCAAAACGTCAAGGAACGTCAATGACGTCCGGAAGCTAGTTTAATGACTATGTTTTAGGAGTCGGAAAATGATCAAAAAATTGGTGAAAGGGTCTATAACACATATTAGAGTTGATTCATAGTCAAACCATCCGGGCACAACTCTCCAAGGACCAACCAAGGGCCCTTTAGGATGACCCTTAAATTTTGGGGTCAAAGGCTGCCCAAGGGAGTGTCCACTAACGGATGCAACCTTCGTTCCATTGTCCAATCAACGGGGCATGGATTGCTTCCGTCGATTGACACTTAGACAAATCCCTTGGGGCCTGTTTATATAAGTCTCAGACCAAAACGATGAGTGTGCAGCACGGAAGTGAACAGTACCCGTCGTTTGACAAACGGACCGTTTGTCGTGGTCTCGTCTGTCAAGGGACTGTTTTGCTGCACGTTTTTAAATTGGTTAAATTAATTAATTAGGTGGTTAGTTAATTAGTTAGGATTTTAGGGAGGTCTAATTAAGTTGGTTAATGACCTATATAAAGACCCTAAGCTAATTAAACTAACCTATGCCCTCATAATTTTCCAAAGCCAAACTCTCTTCCTTCTCTCTTTTTCCTCTCTCCAAAGTTAAAAAACACCATAAAGACAAGGTCAAAGGGGTTCTAGGGCTAAAATCACCAAAGTTTATCCATCAATCTTCATCAAACATTAAGGTATGGGATTCCTTTCACCTTTGGGACTTCTTTCCCCAAATGGTTCCTCCAAATTAATTTCAAAAGATGAGTTTTCATGTGAGTCTTTTCCAATCTCGAAATTGATGTTGTGAATTTCTTTGTTTATGGTTTATTTTGGATTTTTATGAATATATTAACATGTATTATAGCGCTATTTGTTATTTCTTAATTAATTAGTCTAGTTTGTAGAAGATGACGTATTACCCTTAAAACCCTAGGTTGTGATCTTGAATTGAATTTTATAGTAATGACTCAATTGACTTGGTTAGTGTGTGAATTACTATATTATGTTGTGATTATGATAATTATGAGTAGATTTTGATACATTGTAATCCAATTATGCTAGTTCTTGAGTAATTGATCTAGATGGTGAAGTAGGTTATGAATTTGACCTAAGTCTCTAATTCTAGGCTACGAACTAGTGGTGAGTTGTTGTATAATGATTCAATTGACTTTGTTATTATGTTGAATATTGTGGTGTTATGATATTACAACCACTTTAAGTTCCGGTGGTTGACGGGCTTTTGAGAGGACTTTGAAGGAAGACTTGGAGTTCTCATTCATCCATGTTGGGTAGGTCCGCACTTTTCGAGGGCAATGCCACTATCAAGCTAAATAAGTTGTTTATTTTTAAGACTTCAATGTTATTTACTTTTCATTTGAGTACTAAATATTGTATAGCCTATATATGGCTCTTATTACATTGATGTATGGGATAGGCCCAAATTGTTATACTCTTTTAGATGGCTATGAGATGAGATATCCATTGGAGACTATGGTATATCTTATATATCTTTGTGCAATAAAAGTAGAAGACTATGTAATCTTCAATATACGAAGGGTCTATATATACTCGATATAAATATTATGTGTATGTAGAAGTCTATGTTAACCTCAATGTAAAATTAATGAAAAAGTTTCAAAAATTTACGAATTTTTAACCTATGAATGTAATTATGTAAGCTACGATGCTAGTCTTAGTCCTCAAAGAGGCCGCCGCCGCCGGTTACGTGCAGGGGGTGCTCTTCGGATGTGATAATTCAATAAGATAAAAGTTTGAAATATGCATAAGCATGAGTTCATTGAGTTTTTGCCGTTAAAGTCATCAACCAATACTTAAAGAAACATCTTTCAATCATTAAAACGTTTTCATGGTAAGACCCATGCTTAATGAAGGATAGAAGAAGTTAGAGCTTTAAAACCCTTTTGAAATCTCTTTGAAATGACTCCTTGAAAGAAAGAAAGTTCAAGGATGAATTACCATACCTTAGAATGAAGAAACCCACGAAATTTGGAGAAGAAATCCGTTTGCATCCATAGCCCAAGCTCTAAGACCTTTACCTTGAAGGCTTGAGAGGGTTTTGGAAAAGTAGAACTTTTAAGGGTTTTGGAAATTTTTTTCTAATTGAGGGTTTGGGGTTTCTGGTTGGGGAATAGATGTATAATGACCTAAAAGCAGTGTACAAAACCCCCCCAAGATATCTAAAACACCTCTATATTAAAAGGACCCTTTTAGACAAGTCAAACTTCACTTAAATTTTTGGAATTATCGTCGGGGAAAAAGTCTACGACGCGGAGCTGCTCCCACAAGATTTTTCAAAATAATTTTCGAGACAAGGGATTTCGTGACATTTTCGCATCACACACCAAGACTTTTGGTCTACTCTTGACCAAGTCCGCGATACGCCACTGTTTTGCCCAAGTTCAAAAACCTTGCTGCCTTGGGCAGCTTGCTTGGCCAAAGGTGGGGTCCTTTCATAGACCCCTTGGGGGATCCTTAAGGGTCGTACATGGACGTTTCGACCCTATATACTTCATCTTACTTATTTAAAGTCTTTCTACAAGTTTTAGACATCAAAAACACATAAAAACACATACAACATGACACACTAGCACACATACAAGACTAGTTTCCGAACGTCTTGGTCGTCCTTTGATGTCTGACTTCCAAAATTCACCAACTGACTTCTAATGCTTAAAAAAATCATCTTAAATCATTATTAACTTATTTAAGGGGCGTTACATTCTCATCCACTTGGAACAACATTCTTCCTCGAATGACACTAAAGATTCTTAAGGATATCAAGGACTCATCTAGCAGCATATAACACAACAGCAAGGTCAAGACATTCATAGTCAATGCACCAAATTCCAAAGGGGCACCAACTTCATATCATCAAGCATTCTTAAGTAACACAAGTAATTTGGAACAAGTTCCACAATTGAAGTCACATACTCATTTCTTCATTTACTTCTCATTTATGGAGGAACTACCTTCTCCAACATTAGGCATGCTCATACTCTTTATTTCTACACACATTGAAACTATTCATCATGAAAATACAATTTATTCAAATTTTCACTTTCTTCATAGTGAGTATCAAATTCTCACAGTGAAGCATGATTAACAATGAAACAATTCATCTTTTAAGCAATTTATTATGAAGGCATGAAAATATGAGAGACAAGATCATATAAACTCATCTTACATCATAAAAATAATCTCATGTAATGCACAATGCAAAAATAAAACAATGAAATTCATTTTCAACTAGACTCCTAAACATCATGCAACATGCTACTATGACATTATGACTCTCAAGATCGAATGAGAATAGAAGGAAAAGATAAGGGTATCAACTACCTTGCTACTCAACTCGTACTCCCCCACTTACGGTAAACTCATCTTCAAGTTCTAATACTTCAAAGTCCCAGTATACCTCTCACAAGGTGAGAACTCATACTACTCTTAACATATAAACATCAAGATTAAACATCAACCTTACTAGTCAAGCATAACACCCTCCTCTCAGGATTCAATCTAGGCAAACACTCTTAAGGATAACCCCATTCAACTCTTAGGCATCACATAACTCAATTCATGGAATAAAACTTCCTTCTTTCTCCTTCCACCCATAAAGTTAGATTCATTTGGAAACCAACAATTTTGCTATATAGATTCCACTATTTGCTAGCATAACTTCACAACTACCTTACTAGGTAAACATACTACCTTCCCTCCTTATAGTTAACTTATACAAGAACTTCATACAATCACAAGTACAACCATGAAATATTACCCACACAAGGGGCAGTCCTCAAGTCTTACAAAATTACCACATTCCTTCAACACTTCTCATATTTACAGCTTAATTTTTCTACTATCATTGAACATGTCCATAAGATAACTCATTGTCCCAAAAAGGACTTCATTCAACCATTATAAATCTTATCATGCTAGAACTACATCACCATACAACTTCACACATAATACCTCCAATCTCATAAATCACACATAGCCTTATACGACATCACCTCACAATCTTTAAAATCCACCTCGTCATATACTCATCTAGTTACCAAAACCATAAGAAGCATCAAAGCTCGCCTTCTTCTCCCTCCATCCTTTCAACATCATCCCTTCCAAGCAATCACATCTAGAAGACAACCGGACAAGGGAAATTAAGAGAGAGATCCTATGGAGTAAAGTTCTATGGCACGATACAAGAGTAATGAAAGAAGTGAAACTTCTATCGCCTTATAGCCTCTGCCCATGGATGTGTCGCGACTCACACCGATGAACAAGACTCTACTAGAAATGGCTTGTAAGACTTTAGACCTTAAACTATTTCCCAAAACTTTATGCTCTGATACCAAGTTTGTAACGACTGCAAGTACATCCAAGAAGATAGGGCAACCCTTGGGTCAGAACAAGGCGTACTTGACCTTTCGAAGGTCTTATACTAGCCTCTTAGCTATCATCCGTTACATAAGACATGAAAAGTAGAGCGGAATTAAAACTTTTCGCGACATCAATGATAATAAGAAATACCTTTTATATATATACACTAAAGAGTAATCTTATCGTCACAAGCCATCTTAAAGACACAACTTAAATATCTTAGTGACACGACTCATTACATTTAATGAAAATACAAAGTTTTAATTATATAAACTAAATATATAGAACTATGCCCTCGAATATATGAGGACACACTTAGACTTGAGAGAGTCGATTCCCAAGCTTTCCTTCTAGTCTTCAACTTGCCTCCAACCTATACTTATAAAGTATAGAAAAGTATGGGGTTAGTACAATCTATTTACTAAGTATGACATATGCAAAAACAAGCAAAAAGGGACGTTTTAGTAGAAATAAGCTTTCATGCCAATGAAGTAAAACATGAATATAGAAGTAAAATAACATATAAATCATCATTTAGCAGATAGAAAATAACATCCGTAATTTTAACACAAAGGACCACTTTATAATGAACTTAAGAAGCCTTACAATGAACATAATTCATTACAGTGAACTGAAACCTTCCGTTCACAGTAAATTCATTTCCTTAGAAGTTTCCCTAACCAAGGATATCCTAAGACTCACTAAGGTAAGACATGAAGGAACTACCCATACAATTATTTTGATTCACACCTAAGTGATCCTTAAAACTACCTATAATAGGATTACTTCTCACGGGTAACAAGTCCACACTCCATAACTAGTCATTTGAGAAACATACTTACATTTAAAGACTTCACATAACTGCCCTTCCCCAAGTGGACTTGCAAGTTACACAAAGTTCAATGTGAGAATAACATCCGATACTACTACTCTCACTTTGTGCTCCTTGAGGATTCCATGAGGTTAAGTACACCACGTTCATTATTCGTAAACTTCATTATACAAGAAATAACTTAACATGCTTTCTTAACATTAGACATTAAGTCACATAACTTCATCTCATTACATAATAACATATTCATATATTAAAGACAAAACACACCAAGATTCCCCTTTTAAGTGTCTACTTGTGCAATAGATAAATAGCGTACCATACCACCACTACCCAAAGTAGTGCAACTCATTAGGAGACTTAGTTCATTACATTATTTTGTGGTGGAGAGCTTTAACTGACATAGACCATGAGAGCTAGAGATTGAATCTCGATATTAACCCCTATCGGATGAGGGATCCCCACTTGCCTAAGGTAGGGTCATTCTTTTAGCCTTTACATGGAATCTTAAATAACTATACCTATGCGGGCTCATAGTTAATGGATAAGGAGATTGTTCCTAAGGAACTCACTCTCTACTCAAGAGGAGTACTCATCTCAAGAGGTACATTGGGTAAAACATCTCAACTCATGAAGTGTAACCACCTCTTCTTCACATCCTCTCGGTCCAAAGCATAACTCCCCCATGAAGTCTTAAACATTCATTTACTATAGGTTAAGTGATAGCAAACCAGAACCACATCTCAACTCACGAGGGGTACTTATCCCTAGAGGTTTCACTGGAACACCACATCTCAAATCACGAAGGGTATTCAACCTCCAACCTATCTTAGAAAGCTCTTGGGAATAGTGAGGTTCTACTAAATAATTCATCTCAACTTACAAAGAGTGTTCACCCCAAAATTCCCCTTTTCATTCATTAGTCTTTCGGGAAGAGTAGGGAAAGGTCTTGACACTTCATCTCTACTCACGAAGAGTGTCGACCCTACAATCCCCCATTCACATTCATTAGCTTCATTCATTCATTTCCATGTGAACACACCTTTTCATATAATCACCATTCTCATATCATTGACTTCTATATATGCTTACATCTTCATTCATCACATTTCACACCTTAACATTCTTCTCATATACACATACTTCATTCAACATACTCTCTACCTTACATACAATTAAAGCTTCAATAAGCATATCAACATGAACATCAACATTATCATTTATTTGTTTCACATTGTATGCCTTCATGTCCATAATTACAATGCACATATTCATATACTTCAAGTAAACGCCACCACAAAAGGTGGACCATACCACTAAAGAACATTTCACAATAAGAACTCATCTATATAACCAACTTACCATTCATCGAAGCTTTCACCACCTATTCACAATTTCTCCAATAATTCATCACAAAATAGACTTTAGGCCAGTAGATAAACACAACATAGCCATAAAGAAGACCATAGTTCAAACATTATCTAATCATGTTCATTAAACCCATATCATAAGCTAAAAGTTGGAAATAAGCATAAGCATGGGTTCATTGAGGTTTTGCCGTAAAAATCATCAATTAATACTTAAAACAACATCTTTCAATCATTAAAACGTTTCATTCTAAGACCCATGCTTAGATTCAAGGATAGGAGAAGTTAGAGCTTGAAAACCCTTTGGAAATCTCTTTGAAGTGAATCCTTGAATAAAAGATGAACTACCATACCTTAGCATGAAGAAACCCACGGGATTTAGAGAATAAATCTGTTTGCTTCCATATCCCAAACTCCAAGACCTTCACCTTAATTGGAGGCTTGAGAGGGTTTTGGAAGAGAAGAACTTTTGAGGATTTTGGGAATTTTTAATTTCTAATTGAAGGTTTGGGATTTTTGATTGGGTAATGGGTGTATAATAACCTAAAATAAGTGTACAACACACCCTCAAAATACCCAAAACACCCCTTAATTAAAAGGAACCTTTTAGACAAGTCAAACTTCACTTAAATTTTCAAAATTATCGTCGGGGAACAAGTCCGCGACGCAGAACTACTATGGCAAGATTTTTCAAAATAATTATAACACTCCAAAGTACATGACCTATGCTAGAGCCTCACATGATGAAATAAACTTTAAAGCACTATTTATAATCCTAAAATAATGTTTATAAATCATTTAGGAAGTTTTAGAGCTAAGGCGTCAAGAAATGTCCATGTCGTCCAGAAACTAGCTAAATTGAACTAGTTGACGTACCTATGTTTGGTGAAGGATTGGTAGGGTCAAACGAAGTCTAAAACTAGTAATAAGACTTCAAATGGGTAAAATATAGAATAAAGGGTTTAAACTACCGGTAACAACTCCCCAAGGACCAACTGAAGGGTCCTTGAGGAGGACCCTAACATGAGCAAGCAGACTGCCAAAGCAGCCTGCGCGCAGCCAAGATTGTGCGGGGCTGCTGCGCGACACGTAGCCAACACGTGGTAGGAAAAATTTGCCTCGCGATGCATGCAATCTACGAGGCTCACTGCCTCAAACCGGATTCCAAAAAATAAAATCTGAAATTAGCTCCGCGATGCGCACGCACTTCCCAGATTCATTGAAATCGTATTTTAAGCATTTTGACTTCACAAAAAGACTCAATTAAGTGAGGGGTATTTTGGGTAATTTAGGGGGTGATTATACATATACTATGGGTCAATTTTAAGTCTTTTTCACTCACCTAAATCAAATTCCCAAAATAAAACCCAAGGGCTCTCATCTCTCTCTACTTTGTCTCTCCTATGTCCTCCATTGAAGAAGCAAGAAAGCTTGAAGAAGAAGACCAATTTCTCTAGTATTTAATTTCAATTTTGTTCATTAATATTCATTAAGGTATCAGTTCTTCATTGTTAGGATTCCTTTTCTCAAGAGGTCCTTTTAAAGTTGATTTCTAAATCACCCAATTCCAAGGGTTTTCCTATTCTAATCGGTTTTCTTCTAAACATAATTGATGATAAATTATGATTTCCTATGACTAATTAAGTGTATATTGATTGTTAATTGATGCAATTTCATTTAGATCAAGTCCTTTTTCCCATTTACCCCAAATCTTGGATCTTGCTTATAAATTGATGTGAATTGATGAATGTATTGATTGTTAGACTTGTTTTATCTATTCTAATTCATATATGGACTGCCTAGGGTAATGTATTTTTGTGATTGGATCTATTTGTTGAAGAATTCATGATCTTCCCTATTTCCCCTAACCCTTGGTTATGAATTGAATTTAATTAGGATAGGGATGATGCAATTGATCTACTTATTGTATTAATTGCTATTGAATGATATTACTAAACCTATTATAGCACGAAATTGGTTGGTTGATGGTAATACCATGATGATGGATTTTGAAGGAGTTTGGGTATGTCCTTGTTATCCTAAACCTTTACTTCAATTGTGATAGTTTGTACTTGGTGAGGAAGTTCAATTAAAGTATGTTTTATAATGGATTAAGTAGGTGTGGTACGATGATGCAATTGAAATGTCTTGATTATGTGATTTTTAGATTATTCCTAAGATGTAATGATATAAGGTTGGTTATGAATTACCTATGTGCCTTACTATGGTATGATGACGTTCATGTTCTAATCTCACATATGAGGGTTGTATTGAAAGGATGTTTTCATGAAATTCCTATTGAGCTAATGAATATGACTATACAAGGAGCTATTCTCCTATGAACTAAACTAAACTATGATTGTTAAAGAAAGACAGTTCAAAAAGGGACTTAGCTTCGCACCGAGTGAACTTGACAATGAGAGATGTTGGCTTCCTTTGGAGGAAGATTCACCCTATAGTTTCATATGAGGTGTTGACTCCCCTAAGAGGGACACTCACCCTATGGATTCTCATGAGATGAGGGCTCCAATTGCCAATAGGCATGTAGAGGGTTCAATACATATCTCCTAGTTCTTGAACTATGTTGCCACTATAGGAATACTAGCTAGTGGATCCACCTTAGATGCTTGGTGCATGTTTGGTTCTACTTTGGCTGGTAGACCACCTTCTTTCGGTGTAAGGTTTTACAAAATTGGGTTCCACACTTAGCTCTTGTGGTCTATGTCGGTTAAGGCAACTGTTCCCGAAAGTAAAATGAAGTAATGATGTGAACACTAACTTGGGTGACTAAGGGGTTTACTTAGTCTAGGTAGGGGTGTGGGACTCTACCTAGGCATTGCACTAGTTGGCTTTGAGGGAAGTCTCAGAAGGTTGTTCTTATGATCATATAAAGTGAATGTTACGCATATGTTGACTTTACATGTTGATGATCCTATATGATGTTAGTTTCATTTACGAACATGCTATTGGTCTATATTGCTAAATATGATAATGACTAGTATTGATGCTATTATATGTAGAGTTAGACATTACTTGTGATCCTTTGTTTGGTTTACTTGATTGAGTAAGGTTATAGGGCTTTGCTTTGTCATTTCACTTGTAGGAAACACGGTGGGTTATGAGTAAGGATCTTGATTATATGATTAAGTTATGAACTCTATACATGTTGACTTGACTATTACTAGTTGAGGTTGGTCTTGTGTTGTACATGGGTTTGACTTATGGATTACGTAATCGTTGCCCTATATGGGTTCATGATTGTGAATAAGGCTTTTCAAAGTACTTTAGAATGGTTTTGAACAAATGTCCTCTTTAGCATGATTTAAATTGTTTTTTGTGCATATAGTCATACTTAGTACAAGTGTGTACTAACCCATCTTTTATGTTTACTAAAAATATAGGATCCGCCTGTTGAGATTTTAGAGGGCCATTGAAGAAGGCTTGGAATCCTATTCTCCAAGTTCGGTAGGTCCTCACTTTCCGAGGACGATGCCACTATCTTTGTATTGGATATTGTTTAGTCATAAAGACAATTTAGTTCATTCTCTTTCTTTCATGACTTTGTATATGCCTATATGAGGCCTTTATTGTAATGAAGTATGGGCTACTCCCAATGTTGTACTCGTTTTAGATGGTTTAATATTATACATATCCTAGACATTCTTATGAATCTATATTGATATATTATGTATGTGAAATAAAAGTAGAAGCCTATGTAGTGCTTCCTATTGAGAGGAGTCTATGTAAACTCCCTAAATATATATTATTTGTAAGCGAGGTCTAAGTAAACCTCAATGTAGAGTTAATTAAAAAGTTTTAAATTTTCCGCTAATTTAACCTATGAAATGTAATGACGAATGCTAAGAGGCTAGTTTTAATCCTCTTTGAGGATGACACCGCCGATTACGTCTAGGGGGTACTCCATGGATGTGACAATAATTTTTGAGACAGGGGAGTCTGTGACGTGTCTGCGTCGCAGACCAAGACTTTTGGCCTAAGTTGGAACAAGTCCACGACGCGCCAGTGTTTTACCCAAGTGCAAAAACCTTGGTGCCTTGGGCATTTTGCTTAGCGAAAGGTGGGGTCCCTTCGTGGACCCCTAGGGCGATCCTTGGGGGGTCAAACCTGGATGTTTCTATCCTATATACTTCATCTTACTTATTTAAAGTCTTTATAAAAGTTTTAGACATCATACAACACATAAAAACACATAAAACATACAAGGACACACTAGCACCATACAAGGCTAGTTTCTGAACGTCTTGGTCGTCCCTTGACGTTTGACTTCCAAAATTCACCAACTGACATCTAATGCTAACATACATCATTTTAACTCATTATTGAATGATGAAACACATGTGAAGCTCTAGTTCAAATTAGTTCATTTTTGGGGGATTACATGAAGAACCCTTAGCCATGTAGGAGGCAAGTTCCTTAGGCCAAGCTATTGCCTAAGGGACCACAGACCACTTCACGGCCCGTGGTCATGCCAATGGCTCGTGGGAATGCCCATGGTCATGACTTTGTTTCGAGGGAGCTTGTAAAGATAAGGGAGGCTACTAGTAAAGGGACCACGGGCACTACTACGAGCCGTGGTGCCCTTGACGGGCCGTTCAAGAAGTCGTGGTGCCTGGACGGGGCTGCCTTGTTGAGGGACTTTTAAATAAATTACTATTCAATTAATAGTATGTGGGGGTCGTTTATATGGATTTTATACACATCTATACATTACTTTAAGTCATTAGCCCCCATTTTTAAGTCACTTTTTGCAAGACCCAAATCAAAAACCACTTTCCCTCTCAAAGATTTCTCTCTCTAGGAAACCTCCATTGAAGAAGAAGCTAGAGGTTAAATATAAGGTCAAGAACAAAGGTTCCATTATAAAAGGATTTTTCTAGGGAATTGATGTTTATCGTGACCAACAAGACTAACCTACGGTTCGAGTGTCTACGATCATCAATAATATAGTACCCAACCAAGGGTTGGGGTTGTGTCCCAAGGGAGCAGTTTCGAGAAGATATAGTCAATTAGAATTTCATTATAATTAGTTGTAGCTAAAGAGATTAAAGAATAGAAATATTGTAAATCAAATAAGGGTGACACAAAATTGTCAAATATCGACGGGGGTTTTGTCACAAGTAAAGCGAAACCGGTAAAAAAGCATAGGCAATCAAATACGGGGAGAAGTTCTGGGGGTGTGAGCGCAATACAAGTTGAGATAAATCGTTGGGTACATGCTTTCGATAGGAAATTTGCAAGATAATATTGACTACTCTAAGCTTTAGACGGAAATAATTTCTCTCTCAAACAACTCACCCCGTTTCAAATACGTTCCTCTACGACACCCATTTACCGCATGAAAGCCAGCCTATGCCTTACCCCACGCACTCTCTCAAGTTGAGTGTTAGGGTATGGGACTATGGCTCACCCTATCGGGTTGAACCTCATGTCGACCACTCCTTAGGCCATTAGTGTAGCGGTGTTTGTTTCACAACCTTCCTCTCGGGCAAGCCGAAAACACATGGGTGGGTTTGTATTTGCAACTACAAACCTGTTAACAACCATTAGGTAAAATCACAACTAATATACAACTAACCTATCAACAAGCAAGACCCAAAAATAATATCAACTCATATTTGCTAAATCACACCCCAAGAATGGAGCTTTTTAGCCACACATCAAGAAATAGAAAATTATACCGTCGTTGTAAATCAAATGTGTATAGAGAAATAAGTGTTGATTTTGGCAAAGAAAGAAGAATCAAGGAGACATACTTCTAATTTTGGGAAGATGAAACCCTTTTTTCTTCAAGTCTTCAAAACCCTCTCAAACTTGAGAGGAAATACAAGAAAAATAGTATTCTAAAGTGTATATTATGATAATGTTAAAAGCATTTATAAATAATAACTAAGGCTAGTATTTGTAGCATCCAAATTAAGTGTTGTGGCGGACCATTCGGCGAGACTAGTCGAGATCTCCAAATGACTCGGCGGCTCGCCCTTCTTCTATTTCATCACCGTTTTGGATCATTGGGCGGTATAGCATTGCTTCGCGAAACTGGCGAAGCGCCGATTGCTCCTTTCGTCGCCTTTTTGATTCTTTTCCTTCAGGGCTTTGCATGCTGGAACAAAGGGCAGAGTACGTCCCTTCGGCGACTCGCCAAGTGTACTTGGCGATGCTCCATTTTCAGTTTCTTCGTTCTTTTTAGCCTTTTTGTTCCCTTTTGCGCGTAAGTGTCCTTGTTTGCGCTAAAACTTCAAATACTTAAAACTTATGAGTTTTCATCAAATATTGAGGCTAAATAGGCATTTGAGGTCACTATTTCTATCAAAATAAATCATCAACATTGATTAAGTTATGTTTAGATTTTCATCTATGGGTTCTTCCACCCATAGAGTCCCCAATAAATTTCCCAAATTTGTAAAGAAGAACCCCAATCTAAGCCAAGGTTTCTTCCAATGTATAGGTATAGTTGGGTATGATTCCAATTGGTTGGATAATGCTTATTTATGGTTAATTTAGTGTTGATTTATGATATTATGAAGAATTTATGTGAATTTCCTGGTTGACCTTAGAAATCAAAGTATGTGGGTTTATACCTTGTGATGAGAAATTGATGGTTCTTGATAGATTCTCTAGAATTGTTATCATGTATAGAACTTGTTCAAGAATGGGAATATGAAATCATGAAATGAACAAGACTTATAAATGTATGATATATCATGAATTGTAATAACTGATTTGGGACTTTATGATGAATTATGCTTAGAATTGTCTAAGATTAATTTTGACTATTATGTCTTGTGATCTAGCCTAGTATTATGATTGTGGAGTAATGCTTGAAAGTAGGGCTCGTAGCCATCAATATTAGGGATTTTGGGGTAAAGTCAATATTATTTGATCTTGTTATGTATTGTTTATCTTCTACACACTTAGGCATGAATGTGTTAGGATATCCAAGGTTCTCTCACTAAAATGATTCTAGGTTGGCCTAATAACCTAAAATGAACCAAAGATTGTTAGTTTAGAATAGCTTGAAGTAGTGACATGTGTTCGCTTCTTGTATTGCTTGGCTTAGTACTGTCACACCCCTTATTTTTCCCTCAAATTAAATGTATTGATTTAAAAGAGAAAAAGTTTTCCAATTAAAGTAACATATGGAAAAGGGATCATTTTATTATTTAGAGTCGCCACTTGAGATCGAGTTTTGGTGTTCCAAGTCACCTAATTCAAATTTTGAATCAAAAGGAAATTTGACTCTATTTTTATTGGTCAGCGAACTAGAAATTCGGGTAAGAAATTCTGTTGACCGATGGAATGGTATTAGGCATCCCTCGAGTCCCCTTGATCTAGTACAATCGCTTTATTGACATTAGTATGACTGTGTGTGTGTATGTGTTTGTGTGTGTGTGTGTGTGTGTTTGTGTGTGTGTGTGTGTGTGTGTGTGTGTGTCTGTGTGCGTGCATGTGTGCGTGTGTGCGTGTGTGTGCGCGTGTGTGTGTATATATATATATATATACTTATGTATATATATATATATATATATATATATATATATTCTATTATTATTATAGATAGAGAATATAGATGTATCTAACTACTAGGAATTATAATTTATGTGGAAATAAACTTTTAGAGTTTGGATAATTTTAAGATTGTCTTTATTAGTTAGATTTAAAATAGGAGATAATCCTTTTTATGAAATTTATAATTAGTTTTAGCAAAAAATTCTAAAGAGGTTAGGACTATTTTTTAGGAAGATTTTTCCTTTTATTTTCAATATTTTTCCCTTTTTTCCCTTTTGCACGTCTACTATTATATATATATATATATGTATATGTATATATATATATGTATATGTATATATGTATATGTATGTACATAAATATATGTATGTGTATGTACATAAATATATGTATGTGTATGTACATATGTATATTTATATATANTGATGCTTTATTTTTTTCCTTCTTTTTTTTTTTGCTTATGTTTTCTCTTTTTTTTTTTCATTTTTCCCTACTTTTAATCTTTTCTATTTGTTTTAAAAAAAATTTATTCCTTTATTTTTTTCTTACTTTTTGGTTTAATTTCTTTGTTGTTATGTTTTATTTTCGTTTTCTAAATCATTTTTCCATTATTCTTTTTTTGTTCGCGTTTTGTTCTTATTTTTTTTTTATTATTATTTTCTTATGCTTTCTCGTTATTAATTTTACTAATTATTTGTTTATTTTTTTAAAACCATAAATCTCTAAATCATATTCATATATCCTTTTGATTAAATACTTTAATAATCCGAATTGAAGTAATAATCATCTTATTTTTATCCTAAAGGCAAATTATTTTTTTATCAAAATAATATATTTAAAAGATTGAATCATATTCCATATAAGTTTTGTAAATAACGAATCAATTAAACTTTTGTTTATATCCTAATCTAATAAGTCTATAGTAAACCATTATGTCATAGTCACTCCGATTAATAATCAAATATCTATACCATTAAATAATGAGAATGTGATTAAATACATGGAATTAACATCTAATTATCACAAACAAAACCTACTTATGTCTTCTTAAATTAAAAAAATAAATAACATGAAGCTAAAAACAAAAACATGGAACACCGCTTAAGAAAAATTGAGAAATTTATGGGATACATGTTATTGGATGATTCTATCAAAAGCATCAAACATATAGTTTACATGAAAAAAATTCCAAATATAATAATATAGATTGGCTAAGGCAAGAACACACCTTCAAATTGTTTTTGACTAAAGAATGAAGAATAACGTAAAAATCTACACTTTTAAGTTTAGCAAGGCTAACTTTAAGATCCACGAGTTTGGAACCACGAACAAAACCTCTAACTCTAGACTTAATTCTCTCATGAAATGAGTTAAGGAGAACTTATCATTTTACGCTAGAGGAGGAATAACAGAGGAATAGCAGAGAACATAAGGATATTAGGACATCTCATTGGCCCTTCACCTCCCAAATATGCACCTTTAAATAAAACCCTTCCCAAGTTACCACTCATCGACATTCTTATGGAAGTACTTTCTCACAATCTCTTTCTTAACTTGCTGGTCTAAGATCTCAATTGGTACTTCTTAACTGGAGAGGAGGTTCTCATTTAATCACTCTTGCTCACAAGCAACCTTACCAATACCACTCATGGTCTCATAAAAGCCTACCCAACCAGGATTAAACTTCTCAAACTCACTACACCTCATAAGGTGAGAATTACAAGTCAATCCACATCATGAACACCTAGAACACTCATGACCTTGTTATCTAAGAACATTTATTTATCTTCGAAGATCAGAGGAAACTTTCGTTCAACTCTTTCACCTTTATCACATAAGATGATTCTAAACCATGGAGAATTTATATTTCTACCCTCTAGTAATGGAGTCTTCTAACTCAACACCACGAGGCATCACAAAAACCCAACTATTTATCAAAATCCAACACATCATAAAACTCATTATGTCTAGGTTGGGTCATACCAACAAACACACACGACCATAATAAACCCATGAATATCTAGGACAAAAAGACAAGTATTACCGGAATAGAGGTAAGCATAAAACACATACCGGTAGCCACATTAGAAGGATACTCTTGTTCAACTCTATCTTGGCGAGCATCAGACCTAATTTTCTTCCTCTCTCTTCTTGTAATCTTAAGTACTAGGTAATGTCTCATCTTGTGGTCACTTTTACCACAACCATAACAACCTTTTGTACCGGCTAGACACTTACCATTATGTTTCTTTCCACACCTAACACAAGTAGACTTAAACATATAAGATCCACTACCACTCAGTCCTTGCGATTTTGGGGTAGATACCTCCTTTTAGTTGAACTTAGGGGAAACTTAGAAGATCTTTGTCCATGAAAGCTTTATCTCTTTCACTAATGTTGGATCAAGACAATCATAGACCATTTTAACCCTTATTATCACCTTTGGTGGGATCTATCAACCAATCATATCTTGGTATACCTAAGCACCCCACATCAAAATGATCATACTTAAGATCATTCTTAAAAGACAACTAACTCTTTGAAGTTGGTCAACATTTACACTCTTCTTCCTTACCTCAACTAGGTGGGCAACCCTTAAAGTCAACCTTAAGACACAAAAAAATCCACATTTATGTCGTAGAATTTCCTACTTTTCACTCTCGGATAGGCTCAATTTGGAACTAACAATTTGACTATACGGGTTCTATCATCAACTAAACGTAGCCTCATAATCACCTCACTAGGTAGGCACACTATCTCCTTACAGAGTAATTCTACTCAAATTTTCTAACCAACCTTTATAACATAATGACAACTATGAAAGATTATTAACACCAAAGGAAACATCATAATCTATTACCTCAAATCTCACAAGTCACATAGCTATAATTGGCATCACAACCAACATTTCTCCCTTGCTCCTTGTAGAAATATCCCTTTAAGTGGGCATACCTTAAATACCAGCTAATAAGGAGTAGGAGAAAGACCTTATGAAGTTAAGCTCCATGGCACGACTAAAGGTGAAGAAGTGAAGTTCCTAACATCCAATAACCTCTTATTCATAAATTATGGTGCGCTTCATATTTCTGAACAAGACTCTACTAGATGTGTTTTGAGTCATCCTAAAAACTATCCCAAAAACCTAGCTCTGATACCAAGTTTGTCATGAACCGAGAGAACCCCTAGACATGACATGGTGTACTTGACCACAAAAGGGTCTCATACAAGCACTAAGCATAATAATCATTTCATAATACATGAAAAATACGGAAATTTAAAAACTTTTCTTTACAATCGAAGTATCTTATAAAAATGAAAGAGTATCTATGACACTATCTCTCAAACCATCTCATTACTTGGAATAAAACTCTTGAATACGAAACTTAGGGACACAAATGTAACGACCCGAGAGCACCCCCTAGTCGTAACACGGCGTACTCGACCTCTCGAAGGTCTTATACAAGCCCTTAGCATTCATTCATCACATTGTCATAAAATAGTGTAGAATTAAAACTTTTTCATAATATAACACAAGGCTAAAAAGTCATCTCATTCAAAAACCATTAATACAAAGTAGGATACTAAGTCTCATCTTGACATCTTAGACACGACTTCAATATAAGAGAGACACGACCCTTACAATACAAAAAGAACATTACTAATATACATGAACTTGAAGAAACTCTTATCATAAAGGTCCTTAAATCATTAAGGACACACACGAACTTGGGAATAGTAATCCAAGCTTTTTATTATAAGAAAAGTCCTTTATCCATAACCACCTACACTTGATGTAAAAAGATTAAGAAGAATGATATTCGTACAAGAATGCATGAAGTATGATAACCCTGCGAAAACATGATTTAAAGAGGACATTTAGTTGAAAACCATGCATCTTGTCATTTTAGAGAAACTTAATGAACATTTGATACAATAAGCACTATATAGTTCACATACATCATATTAGCAATGGATACCATTCGCAACAACACATAAAGCCATTTTGCACATTTGAGACACATTCAATATCTCCAATACATTACCTTTCCTTTTTACCTCAACTCCATACCTTAAGCAACCCTTAAGTAATACTTAGTGTAATGTATGAATTCCACCATCATACCAAAGTATCACCTTAAGGTCACCATAGGTGAACATTCATACAACCTTCATCAACCCAACCACATACATTCATAAGGATATAAGCGCATCATAAACATAACCTTCACATAAGAACCATCACCTAAGACAACCCCAAGTGACACTAGTGCAATGTGCAAGTAACATCCCATAATACTATTCACACCAAGTGCTCCCATGAAGTCATCCTAGACTAGGACATCATATTCAATAAGTCACAACATATGCATTTAACATTAGGCATAAGACCAAAATACTTCATTAATGACCACATAAGGACTCATTCATTCTTTATATCTTAGTCATAAACTATTTAGTTCATATCATAGGTAAACCACCCTAACGACCTTTTCACAAGCTTACTTGTGCAATGTACACATGGAGTCTCATATCTCCACATATACTAAGCAAACCCATTAAGAAGACATAAGTGAAATTCGCATGCATAATCATAATTCATGTCTTGGCATAAGTAAAGTCAACCTTAACATACATTCATATCAATATTAATGAACCATAGTCCTTATTACATTAAATAACCTAATCATAACCTCCCTTAAAGTCCACTTGTGCAATGCATAAGTAGGGGGCATAGTCCTACCTACACTAAGCAACTCTTCAAGAAGTCATAACTAGAGTTCATATTCTTATCTTAGTTCATTTCTTAACTTTCGGGAGATATTTCCATAACCGACATAGACCATGTGAGCTACATGGAATCGGTGTTCTATCCCCACATCGAAAAGAGGGGTACTACTTTCC
This sequence comes from Solanum pennellii, assembly GCF_001406875.1. Taxonomy (NCBI): domain Eukaryota; kingdom Viridiplantae; phylum Streptophyta; class Magnoliopsida; order Solanales; family Solanaceae; genus Solanum; species Solanum pennellii. Next base: position 43,281,087 of record NC_028645.1, on the reverse strand, counting down.
AAGGTAGCACCTACATATATAATATCTATCTAAGTGGATCCATTAAGCTAAGACCTACGGGGGCACGTAGTTATGGAACAAGGAGATTGCTACTAGAAACCCAGACTTGCTAACATAGAAGGATTCCATCTCATGAGACAACACATATCCTTGGGAACCTGAACATGCTAGACATAGAAGGATCCCATGTGGGAAGCCGAACTTGCTAAACATAAAATCCTCCCTCTCATTTTCATGTTCACTCGCTGCTAAGCTCGACTCCCTTTTTAAAACATCTTTATTCCTTTACTTAACATAATTCATAACATAGGATTTAGGAACTTAATCCCATATATATCATATAGCTCAAAGGTTTTTAAGATGAGAATTACCTTTCATTATCAAACCTACATTATGTGAGAATGTCCTTTCACATAAGCATAATATTCATAACATAGTCTAGTTTAGAGTACAATTCAGGTTACCTTTCAAGAGACTCACTTTCATTAGATTATCATAAACCTCATTCATTCATGGTTGTGTGTGTACATATGTGAAAAATAATTTCACATAAACACCTTTAGACAACACATGTTTATACTTTACTAGTCATATATTTTCATGCGTAAAAATATATAAATGTGCATATGAGAATTATCTTTTCAATTGACACCATAAACATATCATATTCATAATTATGCATGGGGAGTGTGTGTATATATTGGTCATCATAATGTCATAATAGCAAAAACATTGTTATTGGGGAACTTCCAAACAAGGAATCACAACACATGTACAATATACCCAAGTCATGAAGAATTCACGTTTGAAGCCTTTAGGGATTCTAGACCACACACCCACACTTCATCATAGGAGACATAACCATATTCAACATTGAATAGTCAACTCCTAACAAGTATAAGATATATGGGTCACGTAGGTAGAGGTCATTCCACAATAGAACTTAACATAACCAATCATGTAGACCATTCCTTACCCTAACATTCTCATTCACCTTACACTTCACATTATCAATACACCTTAATCATGACACTAACATTGAGGAGTACATAGATAACCTTCATGGCACACCTTCATACTCATGTTATCATAATAAAACTTCACTTTTCATCTATTGCCCTCAAGTCCATGATTAGAACTGTATAGATAGACAAGAACTAAACACCTTAGCCATAAGAGGATCAAACCATACAACATCAATTCCAATACTATAGACAAGAAGTTAGGCAAACTTACCAATTCTCAAAGCCACGATCAACATATATCAATTCTTAATAATTCATAATCAATAGTTAAAAATAGCAATACCATTCAATAATACATCTCATTATAAGCTTAATTCCATTAACATCCAATCAAGATCATAAAACCCACTTTTATAGGCTAAACTGAGAGTTTAGGGAGATCATGGGTTCTTCAAGGAAGTTCATCGAAAATCATCTTAAAAACCTTGATTAAACACTAATTATCATTACAATGTCTTTGAAAATAATTTGACAATAAACCCATGTTTAGATTGGAAATTGCGGAATTTAATTATTGAAACTCCTTAGAAAACCTTTAATAGAACTCCTTGAATGAAAGGTTATTCAAGAATCAAGAGTAACCATACCTTATATATTTAAGACTGTCAGACCTCAAAATTCATTAAGACGGACAGACACACGATGCCCTAAAGGCCTGAGAGAACCCACCTGCAACCTGTTCTTACTGTGCATATAAATATAACAATTGTGACAAGTTCACCTAGGATGCAGCGATACAAAACAACATAAGTAGGTCCAAAAGTTATATACAAGACTTGGTCGTTGAGTCCACAACTCCTTAAGACACAACTGAACCATGTACATACGTCTACAAAGTCTCTAAAGATAGAAGACTAGAGTAGGTCGGGACAGACCCCACCTTATCCTTAACTACGATACAATACCAAAATGAATTTACCAAAGACTCAATAAAGATCCGAATCAACTTGGAGCTTACCCAAAAGTAGCAGAGTTTCGTGTGCTCCTACTGAAGAGGTCTACTAGCTGGAGTACCTGTGCATGCAGCATGAAATGCAGCGTCCCCCTCGAGGGATGTTAGTACGAAAAAATGTACTGGATATGTAAGGCAATAGCATATGTAATACGAGGGTTCAAATGAAATCAAATAGCAACATATGAGTGCATAGATTAGGAGAGGAGACCACCTTTTCTTACTCTTGTGGGATCAAGTAAGTTACATTCTTTTCTTTATTTTTTTGTATGTTATAATCTTTTTAGGGCATGTGATACAAGACCATCTGATCAGTGGTAGAAGAGGATGACCCATGCTAGGCGTATTAACCCCTGGGATGCGGTCCTCATAATTACACAACTTGGGATCGGTCCATGCTAGGTTTTCGCCCCTGAGCTGCCACCCTTCTATACCAATAAGGATCTTCCCATGCTAGGATTTCGCCCTTGAGCTTCTACCTTATGTACCAGTTGGGATTGACCCATGCTAGGCTTTCTCCCCTGGGCCGCCACCCGTAATTATATAGAGTTTTTCACTTAGATTCTTTAATCTTTGAGATTGTTGTTTATCAGTTCATCTCTTTTGAGATGTAATTTTTGTGGTCATAATAATTTTGGAGATATGGAAGTACGGAGCAATAATAGAAGACATGAAAATAATACTTCAAGTAAATAATAATGACATAAGGAGCTATGTAACATCAAGACATTACTTTAAGAGATTAATGACACAATTGACTTCAAACACCAAAGAGGAGGATTCATAGACTTGCTTTTGCAATTACCATTTATATACCAGCACATGGGGGATAATTACACAAGTATAAAATAGTGAACAGATAATGAAGTAGTTCTATGCACTACGGAGAGGGGGAAATATTGTTAGCTATTTAGAGAGTGTACGCTACCACTATGTTTCCTTTTCTAGGAATAGAACTTATGAGATTCACTTCATTAATATTAATTGCAGGTGTCAGATTTCATGCCAAAGGGATATAGAATCGAATAGCCTTACATACCTTATCCTTGGCCTGATATTCTATCACGATTCAGCCTCCTCTTTTTGGTTTTAATTTACAATTTAAGTCATGGTAAACTAAAATTAGCAGCTATCACATCGTGAGCATTGTAAACCAGTAGCTAACTTTGACTGATAATGAGACCATACAACCCTTAACATAATGTGTATCACCACACCTCATTCTCTGTCCATTACATACATTACACATCCTTTTCCCAAGATCAACCAAGCTGCGCCAACAGTAATATACATAGAACAACCCCATATATTCTTTATCATACAACAAAGTATTGAACTCACCACCCCCTTGAGTTCTTCATGAAAGCACACAACTAATTCCTGTCTCAAACTCATACATAAGAAGAAAAAAATGGAGTAGTCACCTTACCTCAATTTCTGCAACTTCTCCTTATAACTTGAATTCTTTTAGAACTTCAGCTTCCCTTCACACTTGAACCAAAGAAGAAAGAAAGGTATTTTAATAACTATGGAAGTGATCAGTAGCTACTGGAAATATTCTGCCTTTGTAGTTATATTAGAGAATGAATAACATGTTTTCCTCATCATCCATAGGAGAATTAAGCTAAATCCATGAGTTTCACTTAACTTGGTTTGAATATATGAGGGTTTCTTCAAGAACCCTAGAAAACTTTAAGGCTGCTGGTTTAATCCTTAAGAGAAAAGAGAGTGAGAGGTGGAGTTACTACACACCTTTCGTTCATGCTGGGCATTTCCATTATGGTCCCTTCTTGGGAAGACCAGATCTTGAGTCTGGTGCCTTAAACCACTTGGCCATCCTAATTCTTGTGTGTATTGTTCTACACATTCATACAAGAAGGAAGTTAGATACTTATATTGACACAGTGTCAAAGCTCTAGATAAAACGATGAAGAGTAGAAGAAGGGAGAATTTTCTATCATCGCGTAATCTCTAAGTCATGATTGTGGCGCGCTTCACAACCATAAGTAAGAAACTACATAATGTGGTTGTGTTGAGCTTTATATCCTAGGTAATTTAACCTCATGCTCTGATATGAAAGTTGTCACGACCCAGATTCTGGAATCCGAATCGCCACTGGCATCGTTGACCTCTCAGAGGTCTCAGACAAGCCTCTTCTTCATTCATCACATTCATATGGTTAATTCTAGCGGAAAATTTAAAACTCTTAAATGTATGAAGAAGCATAGACTTCATACAGTTATTTCATGAATTTATCATATACTAAGTTCAACATAAATGTAACAATCATCTATCATAAGAATAAATTCGAAACAGAATAAGAATATATCATAAATACGTTCGCCAAACACGACCTTATTAAAAAAGCTTTGAAATGAAAGTACGAAAGAAACACTAGGGACAAAATCCACTATCTATGTCTAAAACTAAGGCTTGACTAAAACTGTAGGATCCTCGAAATTAAGAGGACCTACCAAATGGTCTGGAGAAACGCTGATGTCCAAATCATTTCAAGAGTCATCAATCTATCCTTTAACCTGCATCTACAAAATAGTAACTAGTAGGGGTTAGTACACCACATGTACTAAGTTTGGGTGTATGCACACATACACATAAAGCTATGCATGATCAAGGAAAGCTCTTCCTAAACAACATGTTATTTCTGGAAAGTCTAGTCACAAAACTTTCTTAATTCATTGGTTGTGAATTGTGGTATGAATATGATGTATTTTAATGAATTTAAAGCACACAAATCATTTTATATATGATTACAAGACATTAATATCACTGACATAATCTTAGAACAACTCGGGCAAAGATTTGAATTTTGATCCTCTTAGGCCAAGAGCTCCTCTTTGTACACTTAGATTATTTTTCAGTCGTTTTATTCTTCTTGTTGTGTAGTTAAATAACTCCTTTGGTCCTATGTTTTACTTACAAGTGCAATGATTCATTGTAGTCCCATACCCACAATGAATCAAGTAAGTAATTCAAGAGATTAAGGAAATGACTTAACTAAAATTTGGGGCATGAATATATTTATAAGTCAATACTTATTGACTATACTCATTCATTAATTGATTGCATAATGTGCATAGTTCTTGGGCCATATCATTAAAGCTTATGATCTTGCTTACTTTGGGCATGAATTCTTTATAAGCCAATCTTTATTGGCTAAATACATTAGTTAATCATTTTGGATAAGCATATATGAATTCATTATTGTCTTTGATATTTTCCTAATAAAAAAAGTCATTATAAGCCAATTTTATTTAGCTTTGTTAATTTTCATGACATGAAGATTCATTATTAGCTATGCCCTTTACTTATTGTAAACTTCATTGGACATGCTTTGACTATTCTTATAGCAAGTCATTCATTACACTATATATTCATTACATTTCATAAGCCATTCTCTATTGATCATTCCATTGATTTCATTACTTTCATGTGAGGAAAGTTATGGGTTATTTAGTTAACGTTTTCATGTTTTATATATTATACATTTCAGAGCTACGAGACCTTGGAATTGTGGATGTAGCATGAAGACATATCAAGTGAGGGCCCAACATATGGGACCTCAACCCGAGGGCCTTCTTTAGCAAACACAGAGTCTGCTTAATTCATTCTTATGTACTTCACATTATTCATTTCATTCATTCGTAGGCTGCTGTAAACACCAACTATACCTAGGATGAAGTTTAAGACTCTCATCGGGATCATGAAGTGCAATGACCAAGAATGACCTAATGTCATTACTTGAATCTGATTTCACCTCCTGATTGTCTTGCACAAACACCTTCGGTATCGTTCATTTCTTTATCTTTCATACTTAACCGACATAGATCATGTGAGATCATGAAATCCAGTGTCTATCCCACACCGAGGAGAGGTGAAATCACCGGCCAAAGTGAAACCAAAACATGCTCGCGTATATAGGGAATTGAACCCTTCTAGAACCCTATGTTGGCAGCATAGGTTCAAAGACTAGGAGATATCAGGAGACCAATACCCGCCTAAACGGACAGTCTCATCTCATGAGATTTACACAAACCTCTGCCTTCCAGATTGAAGGAATTGCGACTCATAGCTAGCCTATCGGATCTCACTATCAAGTTCCATTACATTCATCTCACACATCATAGAAGTTGGCTTCTAGCATGAGGGCATCATTTCTCATTAGATGATTTCTCATATCTTCTTTACGTATTAAGTATGAATTGTCCTTACACTTATATATAGAGTTTTATTGAGACTTGTCTCTTAATATTCAACACTCTCTTAGGTGAGTACTTTTTGGTGACCTTATATTGGCGTAGGTACAACTTGTCTCACTTCCACTAGCCTCATATTGTGGTGCCACACTGTTCTTTCTTAACATCTTTTCATTTCATCTTTACTCACCTTTCATTATTTTTTTATCGTATAACATGTATATTCTCTATTGGAATTTACATTGAGGGACATTGATTTTAGGCCTGATTACAACTTGTCTCACTTTCATTATCTTCTTTATCTTTTAGAGTTGACTCAAGCATAATGGAAGCTCGCTTCTAGATTGAGACTACTTAATCTATTGATGACTGGTCATCCTTACTTTACATTGATGAAATGTGAAGTGTCCTTACATATCATCCTTTGGTGTTAATGAGACTTGTCTCACACATTCTAACACCTTCATATGTGAATATTCTTTAACATAGTAGCTTAGGTATAAGTGAGTCTTTAACACCCCATTCTGGTCACTTACTTAATTTAGACCCCTTTAATTATGTTATAACTCACGTTACTTACTTACTTAGTGTAGTAGCTTCATATCATCGTTTATGGATAATGAGCACTTCATTCAATGAGTTTCGTGTGTTCATAGTTCATTCTTGTGGAGCATGTTGTGAGTTGTCCCAATGAATGTCATGCCCTTGGTTATGGATTCATTGATATTACTTTAGAAGTGCTTATATTATCATTTGATACTCTAACTACACAAGATTTAGCATATGATTAGTATTGGCTCAAGATTTGGGATGTTAGACTAGCAAATTCATTCTTATTGGCATAAGCCAATTTTACGTATGTTCATATTTAATTTTCCATATGTATTAACCCTTAGCCAATCTTTTAATCATTTACATAATTTCTAGGCATTAGCATATATTAATTTTGACAAATAGAGTTAGCAAATTTTATTGGAACCAGATAGCCAATTCATTCAAGATACGATTTCATAGTGGCCTTGTTAAGCCAATCTTAGTTCATGACTTTAGATTAACGTTTTTAAGACATATTGGACAACATCATATTAACATTTGATGACATTAACATCTTCATAACGTCACAATATCAGCAATACAACATTCGGACAAACACATCAACACTTAAACAATTATGGGTGTAACTAACACATCGTCGATTCACGATTCACGTTTTAAGCATTTAACTTTATACGATCAAAACTTCATAAGTTCATAGACATTTATATTTAAAGAAAATTACACATAAAATCATTAAGCACTACCATACCAACAACATGTTCTCCAGCCTATTCAACATTGATTCGAAAAGGATACTAGGGACAAGGGAGTTCGACGAGAACACGGGAACAACCCTAGTTTTCAAGATCTTTGAATCGTGGTAAAGAAAGTACTCTTGGAGAAATAATTCGAGAAATTGATAAATTTTATTCTTTTTCTTGAAGAAACCTTGAAATCGCCATAGAGAAATTGATAAATTTTGTTCTTTTTCTTGAAGAAATCTTGAAATCACCATAGAGAAATTGATAAATTTTATTCTTTTTCTTGCGTTCGTTGCTTACTTTTTTGCATCGCCTTTTCTTTGAGTTTGAACGTAATTTTTAGGTTTAAGAACTGATTTTGAACTATACCACTTAGGTTTAATAAGTTAATTTAATAAACTAATTGACCAATTACCATAATGCCCCTCCTAAGTTGACTAGAGATAGGAGAACAACACATAGTCAAATCTAGAAAGTGGTGTTGACTATGGTTTCGGTCAACATTTTGAATTTATATTAATAAATCATTAATTTAATTAATTTAGTAACCTAGGGTAATTACTAAAGTACCCCTAAGTCATTGGAACTATAATCAACCCTTTAGGACCATCCTAGGTTAAGTACTAGGATGTTTTGAATTATACTAGGTTAGTGTAAGGATTTCGTTTTGATCATTTAAACCAATTAATTAAATTTCTAATTTAATTAACTAGGTTTCCTAAGTTAATTACTAAAGTACCCTTAAGTCGTTAGAACCATAACCAATCCTTTGAATCATCCTAGGTTAGGTACTAGGTTGTCTTTTTCTTGTTTTAACCGAGATCTGGAAATTGCTTTGTGATTTCGGTTCTGCCCCTTTAAATTGATTAATTTAGTTGCTAAATTAATTAATTAATTAGCCTAGGGTAATTACTAAAGTACCCCTAAGTTTTTAGGACTATAACTAACCTTTTGGACCATCCTAGGTTAGGTACTAGGTTGTCTCATTAACAAGTACTAGGTTAGCGTCAACCCGATTTTGGTCCTAGGTTGTCGGGTGCACTAATGGGTCCAATTTCGTTAGTACTAGGTTATTTAGTTATTTAGGGAAGTAGGTTGGAATCTAGAATTGGTAGGGAGGTTAGGACCCACATGGAGTGGTCCCTTGTGCTAATTTTTCCCCCTAACTACCCTAACCAAATTCGGTTAGCGTTGTCCCCTCCTTTGGCAGCTTCTTCACATGTCTTGCACATGTGCTTGCGCATGCGTTGGTTGAACTTTTCTAACTACCTATAATTGATTGTTCATTTGGGAATGTTTACTTATTGTACCAAGGATCCTCACTATGTCCTTGGGCATTTTTTAATCTACATGATCCTTTTAAATAGTTATGTACTTAGGGTACTAGGCTTGACACTTGGATGCCTAGTACCTAATGTGTTTGTAACTAATGAATTTCTTAATTTTAGGTTAGAGTCTTCATTGCAGGTACATTTCCTAAAAAAACTCATTAATACTTAGATATATGGCTAACACCCTTTAAGCTAATATTTTCTAATATACCCAATATTATGCTTATTGGGTATTATATAGAAATTGGCTATTACCCCTTAGCCAATTTTCTATAATATGCCCAATATTCTCAATATTGGGCATTGGAATGTCTATCTATCCCCAATACGCATTCTTAAAGACCTATTGAGCTCTTCACTAGATATAAATTTTTTAGGAATGTTACAATCCCCCCTTTAGGAACATTCGTCCCCGAATGACGCTACACATCACTTAAACAAAGAGGGTGACTTTCGAAAGTTACATTGTCATACTTAAACCTTTCTCTTTTGTGAATATCTTATTCACACTTATTTGGATGATGCATATCATTCAAGATTATCTGATGCTTTATATTTGAGATCGAGGAATTTCCTTCTCAATCACACTTAACTTAATGCACATCACAACTCATGCAACACAAAAACCATGTCTACGCTATACAAAAACAACAACATGAATGCAAGCATGAACTCATTTTAACTCATATAGTGCAAGCATAAGACACACGATTATGGACTTAAAACATCAATATCGACTAATATACTAAAACTATGAGTTTCTTTAATAAAAAACCATACTTAGGAAGAGTATATCTAATCTCAATAAGTGAACAAGTGAGGGCAACAGAATCTCATATCGGCCTCTGCCTCCCATCTTGCCCCCTCAACAAGGTGGTTCCTCCATTACACCTTCACAGTGAGAACTTTCTTGTTCTTCAGTCACTTTACTTGACGATCTAATATTGCAACGGGAGCCTTTTCATAAGGAAAGATTCCCATCGACTCCTAACCCCTCGACGGGTAGGATGGACGTTGGATCGCCTAGACACTTCTCAAGCATCAAAACGTAAAACACTGTATGAACATAAGCCAAGTCGTTTGGTAATTTTACCTACTTGCTGTAAGATCTCATAATGACCTATATACCTCAGACTAAACTTTCCTTTCTTACCAAACCCCATATTTATTACAGATACAGAGTCTATGGAAGGAACTTCTTATTCTAAGTCTTTGACTCTTACTAAGTGGCATAAGTATCCCTTAGACATCATCTTATTAGGTTTAAGATTGGAAATTGTTTGGCCTGTTGGATTTGAACCACACCCTTCTCATTTTAATCCAACTTATTTGGAAACTGAAGCCTTACTACCCTATTTCGACAATCTATGGTGGATAGCATTTATGGAGCCAATCCATACCTGAACCACATCCTTGAGCTTATATGCAGCCAACTCAACATCCTCCTCTTAATTAAAACCCGTGGAATGCATTTAGAATTTACCATGTACTCACCTCTATGCGAACGACCACACTTACTACACGCCTTTCGTTCATGCTGGGCATTTCCATTATGGTCCCTTCTTGGGAAGACTAGATCTTGAGTCTAGTGTCTTAGACCACTTGGCCATCCTAATTCTTGTGTGTATTGTTCTACGCATTCACACAAGAAGGAAGTAAAATACTTATATTGACACAGTGTCAAAGCTCTAGATAGAACGATGAAGAGTAGAAGAAGGGAGAATTTTCTATCATCGCGTAATCTCTAAGTCATGATTGTGGCGCGCTTCACAACCATAAGTAAGAAACTACGTAATGTGGTTGTGTTGAACTTTAGATCCTAGGTACTTTAACCTCATGCTTTGATACGAAGTTTTTCATGACCCAAATTCTGGAATCCGAATCGCCACCGGCGTCGTTGACCTCTCAGAGGTCTCAGACAAGCCTCTTCTTCATTTATCACATTCATATGGTTAATTTTAGCAGAAAATGTAAAACTTTTAAAAGTATGAAGTATACATAGACTTCATACAGTTATTTCATGAATTCGTCATATACTAAACTCAACATAAATGTAACAACCATCTATCATAAGAATGAATTCGAAACAGAATAAGAATATATCATAAATACGTTTGCCGAACACGACCTTATTACAAAAGCTTCGAAATGAAAGTATGAAAGAAGCGCTATGGACAACATCTACTAGCTATGTCTAAAACTAAGGCTAGGCTAAAACTTTAGCATCCTCGAAATTAAGAGGACCTACCAAATGGTCTGGAGAAATGTTGATGTCCAAATCATTGCAAGAGTCATCAATCTATCCTTTAAAATGCATCTATAAAATAGTAACTAGTAGGGGTTAGTATACCACTTGTACTAAGTATGGATGTATTCACACATACACATAAAACTATGCATGATCAAGGAAAGCTCTTCCTAAACAACATGTTATTTCTGTAAAGTCTAGTCACTAGACTTTCTTAATTCGTTGGTTGTGAATTGTGGTATGAATATGATGTATTTTAATGAATTCAAAGCACACAACTCATTTTCTATATGATTATAATACATTAGTATCATCAACATAATTTTAGAACAACTCGGGCGAAGATTTGAATTTTGATCCTCTTAGGCCGAGAGCTCCTCTTTGTACACTTAGATTATTTTTCAGTCGTTTTATTCTACTTGTTGTGTAGTTAAATAACTCCTTTAGTCCTATGTTTTACTTACAAGTGCAATGATTCATTGTAGTCCCATACCCCAGAATGAATCAAGTAAGTGATTCAAGAGATTAAGGAAATGACTTAACTACAATTTGGGGCATGAATATATTTATAAGTCAATACTTATTGACTAAACTCATTATTTAGTTGATGTATAATGTGCATAGTTCTTGGGTCATATCATTAAAGCTTATGATCTTGCTTACTTTGGGCATGAATTCTTTATAAGCCAATCTTTATTGGCTAAATATATTAGTTAATCATTTTGGATTAGCATATTTGAATTCATTATTGTCTTTGATATTTTCCTAATAAAGAAAGTCATTATAAGCCAATTTTATTTAGCTTTGTTAATTTTCATGACATGAAGATTCATTATTAGCTATGCCCTTTACTTATTGTAAACTTCATTGGACATGCTTTGACTATTCTTATAGCAAGTCATTCATTACACTATATATTCATTACATTTCATAAGCCATTCTCTATTGATCATTCCATTGATTTCATTACTTTCATGTTAGGAAAGTTATGGGTTATTTAGTTAACGTTTTCATGTTTTATATTTTATACATTTCAGAGCTACGAGACCTTGGAATTGTGGATGTAGCATGAAGACATATAAAGTGAGGGCCCAACATATGGGACCTCAACCCGAGGGCCTTCTTTTGCAAACACAGAGTCTGCTTCATTCATTCATATGTACTTCACATTATTCATTTCATTCATTCGTAGGATGATGTAAACACCAGCTATACCTAGGATAAAGTTTAAGACTCTCATCGGGATTATGAAGCGCAATGACCAAGAATGACCTAATGTCATTACTTGAATCTGATTTCACCTCCTGAGTGTCTTGCACAAACACCTTCGGTATCGTTCATTTCTTTATCTTTCATACTTAAGCGACATAGGTCATGTGAGATCATGAAATCCAGTGTCTACCCCACACCGAGAAGAGGTGGAATCACCGGCCAAAGTGAAACCAAAACATGCTAGCGTATATAGGGAATTGAACCCTTCTAGAACCCTATGTTGGAAGCATAGGTTCAAAGACTAGGAGATATCAGGAGACCCATACCCGCCTAAACGGACAGTATCATCTCATGAGATTTACACAAACCTCTGCCTTCCCAAAAGAAGGAATCGCGACTCATAGCTAGCCTATCGGTGCTCAGTATAAAGTTCCATTACATTCATCTCACACATCATAGAAGCTGGCTTCTAGCATGAGGGAATCATTGCTCATTAGATAATTTCTCATCTCTTCTTTACGTATTAAGTGTGAATTGTCCTTACACTTACATATATAGTTTGATTGAGACTTGTCTCTTAATATTCAACACTCTCTTAGGTGAGTACTTTTTGGTGACCTTATATTGGCGTAGGTACAACTTGTTTCACTTGAGGGACATTGATTCTAGGCTTAGATACAACTTGTCTCACTTTCATTATCTTCTTTATATTTTAGAGTTGACTCAAGCATAATGGAAGCTCGCTTCTAGATTGAGAATACTTACTCTATTGATGACTGGTCATCCTTACTTTACATTGATGAAATGTGAATTGTCCTTACATATCATCCTTTTGTGTTAATGAGACTTCTCACACATTCTAACAGCTTCATACGAGAGTATTCTTTAACATAGTAGCTTAGGTATAAGTGAGTTTTTCATACCCCATTCAGGTCACTTACTTAATTTAGACCCCCTTTAATTATGTTATAACTCATGTTACTTACTTACTTAGTGTAGTAGCTTCATATCATCGTTTATGGATAATGAGCACTTTATTCAATGAGTTTGATGTTTTCATAGTTCATTCTTGTGGAGCATGTTGGGAGTTGTCCCAATGAATGTCATGCCCTTGGTTATGGATTCATTGATATTACTTTATAAGTGCTTATATTATCATTTGATACTCTAACCACACAAGATTTAGCATATGATTAGTATTGGCTCAAGATTTGGGATGTTAGACTAGCAAATTCATTCTTATTGGCATAAGCCAATTTTACGTATGTTCATATTTAATTTGCCATATGTATTGCCCCTTAGCCAATCTTTTAATCATTCACATAATTTCTAGCCATTGGCATATATTAACTTAATCTTCGAAGACCACCTTGAACGAAACTTTGAAGAAACCTTGAAATATCCCTAGAGAAATCAATAAATTTTATACTTTTTCTTGCGTTCGTTGCTTACTGTTTTTACGTCGCCTTTTCTTTGAGTCTGAACTTGATTTTTAGGTTTAAGAACTGATCTTGAATAATACCACTTAGTTTTAATAAGTTAATTTAATAAACTAATTAACCAATTACCAAAACGCCCCTCCTAAGTTGACTAGAGATAGGAGAACATAACACATAGTCAAATCCAGAAAGTGGTGTTGACTATGGTTTCGGTCAACATTTTAACTTTATATTAATTAATTAAATCCTTTATTTAATTAATTTATGGACCTAGGGTAAGTTATGAAGTACCCCTAAGTCATTGGAACTATAATCAACCCTTTAGGACCATCCTAGGTTAAGTAAGTACTAGGATGTTTCTTGAATTATACTAGGTTAGTGTAAAAATTTCGTTTTGATCATTTAAACCAATTAATTAAATTTCTAATTTAATTAATTAGGTTTCCTAAGGTAATTACTAAAGTACCCTTAAGTCGTTAGAACCATAACCAATCCTTTGAATCATCCTAAGTTAGATACTAGGTTGTCTTTTTCTTGTTTTAACCGGGATCTGGAAATTGCTTTGTGATTTCGGTTCTGCCCCTTTAAATTAATTACTTTTGTTTCTAAATTAATTAATTAATTAGACTAGGGTAATTACTAAAGTACCCCTAAGTTTTTAGGACTATAACTAACCTTTTGGACCATCCTAGGTTAGGTACTAGGTTGTCTCATTAACAAGTACTAGGTTAGTGTCAACCCGATTTTGGTCCTAGGTTGTCGGGTGCACTAATGGGTCCAATTTGGTTAGTCCTAGATTATTTATTTGTTTAGATCAGTATGTTAGAGTCTAGAATTGGTAGGGAGGTTAGTCCCCACATGGAGTAGTCCCTTGTGCATGTTTTCCCCCCTAACTACCCAAACCGAATTCGGTTAGGGTGATCCCCTCCTTTGGCAGCTTCTTCTCGTGTCTTGCACATGGGTTGGTTGCACTTTACTAACTAACTGTTATTTATGGTTCATTTGAGAATGTTTACTTATTGTCCCAAGGATCCTCACTATGTCCTTGGGCACTGTTTTAATCTACATAATCCTTTTAAATGGTTATGTACTTAGGGTACTAGGATTGACCCTTGGATGCCTAGTATCTAATGTGTTTGTAACTAATGAATTTCTGAATTTTTATCTTAGGGTCTTCATTTCAGATACATTTCCTACACAAGCTCATTAATACTTAGATATATGGATAACACCCTTTAAGCCAATATTTTCTAATATACCCAATATTTTGCTTATTGGGTATTATATAGAAATTGGCTATTACCGCTTAGTCAATTTTCTATACTATGCCAAATATTTCGTAATATTGGGCATTGGAATTTCTATCTATCCCCAATACGCATTCTTAAAGACCTATTGGTCTCTTCACTACATATAAAATTTTCCGGAATGTTACCATTTAAACCAACTAACCATATAAGAAACATGATCCCTCACCTACACTATAAGTCTATGTCAAGTATCACTTGAATAGAACAAGCATATACATAATACATGCCGTCACAAAGACCCACAAAAATTGAAAAAGAAATTAGTTGAAAACCCATCTCGTAGATTGATCTTGTGTTTGGCCTCCATTGTAGTTTTAAGAGAATCTATTTTGTGAGGGAAGGGTTTAGTTTTGAAGAATGAATTCTAATTTGGGGTTTCTATTTTTTAATCATCTTAAAATACCCTAAAATAGGTAAATATAAGCTTCCACAATTTAATTAGAACGTGGGGTGAATTTATCAATTCTCCCCCACTTAAGAACATTCGTCCTTGAATGACACTTAAACACTTAAAGGGAAAACGACCAAAGCAAACAGCCCACATTCTGCACACAATATCATAAACCATACTCATAGCTAGGAGGAACATCACTCCACATAAAAAAAAACATCAAACCACTTCATGCAATTCAAGATAATAGAACTACATCTATCAACTCCTTATGCATAATACTTTACCATTTGTCATGCTATTGGAGGAACTTCCTTATCCAAGTTACATCATACTCATTTAAACATTACTAAGCACATCATGCAATTTGTCATTAAAGCATAATCATGCAATCATTTTCAATAAGGCACATTTAAGAAATTTCTTCATAAAGGCTCAACATGCAATTTCTCAATAACACTTAGGCATGCTGAAAAAATCAATCTCATATAACAATTTAGGCGTGCTCACTACTTTACCCCCTTAAGCAAATCGACAATATATCGTAAATGCACATGAACATGAGGAAATACCATGCATGAAAACTGAATTTCTCATTTAACAAGAACTCAACTAAAACATGCATATCATAAGGAGAATATTTGGAAACTTAGTTTTCACAAAAGACTCCAACTTAGTTTTAGGCTTGAGTACGCATATAAGAAAAACATAAGGATATCTCACTCCCAACTCTGTTACTATTCATCATACTCCCCCAATTAGGAGAAACCCATCTAAGGTCAACATAAATATACTATAAGGATCTCCCTCAATGAACCTTCAACCTTAACAACACCATTCTCACCCAACTCTTCAATATACTAGACCTGTTGAAACAACAATATCAAGCCTATCTCATGAGAACCAAAGACTCTCATAAGTCTTATCATCTAGTCACAACATCCCCTACTAGGAAAAGTTCAATCTAACTCCTTCAAAATTCACCTCCTTCCTTTCTATGGTTGGATCAAAACAACTCCAAACCATCTCAACTATGACTCCAACATATTTCTAACACTATATTTCATCATTTCTTTCAAAAATACTCCCCTTCATAAGGTAACTCATCCAACCTAAAGTTCAACACAACCTTCCATATCCCATCTAACAAATCACACATAATATTTTTTCTCCCTCAACCCAAACTTCTCAAAGGTCACACTAAAGCACAATCATAGAAGGAACAACCGAAAGACATCATAAAACAAAGCTCTTAGGTACGATTAGAAGAATGAAGAAGTGAAAATTCTTTAGAACCTAATATCCTCCTATTCATAATGTGGAACGCTTCACACTATGAACAAGACTATACTAGATGTGGTTTTCTGAGACAACAAAGACTCTCCCAAACCTTATGCTCTTATACCAATTTTATAACGACCCAAAGGTACCCCATGGAAGTTACTGGCGTAGAGACTCAGAGTAGTCCCACACAAACCTCTCGTATCAATTATTGCATAATATACTCCAAAAATAAGTAAGAATTTGAAACATTCTTCATAGACGAAGAATACTTTCATTAACGCACAAGCGGAGGACTTTTAATACCATCTACCTTTACAATGTCTCATTGAATCGTCTAATACTTTGAATGTACAATATAGGGATTAAGCCCATACAAGAGTTAAAATAAAGACTAAAGGCATAGAAGGAACATGTGCGTCTTGTCCTCGAATCTATAAGGGCTCACCAATACTTCATCTTCAGCCCTTAGAAACCTATCCATCATCAATGGAATATCAAGACTTCCAATTCGCTACACTTTAGTCAAAAAGGGAAAATACTGGGTTAACACATTGAATGCACTGTTATGGAAGCCATGCAAAAACCATAAAAAAGGGAAATTTGTATAGAAACATGCTTTCATGACATTTTGATAAAAACCTTTATAATAAGAGTTTAAGAGACATAATACAAGTAAATAATAACATATAAGACATATTTAAGTAACATCAATCCCATGACCATATTCACTTAGACCCCTACTAAAGGTTATCCTTAGACTCACTTAAGTAATACAAGAAGAGACCACCCATACACCCTCTTCAAGGACACCTACGTAATACTTAAGACTACCCAAAGTTAAGTTATTCTATTTCATCACATACTACATAGTCCATATTCAATAAGGTAAGACTTTACATCATTTAGACTCTCTATCTAAGGTTAGTCTAAGAATCATCTAAGTAAAACATGGAGAGACTACCCATACACCCTCTTCAAGCCTACCTAAGCAATACTCAAAGCTTCCCTAGATAAGAATTATTCTATTCAACATACATTAACTAAGTTAAAAATATCAATTAATACATATAATAGACATTCAACAATTAGAGGACTTCACATAATGGTCTTACAGAAGACCTAGGGAAACTCATCCTAGCATATTCAAAGCCTACTCGTGCTATGTATAGATAGAGTCCTGTTCAACTACCTACACGTTGTAGAAATTCTCCAACTCTATAATTCATCCTACATGATGAGAATAGACATTAACTGACATATACCATACTAGCAAGGTACGAAATCCAGAGTCTACCCTACTCCATGGAGGGTATTCTATTTGTCAAGGGTAGAACTAGGACACATCCATGTTGGCACATGGTTAAGGAATATCAAGGGTTTTTTTACTCTAGTCTCCTATTAAGTAGAGCTACTACCACAAGCATATTCACTCGGTGCTTTTCCTTTGTTCCCATAGAGTAAGTTCATTCACATAAAGGTATATGAGAAGATTGTAACACTACGAAAGTCCAAGACCTAAGATAGAGCCTTACATGTGGGTATAAGGTTTGTAACACTATTTTAAGACCTAAAATAATGGTTATAAGTCATTAGGAAGTTTTAGAGTCAAGAAGTCAAGAAACATCCATGACGTCCGGAAACTAGCAAAATTGAACTAGTAGACGTCCCTATGTTGTGTGAAGGTTCGGGAGTGTCATATCAGATATAAAACTTGTAAAAAGACTTTAAATTTGTAAAATATAGTATAAAGGGTCCAAACGTCCAGTAACCACTCCCCAAGGACCACCAAAAGGGTCCTTGAGAAGGACCCAAACATTGGTGAGCAAGATGCCAAAACAGCTTGCGCCAGCCAAGATGTGGAGCCAGCCACACATCCCAATGCAGGGACTCCACGAGGTCCACTGCTTCAACCCATATTTTCAAAAAGTATATGAAATTTCCCCCGCGATGCGTAGCCTCTTCCCAGATTCGTTCGCTTCGTTTTAAAGTCAATTTAACTTCTCAAAAAGACCCAATCAAGTGAGCGGTCTTTTGGGTAATTTAGGAGAAGAATATATATTGGTTTTGGATCAGTTTTAATCTATTTTACTCACTCAAATTAAAACCCAAAAGCTCTCCCCTCTCTTTTCTTTCTCTCTCAACTCAACCTCTATTGAATGATAAGGCAGCTTGGATAAGAAGACCAAGTTCTCAACTTTTCTTCTCAAATTTTGTGGATTAAGCCTCATTAAGGTATGAGTTCTTCACTCTTGGGATTCCTTTCCCCAAGAGTTCCTTTGAAACTTGATTTTTAAATCACCCAATTCCAATGGGTTTTTCTCTTTTGATGGGTTTTCAACTAAAGTAGCAATTGTTGATTGATTATGACTAATTGTGATTACCCATGTCTTATTGATTGTAGATTGCTGAGTAATTGACATTAATTAAGGGGATTTCGTGTGGATCATGTTCTTTCCCCCAGATTCCCCAATATTTAGATCTTGCTTATGAATTGATGGGAATTTATGAATGTATTGATTGTTAGACTCGTCTTAACTATTCTAATTTGTTAATAGACTGCATAGGGTAATGTATATTTGGGATTGGATCTACTTCTTGACGAATTCATGATGGACACTTTTCCCCTAACCCTAGGATATGGACTCATGTTGAATTGATTAGTATTGATGCAATTGACCTAGTTCTTGTGTTAATTACTATTGAATGATGTTATTACACCTATTGATGAATGAAATTGGATTGGTTGAGGGTAATACTAATGATGATGGCTTTTTGAAAGAGAATTGGTAAGACTTTGTAATCTTGAACATTTACTTCAATTGTGATGGTTTGTACTTGGTGATGAAGTTCAATTGAAGCATGTTTTATGATTCTATTAAGTAGGTGTTGGTATGATGATGCAATTGAAATGTCATGATTATGTGAAGGTGTAAGATTATGTTTAAGATGAAATGATATAATGTTGGTTATGAATCCTATGTGCCTTACTATGACATGATGCTAATAATGTGTGATCTCACATATGAGGGTTGTATTGAAAGGAAATTCTCATACGATTCCTAAAGAACTAATATTATCAATATAAAAGGGGTTAGTATCCTATGACCTATACTAAGTTATGATGATTAATAAAGGCTTAAAGACATTTCAAAAAGGGACACTAGCTTAGCATCAAGTGAATTAGTAGTAAGGAGTGTCCCTTCCCAATGTGGAAAGGTTGGTTCACTATGTATTCATGAGATTGAAGACTTTAATGCAATGTGCATAAAGAGGGTCCCAAATATATCTCCTAGTTATTGAACTATGTTTCACCCCATAGGAATACTAGTTAGTGGATCCACCTAGAATGCTATGTTCATGTTATGGTACTACCTTGGCAAGTAGTCCACCTTCTTTCGATGTAGGTTTCATGACACCGATTCCATATTTAGCTCATGTGGTCTATGTCGGTTAAGGAAAGTGTTTGGGAAACTAAAATGAAGTAAAATGGGACTCTACCTATACATTGCACTATTTTGCCTTGAGGGAAGTCGTAGGAGGTATTTCTTATATTCTATAAAGTAAATGTTATGCATATGTTGACTTTACATGTTGATGATCCTATATGATGTTAGTTTAAATAATGAACATGCTATTGGTCTATATTGCTAAATATGATGATGACTACTCATGATGCTATGTTATATGAAGTTAGAATTACTTGTGATGTCTTGTTGGGTTTACTTGGTTGAGTAAGCTTATGGGGTTTTACATGGTCATTGAACTTGTAGACTTGCTGGTGGGTTATGAGTAAGGATCTTGCATATGTTGTAATGTTATGAACTCTTATACATGTTGCGGTATTATAACATGATGTAAGAATTATATTGATTATATACTGAAATATGCTATGATATATGTCGACTTGGTTATACATGATGATGTTGGTCGTGTTGTATATGATCTTATTTAAAGAAATATGTGATTATTGGCTTATATGGGTTTTTGATTATGCATAAGACTTTTCAAAGTAACTTAGCATGGTTTTGAACAAATGTCCCCTTTAGCATGATTTCAAATGCTTTATGTGCATATTCCCATACTTAGTACAAGTGTGTACTAACCCATATTTCTATTTTTCTACAATTATGTAGGTTTCGACCATTGAGCTTCTATAAGGGCCATTTGAAGATAACTTGGGCTCTCATTCTCCAAGTTCGGTAGGTCCTCACGTTCCGAGGACGATGCCACTATCTAGCTATTGATGTTGTTTTAGTCTTAAAGACATTTCGTTCATTCTCTTTCATTTGGAGACTATTATATGTATATGACTATAAGTGGCTTTTGTTGTAATGAAGTAAGGGCTATGCCCGAACGTTGTATTCAACTTAGATAGTTTAAATGTGAGACGGCTTCCTATTAGAATATCTTCTTATACTACATCTCTAATATAAAAGTAAAAGCCTATATAGTTCTTCCTATGCGAGGAGTCTATGTAAACTCCCTATGTATATATTATGTGTAAGCGAGAGGTCTATGTAAACCTCAATGTAGAAGTAGATAAAATGTTTCCGCAATTTAACCTATGAAATGTAATAACGAATGCTGAGAGGTTAGTCTTAAACCTCTTCGACGACACCGACACCAATTACTTCTAGGGGGATGCTCCTAGGATATTCAATGTCCTATGATCTTGACCTTCCTATATTAGTCATCCTTAGAAGGGAACCATCTTAGGTCTACCGATCCCAGACTTTCATTCATCAATTATTCATACACATACATGACAAGGGTGCCTAAGCCTACCAATTCAAGAGATCACATATTCATATAACTTTCATGTATCAAGAAGAGGGACTCAGGTATACCAAATCAAGACACAACATTCATCATACCATTTACTCAATATTATTTAACTACCATATAAGGACAACTTAGTCTACCTAACAAAATACCCTATCAACACATATAGAAACTTATCATAGTCTACCATAGTCACATATAATCATTTAAATGAAATCATACTTTAACCTCACACATACATATACAATATTATCATGTAAGGCTGTTCTAAGTACTCCATCTCCATATACCATCACCTAACAAAGAATCATAACTTTATCACTCATACAAGATCATATAAACATCACATTAATACTTCAATTCATACCTTCATATGATACAACATCACAGATATATCAGATCATCCTTCACTTCACATATTCCTTTAAGCCATGACATCTTCAACATGGTCACATTACTTCACATAAACATCTTCACATTATACCTTCATATAATCCCAAACATGATAATACTACAATTTACACGATAATGTCGACAAGTCCATGATCATCACATATTCAACAGATAAACAACGCCACCATAAGTAAACCATACCAATCAACTTACCTTCTTCCAATAGCCAAGATCACCATTCCTTGACATCTCCGACAATGCACAATATAATAACATATTTCATCATAGAAATCAACATTACAACATAATCTAAACTCAATTCTATCATCATTAGATCATAAGCAATTGATCCACTTTATAGCCAAATTTAGAGATTTGAGAAGATCAAGGGTTCACAGATATTTTCATTGGAAAACATCAAATATACATCAATAACATCATATCTCATTGTTTAAAACGTTTCATGCAAGAACCCATGACTTAGAGTAGAATTTGGACTTTTTCATACACATTGAAATCTTTGAAATCACTTTGAAATTGTCTCTAAGGTGATAGATAGCCTTAAATAAAAAACTCTCATACTTTATTATAAGAAATCCAAAGATAATTTAAGATGAAATCCATCATCCTAGCTCCATCTTGACCTTGATATTTCATGGAGGTTTTTGGAGAAAACTTGGGAGAGAAAAGGTTTTGATTTAGGTGCTAGGGTATAAATGAGAGTTTAATCACTTTAATACTCTTAAATACCCAAATATACCTAAAACAACCATCCTCACAACTTAAAATACTTGGGGTGAATTTACCAAAACACCCCAAGCTTGGCTGAAGTTAGAGGCAGATTTGTTGGTGTCCATCGACGCCCATAACGACGGACCATTGCTGGAACGATGCCCCGTCAGAGGGGTCCATTGTTTGGGTCTGCATCTTCTGAACCTGCAGCTCTTGCAGAACCTTCTGGATCAATCGATGCCCAAGGTCGATGAGTCGTTGATTGAACGACTGGACGTCCCTTGGGCCCGTCATTTGACACTGCCTGGTAGTTTCTGTCTTTGAGATGAGGTCCTCCTCTAGGGCCCCTCGTGGGTTCTAGGTGGAGTCGTACCCAAATTTTAAGCCCCTAAACATGCTTATCTAGGTCTTATGGTCCTCCCCTATCAATTTAGACACCAAACAACTCAAGAAACATGCAAAGGCACACTAGAACACATGCAAGCACATAGGTGACTAATTTTCGAAAGTCTTGGTCATTAATTGACGTTTGACTTCAAAATCAATTGGACTGACTTAAAAACTCATATACAAATTACTTAAACTAGTTAATATCCCTTCATAACAAATTAATCTCTAGTTAAACCTATTTCAATTTGAGGGTCGTTACAAAACATACGAGAACACGCTAGCACACAAAAGACTAGTTCCGGACCTCTTGTTCATCCCTTGACGTTTGACCTTGAAACTCTTTAAACCAACTATTAAAATTTTTTTCCAACCTTATTAACAAGTTATTAACTCCTAACTCATGTGAGTTTCTAGTTCATCGTATTTCATTTTGAGGGTCCTTACAACGACCCTTACAAAAAGTCTAAAACATAAAAGAAAGACAATAAAGGACATGTGGTTAAGCCATCTTATACAATGAGGACTCAACAATATTATTCCTCTTGATCTCTTATTAACCTAGCAACGAGTATGAAATCTGATATCTCCAAGGCCTACACTTATAGAAAATGTAAAAAGAAGGGGTTAGCACGAAAAACTGTATTAAGTATGAAAGCTATGCACAAAACCATTAAAACATGCTTGAAAAGGGATATTTCATTTGAACTCATTCTATATAACCAATAAGGCAACTCACATACATCACATCATAACATAAGAGATATCATTACAATAACAAGCATAGTCTCCAACACCAAGATAAAACACATCCCAATCTCCAAAATACATAGCCGCCAATAATAAAGTAATACAAGTCAAATACAAATATTATCTCATCATTTATTAGTCATCACATAAGCAACCCTTATGAAACACTTGTTGATGTATAGTAACTAGCATGCATTTACAATGTACAACACAAGACAATATCTTTACTCATTTAATAGTAAAAGCATCACCTTAGTAACCCTGAAGGAACACTTGTGCAATGTGTGGTTGGCATCCTATAATACCAACCCTACTAAGAACCCCTTTGAAGCTACCAGTCATGCACTTCATCTTTAGCCTACATTATGATCAATATTCACAAATAAAGAAATAGTCATGTACATTACTTGAATCTAAGGAAAGTCATTCATAATAATCACCCATTCAATATACATGCATGCGTTTCAATCTCATCATAATGCAAAGGGACCATCCCACGACATCCTACTAAGTCTACTTGTGCAATGTAAGAGTGAAGCCATAAAAACTCATTAAGAAGTCATAACTATATTTCATAAAGTATTCATTGTTCATTTTTCATGTTCATAGTCTTTTTATTATTTTATCATTATACTTATAATGTCTTTATTCTTGATCTCTTCATGTTAGGAAACAGGACCCTAACCGACATAGACCATGTGATCTACATGGAATCCGATGTCATGAACCCACATCGAAAAAGAGGATTCCACTTGCCTAATTTAGAACATGTTAAGAATCTAGGTGGATACACTAGCAAAGCACCTATGTGGGCACATAGTTATTGGGATAGGGAGATCTCTTCTAAAATAACCTGGACTCTGACGCCAACGGGTTCCATATCAATTCTATCAACTCGGTGCTAAATACTAGTTCCCTTTAAGTCATTACTTAACTTCATTGTTTATGGAAGGGTGACTTAGCACACAATCCAATATAATATCATAGTGGCTCATGGATTTATTAGGTGACAATGTCCTTTCATCCTTAGAATCATATGAGTAAACCTTTCACAATATCATTTATAGAGTTTTCATGAGAATTGGCCTTTCAATCAAACACAGTAACATCCTCATCATCGTAAACAAGTTATACATTTCATGAATAATAATGTGTAAAGGTGCATATGAAAAATTTCCTTTCAGTTAACACCATTGGTATATCAGAGTCATGTTTATGCATGAAGTGTGTGTGTGTAATTTTCCTTACAATAACACAATCAACAACATTATCATCATATACACTTCCTTCATAATTAAATGTAAGAGTAAGGGAATAATGACCTTTTGAACAATACCACAATATACACAATATTCATAGTATTTCAAACTTGTAAGTAAATCATGAGTTCACACACAATCTTGTCAACATGTTCACACTTTCACAATATGACCTTCAAGGGCTATGGACCAACTCATTTCAAACATATAGCAATAGCACATTATATAAGGAAATACAATGATCAAACAACTCATCAATAAATTAATCACATCATGATTGGCACCTTATACTCCAAGTATTCATGAACATGCACATAGTATCATGATCAAGTCAAGTCATGTTTATAATCATTACCCTAAATCAATTAAAATCTAGGTGATCTAGACTAGGGCATTACATTAAGACATTCGTCATTCTTGGAGGATCACCTTTAAACCCTTCATTGGCTTCTTTCATGCACAACCCTAGACTAATCATTTTCCCATTGAAATCCTGGGTTAATCAAGTATATATGTAAAACCACACTTAGATCATACAATTACTTCACAACTAAGAACCTTCACATTTCAAGTGGATCAACAAGGTCATAATAATCTTCCTCAACCATATACAACCCTATCAAATTACCTTTCAAGGCTAAGGATCAAGGTTTAACCCTAATTCTTTAAATAAGAACATTGGATAGACTAATTATAAGATAAAATACAAAAATTAATGTGAAGATATTAGATTATCAAGTTCTATTCATGAATCAATCTATACAAGGGTTACAATTTGAGAAAAAAGGGAAGACGTAAGTCATGTTGAGATTTTCTTCAAAAACTATCAATACACAATGAATCACCCATAATTGATCATATCTAATCATAAACAATCATAATTTATCAATTGAAACATTTTTAGAAGGTGACCCATGCTTTGGATGAAAACCTAAAAATTGGGGAAGATTGAACACATATATGAATAGCTTCTTGGTGATAGCTAAAACAAGAATAAAGAACTACTATACCTTATACTTAGAACCCTTCCAAATTAGAGTTGAAAATCTCCTTCCTTCAAGCTCTACTTGATCTCTTTCTTGGTCTCCAATGGAGGTTCTAGATAGAAGATTTTGGAGAGAACTTTAGAGGGTAAGTTAGTTATGGTTTGGGGTCTTGGAGATTATGAAATTTAATATGTAAGTTAATGGTTTAAAAAACCTTATATAAGTCTAATGAAAATTAATTAAAATGGTTTTTTCATTTCCTAAACTAATCCACTAGTTGGCCGAGTTGGGGCAGATTGCATGTGCAATCCACGCCTCATGGACCTATGGTCCGTCAATGGATCTACTGGGTGTGCTGCAGGTCCGTGGTTTGGACCTTAATATCCTCAACCAATCCTTGAACCACTGATAAAGACCTACGGGGCATCCACTGACTTACTGGCCGTAGATGGCCATCCATAGGTCACACATTTTGACAGCTTTTTTGTAGTGACCCTCATAATGAAATAGGTTGAACTAGAGATTCACAAGTGTATCATGAGTTAAAAATGTTTAAAAAAATAGTGAAATTTAATGTTTGAAGTCAGTTTGGTAAGTTTGGAAGTAAAATGTCAAGGAACGACCAAGACGTTCGGAAACTAGTCTTGTGTGCGCTAGTGTGTCCTTGTATGTTGTATGTGTTTTATGTGTTTCTTGGAGTCTAAAAGCAGCGAGGATGATCCTAACACATATAAGGACATGTTTAGTGTCAAAACTCTAGGTTACAACTCCCCAAGGACCTCCTTAGAGGTCCTTGAGGAGGACCCAACTATTGGCTAACAAGCTTCCCGAAGGCAGTAGAATTTGTACATGAAAGGAAAATGTACGCGTCGCGGACTTGTTCCTCCCAAGGATGAATTATGCCTCTGCATCGGGGACGTGTCTCACACTCTACTATCCCAAAATTTGATTCCAAAAACCTTGTGGGAACTGCTCCGCGATAAGGACTTGTTTCCCAATGATAATTCCGAAAATTTAAGTTAAGTTTATCTTGTCTAAAAAGGTCCAATTGATGTCGGGGTATTTTGAGTATTTTTGGGGTGTATTATATACTAATTTTAAGTCATGATACACTCAGTCCCCCATCAAAAAACCCACACCCTCAATTATAAATCAAAAATTTTCAAAACCCTCAAAAGTTCTTCTCTTCCAAAATTTTCTCAAGCCTCAATTGAAGGTCAAGGTCTTGGAGCTTGGGCTATGGATGCCAACGGATTTCTTCACCAAATCTAGTGGGTTTCTTCATAATAAGGTATGTAGTATATCCTTGAACCTTCTTTCATTCAAGGATCCATTCCAAAGAGATTTCAAAAAGGGTTTCAAACTCCAACTTCTTCTATCTTTGACTCTAAGCATGGGTCTTTGCATGAAATATTTTAATGAGTGAAATATGTTATTTTAGTGTTAATTGATGATTCCAAAGTCAAAACCTCAATGAATCCATGCTCATGCATATTCTCAACTTTTGGCTTATGAAGTGGTTTTAGTGTACATGTTTAGGAAATGTTAGAATTATGAATAGCTACTGCCTTATTATGCTTATTTATGATGATTTTGTGAAGTTTTGATAAAGGGTCACTAAGTCTTGGATGAAGGGTAACTAGGTTTATGTTATTTAGTTCTTTTTGAAGTAATCTTGAGTGGTATGGTCTACCTTTAGTGGGGCTGTTTACTTGAAGTATATGAATATATTTATGAATATGTGTATTGTGATTATATCGTTGAAGGCATAACATGTGAAGTAAAGTGATGATTATGATGTATATTGAAGGTATAGCATGTGAAGTAATATGATGATTATGATTTATTTTAAAGGCATATCATGTGAATTAAAGTGATGAATATAATATATATGCTTGATATGTCTTATAAAGTTGTTAATGTGTATATTGAAGATATTATGTCTAAATGATGTATATGTATATGTGAAGCATGAAAGTGTGTGAAGCATGATAGTGCGTTAATTATGATGAATGAATGTATGAGCATGTTAAGAAGTCAAGTTATGAATATGGTGATTATGTGAAAGGTGTGCTCAATGTCCACACACACACTATGAATTAAAGAATGAAGTTATGAATGAATAGGAAATTTGTAGGGTAGACACTCTCCGTGAGTGGAGATGAAGTGTATAGAACATCCCTACTATTCCTATAGTATGAAAAGGGGAACTTTGGGGTGAACACTCTTCGTGAGTTAAGATGAAGTGTTTAGTAGCAACCTCACTATTCCCTAGAGCTTTCCAAGATAGGTTGGAGGTTGGATACCTTTCGTGAGTTGAGATGTGGTGTCCAAAAGTAACCTCTAAGGATAAGTACCCTTCGTGATTTGGGATGTGGTTCTAAATAATAATCCCTTAACCTATAGTCAATGAATTCTTAAGACTCCATGGGGGAATGCTTATCACCAAGAGGATTTGAAGAAGGGGTGGGTACACTTTGTGAGTAGAGATGATGTATCTAATGTACCTTTTGAGATGAGTGGTCCTTACTAGAATATGAATGAGTCACTTAGAAGCAATCTTCTTATCCCTTAACTATGCCCCGCATAGGAGTAGCTATTGGAAGCCCCATGTAGATGCTCAAGAATGACCCTATTTTAGGCAAGTAGGCATCCCTCATCCAGTAGGGGTTAATATCGTGATCCCATGTCTAGCTCTCATAGTTGGTCAAAGATATCCCCCCCACAAATGAATGTAAAGAACTAAGTCTTCTAAATGGTGTACTACTTAGGGTAGGTGGTGGAATGAGACGCTATTTATCCTATGCACTAGTAGGTATATGGAAGGAGTCTTAGTGCGTCCTTATGTGAAATGAAAGGTATTAATGAGTCATTATTTGATGTTAATGAAGAAATGTGATTTTATGTCTAATGAAAGTGAAACATGTTGATTCTATATCTAAGATTCATGTGTAAGATTTATGAAGATCATGATGAATGTGATGTTCCTAGTCTAAGGGAATCCTCAAGGAGAACTAAGGTGGAAGTAGTAGTCAGGTATGCTACTTTCACATTGCACTAAGTGTAACTTGGGGATTGTCTTGGAGGATGGTTCTTATGTGAAGTTCCTAAATGCAAGTATGTTCCTCTAGTGTCTTTAATATTGAATGTTGACTTCTTAAATGGGATGAAACATGCCTATCCTTGGTAGCCTTATGAATCACTTAGATGTGTATTGAAGAGATTGTATGGGCGGTTTCATCATGTCTTACCTTAGTGAGTCTTAGGATAACTTTGGATAGGAATAGACTTTATGATTAGTGAGTTCACTATAAAGTGTAATCTTATGTTGAAATTATGGGATCTTTACTTTATATGTTAAATGATGATTCATTTGATGTTTTATGACTATATTCATGAAGCTGTTACTTAAATAGCATGAAAGCTTTATTTCAACTAAAATGTCCTCTTTTGCATGTTTTTGCATAATGCCATGCTTAGTACAATGTTTGTAATAACCCTATACTTTTCAATACTCTATAAGTATAGGTTGAAGGCAAGTGAAGATTCCTAGAAGGCAAAGCTTAGGAAGTTGACTCTCTCAAGACTTGGTATGTCCTCATATATACGAGGACATAGTCTATGTTTCTTTAGTTCTTCTTTAAGACTTGTATAAGACTTATTATGTATTTTCTTTCAATCTAAAGGGTTGTGACCCTAAGATGTGTCTTTAATTTGGCTTGTGACAATGAGACTTATTCCTTAGTATTTTATAAAAGAGTATTTTGTTGTTAAATGTTTTAATTCTGCACTACTTTTCATACTTATGTAATGAATGATAACTAAGATGCTTGTGCAAGACCTCCGTGAGGTAAAGTATGCAGTGTGACGACTCAAGAGTGATCTCTTTTTCTAGGGGGTACTAGCGGGTTGTTACATTTTTGCTTTAAGGGTCAGCCTTGGGGTCAGAATTTTGGTCTTCCCCGAGGACCCTTGGTTGGTATTTGGGGGTCGTAACATGATGTTTAATCCC
The DNA here is from genome assembly GCF_001406875.1 of Solanum pennellii. Taxonomy (NCBI): domain Eukaryota; kingdom Viridiplantae; phylum Streptophyta; class Magnoliopsida; order Solanales; family Solanaceae; genus Solanum; species Solanum pennellii. The sequence continues at coordinate 43,251,082 of NC_028645.1, read as the reverse complement.
TATACTTGATGTTCTATCCAAGGAAGTTACTTCTACAAGTTTTCATGCTCATACAACATTCCAAATTTCTATGAGAAGGCCCTAGAACATACTAGTTCAAGTTACTAGTTTCGAATGTTATAGTTGTTTCTTGACGTTTGACCTCCAATATCCTCAAACCAAACTTGGGAAACCATTTAACAACAATTAATCAAGTTACCAACTACAAACTCACATGCGAGACTCTACTTTCACCTACATGATTCCAATAGAATCTAGCTCGGTCTTACTAGATTACCGGTTGTTACAAGATCTACTCCATAGGGTATAGTTCTCAACACCAAGCAGCTGAAAAGAGATGATACTAATTCCGTTGATATAAGTGGGACTAAGAAAGAGAGGGTGATTGTAGTCAATACCTTGTCCAATTGCTGAACTTGTCTGCAATGGGGAAAATGCAATGGGGAAAATGCACCAAACTTTTGTATATATTGTGAAATTCTGAGACAAATCATTAGTTTCTCTATCAGTTGGCATGATGAACAATCAACATATCTCCTTCGAACCTGCAGAAATATATTTTGTTGTGGAAGATAAACATAGTTGAATAGAGTTGTCAGCTGCAATTGAGCCTAGATTAGCAAATCCACTAAAAACTAGAGAATTTGTGAATCAGATTAACCAATTCTTTGATTGTTAATGATATCACCTATCATAACATTTACTTTGAAAGGCTTTGATGCAATGAATGTAATTGAAAGGCAGCTCAATCACATGAACTAACAAGGAGATGCTCAAAAGAGAAAAGGAAGATAGACTCTCATTCATTGATCTTCAAAACTGTGTATTGCAATAGAATAAGCTCATGCTTCAATGAACTGGTAATTGAATTTCAACTAACAACATGTGAGTTTGTTATAACAAACTCATTACAAAGATACTTCCACCCTTATTTAACTACTTTTGACTACCTTCATTAACTAGCTTTTCAATAGGGAATATCTCATTAAGAGAACTCAGGGATATACACTGCATACACAAAGACAACATAATAACAAGAAAAGTCATAGAAGTTTGCTATAGTAATCAACACAAATAGTCAACCTATTGTGACCTACAAAAAAATTATCCTATTAAGACATTACATGACATAGTATTTTACCAGGTTCATGAAATAGACAATAATAGGGAGAAAAGTGATGGTGAACAGATAGAGGACAATAAGAAGGTGATAGCCAATTATATATCACCTACAACTCATGCAAAGTAAAGGAATGGAAGTTTGATAACATCCCTCAGCCTACGAGGATTTTTTATTACTTTAATGTGTCCTTTTCAAGACTTAAGTCACATTAATATATAATTATAAAAGGAGGTTAAGTTTGCATTATGTGAACTACAATTAACTGGTAAAATATGTTCATATTTTAAGCAAGTTCTCAATGTTTAGGTACTACTAGACATAGATCAATAATTCACTATGAAGCTGATCATAATAACAACACATTTTTTATTATACAAAATATGATTCTTTGGATACACTGGAATTGTGGATAATATATATATACATGGTTTGACCAGTAATATGAGTCTTTATAGGTTGTTTAATAGTGAATTTAATGTGATTCTAAATGAAGAGTAAAAATTAGCTAGAGATTTTCATGTTTATCCTTGTTAATATATACCAGCTAGGATTTTGCTCCCTGCCTCAACTATTGTGAATTGGTAATTTGATATTAAGTTCCACCGAAAACTATTGTGATCAATCAAGCATTTTGTGATTGCTTTTGTTGTACATAGTTGAAACATCTATCTAGGATAGGATGAGATTTGTGGGAAACAGGCTCCCTAGTTTTATATACCTTTCACATTCTAAATTGAAAATGAAAATTTTATTTATGGAGGATTTTAGAGAAAATTGAGTTCCAAGTGATGGAAGTGATATTTTTATCATCTTGAAATATAAAAATGAAGAAAAAAATTGTCTCTCCTAATGGAACCAGTATTGTTTTGGAGATAATTTCAAGAAGCTAATTATTAGAGAAGATATTGTGAAAATCAACAAGGATTTATTTCCAGAGTTCTTTATCGCTGTAAATAAAAAGTTCTTTATAAATCACATGATGAATTAAAGTAGTACTCACAATGAGAAATGTTTGGCCCGTGCTCATTCTTCAATTTTATCAAGTCTCAAACACTCAATCACTCTCTAACGTGCCAGTGTTGTTAGCTTTTGATCAAAATGTGATCTGTCAATTCATGTGCATGTTTTATTTATTTTTTCACCGTGTTTTAAAGCAATTTTTACCTTTTTAAAGAAAATGGGTGACATTTTAGTGGTCAAACTAATAACCAAATCGATAAGAATCAATGCTTGATAAATCAATGATCTTAAATATTCTATAATAATTTAGCATATGATCTACAATCAATAACTGATAAAGAAAAATTGACTAACTTAAAATTGAACCAAATTGATGGATATACAAAGTGGAAATGAGGGTCAAGACTCAAAAAACATAATTTTGATGGGAGGAATGAATGTATTTGATTTTTGGTGAGAACTTTAATGTTTAATTTGAATAGTATAATTGGAAATTTTTTGATAGCTCTATTGAGGATTTCAATCAATTGACGCCAAAAGAAAACTAAGGGGTTTGGAATAAATATTTCCTCAAGAAGTTAATGAGAAAATTCCAGCCAAGGGATTAAGATATATAGAATACATAAGGAAATGGGAGAGTCCATGGCTAGCTATGTAAGTAATTCATGGGAGGTGAAATTCTTGTTAGAAGAGGAGTTATAGACAGAATATTGTTTTTGTAATGCGTACGTCAAATCAATAAATGATAAATCAATTTTTCTAACTAAAAGTTTGCATACCTTTAATTCGTAACAACAGTGGGGATACATAAGCAAATGATGGATTATTGATAATATCTACAAAACTCAAATTTTTGAATATTATTGTTGATGGGGAAATATGTCCTTTACTAGGGGATGGTTTTGGACATCAAAAAAGATAATGACAATGATCAAATGTACTTGGTTGAGATCTATTCCTACACACTAGTTAATATTAGTGAATTTCTCTAAAGAATAAACTCTACCTATCAACTGCAAAGTAGTACGTAAAATGGAGGAAACCAAAGATGGGGAAGAATCATAGGCCTAGTTCTAGATATATAGTGTGACTTTTGTGTGTGAGAGACTATAAAAAAATGGTAATTTGATTTATGTTAAATTAGCTAAAAGGCTATCTAATTTAATTATTTAAGCAAGGTCGCTCAAATATTGCATATCCAATTATCAATTTATCTTTCCCTATATTTGGTGATGAAAATGTTGTTTCAGTAAGATATGATGAAATATATTGGTATGGAGCATATATATTAATTTGGAAAACTAGAAATGTCTATTTGAAGATTTTATGTGGTTGATCAATGGATCATCTTATTGGATCATTATTGTCTTTGTAAATGTATTTCCATCTAATTAATTATTATTTTCACATTTATTTCTTCCTTCTTAATTTCGGCACCAATTTTTTTAACGACAATATTTATTTGTTTGGAATTAAACGTCCTCCAACTCAATCTTTAATCCTAAAGATAATTATATTATTATCGGTTTGAAAGAATTTCAATTTTTTTTGTTTAGTATCTTTATATTTCTCTTTGTTTTAAATTTCAATTGCATCAACTTTTTTCAACTACCTATATTTTTCTACAATCAAAATTTTTTCAACTCCACCTCCGAATGGATTGTATCAATTTTTTAAAAAATAATGTGAAACATTGATTCTTACTCACTAAAGATAATGCAGTAAATTTTAGTTTTTATTTTTGTACCAAAACAAGTAGTATGTAATTTTATAAAATATAATTAACTGAAACCAAAAATATAATTACTTGATATTTTTGTAAAAAAAAATAAATAAACATTGTCATGATCCGAGCCTACACCTTGGACGTGGCCAACACTCGACAACGATTGTTGGTCTCCAAGCGAACCCTCATCTTGCCTGGCTACAAGCGAATGAATTTACGCATACAAATCTCAAAAACTAAATAAAAATTCATGAAACTTAAATACAAAGTTTTAACTCTAAAGAAAAACTCCAAATAAATTATTCAACTTGCCAAAAAATGGGCAACTTAAGCTTTTAATAACACTTTAAAAAATAAATGAACAAACTTATGAAACTCTATTCTCTATCTATGAAGCCTATATCTTGCAAAGATGGAAGTCGGGATAAGAAACATGACATCCTAACAACTACAAGGTAAATGAAGACCTCCGAAAGCAAAGAGGCTCACCATATCTAACTCGAACTCCATGTAATATACACAAAGCTCCTGGTTATGATCCTTAATACCTGGATCGTCATCATGAAAAGATGCAGGCCAAATGGCTCAGTACATGTGATGAACAAGAATGTAAGGGAATTCTAAAACATGACATAAAGGTGAACTTCATAAAAATGAAACATACTTACCTCTTCTCAACTCACTCAACTCAACTCAATTCAGGAATAAGATACTCAACTCAAAGATAAAATATTCAACTTAGTGAAATAAGACTCAACTCAGTAGTAAGATATTCAACTCAGTATAAAGCAACAATAATAGATGTAATATACGGGAAACTTTTAAGAACGAAGCAACTCGAACAATAAAAAATAATGTTGTGGAAGTTTTTCTAACACATAACCATCTCTTAAGAGCTATCGTGATTATACAACATTTTGCCTCACTCTGAGAGGGCTGTCCTATACCTTGCCATGAGTATAGAACCTGAACTACTAAGTGGATACACTAGTCTATGTAAAAAGCACTATGGAATCACCTAAAAAGTATGGCCCTTTTCTAAACATGGGGATACATGGTTTATGGGGGTTGTGAGTTGTCTTAACTCTCCCCATATCGGTGCTCAATACTACTCCCAAAATTTGATACTAGCACTTATGTTTAAAAACATACTTCTTTTAGTGATTTGAGATAATTTCTCAAAAAATAGATGAAAGGCTATCTTGGAAGTCAAAGTTTCCTCTCTTGCTTATGCATGAAAGAGCTTACTCTTTAACTGAGAACTAGCTCAAAGAATCTTTGGAAATCTCAAATTCCTTGCTTATTTAAATGTGAAAACATTTATTCTTTACTGCAAACCTAGCACAAAGGCACTTTGGAAATCAAGGTTTCCTTTCTTATTTGAATGTGAAAACATTTTCTCTTTGGGAATACTTAGTTTCCAAATAAAATTTTGAAGAAGTTGAACTTCACTTTTAGTCTTACTCAACTCAATGCCCAAGTCTTAAACAAAGTTAAAACATTTGCAAAAGATTACTTAAAATATAGTTCATGCCGAATTATGAACGTGAACGACTCAATGCAAGGTTTTCAATAACTTTAGACAGAAATCAATACTTGGAACTCAAGACTTCGATGATGCTACTCATTTCAAGACTGCTCAATTGAAAGAGTTGATGTAGAATTAAGAGCATGAACTCCTCAACTCAAGGACTCAAATATACTTCTCATCTGAAGGCTGCTTGACTTCTAGGGTTCATGCGGAATTATGAGCATGAAAAATTTAACTCAAAGACTTCATTAGTAACATGTAATAGTCCCATGTTTAGAAATATAATCTCAAACGGGATTAGAAACTCATTACTCAAGACTTCGAACATGGAGATACTACTACTCTCAATGATACTATAATTATGGAATTCATGCTGAAGTTATGGGAATGAAAAACTAGACTCAAGTGTCAAAATATCAATAAGGAACTCATGTATACGATTCTTCTCATTCTCATAACTTAACTCAAAGCGATGATAAGTCTCAAAGGATTCACAATTGAACTCAAAGACTTTCTTGAACTATTCTCTTAACTCTCTCTTGAATGTAAATTATAAATTCAAGAGTTATGGTTCATGATATGAAGCATATCATGATGATAAAGGTGACTCATGAATACATTCTCTTCACTCTCATACTCACTTTCTGAAACAAATTATAAGAAATTGTAGAAGACTCCTCAAAAGGATTTTCTCAAAATGATTGGAAGAAGTCTTAAGAATTAACACTTAACTTCACCTTTAATTTGAATTATGAATTCAAGTTTATGAATGATTTCTTGGTATTTGAACTAGTTGAGGTATTAGAATCAAAGAGAGTGAAAGTACACTCTAAAGGGGTTCAAACAGGACAATCGACGGAAAATATGTGTGGGCAGGCAACCCAGGAGATTTTTGGGTGATGGGAGGCAGACCCAACATTCATAGACTGCATATGGGTGCACTCCATAGATGTCGATCCTGCCCCTTGGGCGCGCCGCCCCAACTTTTCCCCATGCCAAGTTCGACGAATTTCGCCTCTCATTTTCTGATCCTACATTACTTTTACTCGATTTCTATTCTTAGATTTTTAAGATTCAATCAGACAACCAAAGTACACACTAATAAACTCAAAATAACACTAGAAAAAATCACTTGAATCTCAAGAAATCATCAAAAACCCAACAAACAAGATTTATAATGAACTTCAAGAACACCTATCAAGAACTTATATCCTTCAGAGAATGAAATATGCTGAAAATAACATTTTTGACATGTGGATGAAATTACCCAACACTATGGAATATTACATACCCCTTAAGGATTAACCCCGTGGTGAAATTCCGCAACAAGACACAAGAATCTCGCCGAACGCTTGATACTCTCCTCTTTTCTCCTTTTTTCTCTTCTTTTCTCTTCTTGAATTCTCAACTAAAACCCTAGGCATATATTCGGATTATAAAAATGAACCTAATAGGATTAGTCCCTTATAACATTACAAAAAATGAATTAAATCTTATTTGGTAAGGAAAAGACCAAAATACCCCTTACTATTTTCGGCTAACTTTCCTTACCTGGACAACCTAACTTCAAAAGGCCATATCTCACTCATCCGAACTTGTAACTTAGCAAACTCACCGGCATCAGAAAGTTAATTCAAAGATATTTCCAAAGATATCTTGTAGCACACCTAAATCATCCTGTACTATGAGTTATGGTTGTGTGACGGTGACCCAAAACTCATACTTAGCTTAACTCTCCAAATTTTAGATTTTTGTTATTTCCAATGTAGTTGTTTTAGAACTCAAGGTGCTACATCTAGTGACCTGACCTAATACTATTTAAATTTTAAATTCCTTGGCAAAAAATTACTCACTACGAAGGGTGGTTCGAGTGTTAGTTCAAAATTTTTTTGGGTGTTACATTATCTCCCCCTTGAGATCATCCGTCCTCGAATGACAGTTGAACTGGGTATAGAATGGGGTTATTGTTACAAAGGTTTGAGTATGATGGTATGATCTTACAATATTCAAGCTTAACAAAATCCTTCAGTTCGGGTTCTATACCTTTCTATAGGGAAATCTCATCCCAAGATTATTTCTCCTTACCACCACATTGGGTTCATATCAAGAACCACCAAAAATTTAAAAACATAACATTCAAGATTAGTACTCTAACAACTCCTTGGACACCTACTAAGCAGTTCCTTAAGAAATTCTCAACACCTTTCTTGATTTCTCATCATATCATCTCCCCTTTAGGTATAAAGGTGACATTTGAAGGCTACAGACCTATTTAACATTCACAACTCAATTATGATCTCTATGCACACATGTAAATTATAACTTAATTCGAACTTTATATGGTAGCATATCAACACAACACACCTCTTAATGCTCTTATTACTCTTGTGACTTAGCCACACTTCATTGCCCTTATCTAAACGTGAGTCTCTCTAACTTGCACCACTCATATTTATTGCATCTTATCCCCTCAAATCTCACCTACTATATTTAAATTATTCCAGATCAAGTATCTAGACTAAAATCACACCCTCATGTTACCATTCTTTGGATTGTGAAACTGTAGCACCCCGTATGAACTAGTAAGACATAGATAAGGCTTGATTAAATCTAGTGTGTTAAAATAGAGCATCACATGTTAGTTTGTAGTTGGAAAATTTTTTCAATGATTAATAATGTATTTTAATGTTATTTAATAATTTTAGAGGTCAAATGTCAAGAAACGACCATGGCATCCGGAAATTAGTGATTTACTCTCGTGAGTTGTAAAGGTATTGTAATTGAAGTTTGGAGTCTTTTTTGAGGGTGAAAACATGTGGAAATAACTCTCAAACTTATATGGACATGTTAACGGTATAAATGTGTGGTAACGAACCCCAAGGACTAACCAAGGGGTCCTCGAGGAGGATCCGACCTTGGAGCCAAAAGCTGTCAAAAACAGCTTCACCTACGAGACCCAAACTACGGCCAGTAGACTGGTCTACGGACTGTACGTGTAGGTCGCAGGTTGGGAAAAAGTATAGCGGACTTTAGTTCCCCAAAATGGAGCCTCTGAACAAAACTACAACCATGCAGTATGGTGACTAACTCCATCTACGGTCCGTAGGTGAAGGGGCGTAAGTGCTGCCAATTTCCAGCCTTCTAGTTTTAAGTTGGTGATTGGGAATCAAGTTGGATAATTAATTAAGGGCTCAGGGGGTTGTTTATTTGGTTGATTAATCACCATTATAATCTATCAAGACCCTAAACAAAGACTTCGAGACAGTCCCCAAAACAAGTCCTCTAAAAATAATGTTTAGTGATTTAGTTTTAAGTTAGGAGTTTAGAGTCAACTTAAAATGTTCATATCTCATATATCAAAAAGAATTAGGTGGTCCATACCTATCCAGTTAAAGATCTCTAAGTACTCTTTCCAACTCTACCAAGTTTGCCTAATTTAAATCTCGGAGTAAAATGTTAGGCCCAAAATAGTGAAGCACTGTCAGTTCAAAACCATGAGACCAAACCACGGACAATAGATCAATTTTCACGACCGGAGAGCACCCCTAGACATAACCGGCATCGTTGTCCTCGGAGAGGACTTGGACAATCCCTTAGCATTTGTCATAACATATTATAGGTCAAACGTGAAAAATTTAGAGCTTTTTAAATATTGAGGTATACACAGACCTCTCACATATTATAAATGGAGTTTACTTAGACTCCTCACCTATGAAGCTTACATAGGCTTCTCGTTTAGTCAACATAAACAACGTATAAGTATTTAGTGTAAGAACACCGTCTCACACTAAACCATCTAAAATGAAGTAGATTTTTCGAGCAAAGCCCTCATGTAAATTCATATCTTTCACATAAGACTTAAAACAAATGTCTTCAAGAATAGGTAATAAATGAATGTATTTAAGGCAATAGCAATACTACTAGGGTAGAACATGTGGCACCATCCTCAAGCTAGAGGACCTACCAAAACTTGGGGAAAATCCAAGTCTTGTTGCAAGTGACCTTGATACCTCAACGGCCCGAACCTATATTGTTTAGAAAATGGGAATGAATATGGGTTAGTACAACCACATATACTAAGTATGGAAACATATGCACATAAAACAATTTAAATAATGCTTAAAAGGACATTTAGTTCAAAACCATGCTAAATCTCTTTTAAAATCCTGTATGCACAATTAAGAACATATGCAAGCCATTAGACATAACATCACTCAAGACAAGTCTATATTCAAAACAAGACCAATATTATGATAAATTCAAGTCAACATGGATATTATCAACATAAGGTCATACCAACATGAATGGCATCACATCAATATCATATAAGCCTAAAAACTCCAACGGAATGTCATAGCAATATTTCATGTACAAGTTTTCATAACATCAAATCATAAAAGGCCCTTACTCACAACCCCTTCCCAAAGCCTACAAGTGCAATGCTTATTTGAAGCCCCATAACCCCACATAATCAAGTAAACAAAGTAAAGGATCATAAGCAATGTCTACCTTATATGAATATATATATGAATATATATATATATTCATATCATGCATGTTCATAATCATATACATCAACATAGACCAATAATATGTTCATCAATGAAACTAACATCAAATAGGATCAAACATCAACATGTAAAGTCATAATATACAATTCATTCATATCATAAGTACATAAGAACAACCTCCTAGGACTTCCCTCAAGGTCAACTTGTTCCATGTACAAGTAGAGTCCCATACCCCTACCAACACTATGTAGAATCCCTTAAATCACCCTAGTTAGTGTTCACTTTATTACTTTAATTTTACTTTATGGAACAATCACCTTAACAAACAATAGACCATATGAGCTAAACATGGAATCCGGTGTCATAAAACCAAAATAAGAAAGAAGGTGGTCTACTTGCAAAGGTAGAAGTAAAACATGAAAATAGCATTCTAGGTGGATCCATTGCTAATATTCCTATGGAGGAATCATAGTTAAAGAACTAGGAGATATGTCTTGAAACATGTACATGCCTATTAGAAATTGGAGCCCTCATCTCATGAGAATACTTGGTTAATCTCCCTTCTATGGGGAGTCAACACCTCTTATTGCAAGTTCGCTCGGTGTAAGCTAAAGTCCCTTTTTGAAATGTCTTTAAGTCATTATTTATCATCATATCTTAGTCTAGGCCATAGGATACTAACCCTAGTATATCATGTCATTAGCTCATTAGGTATTGCATGAGAATGTCCTTTCATAACAACCCTTCATTTGTGTGTCATATCCGGGGAGCACCCCCTTTAAGTAACATGGCTTACTTGACCTCTCGGAGGTCTTATACAATCCCATAGTTATAATTCATCACATTGACATAGTAAATTTAGCGGAAAATTTAAAACTTTTCATAGCACATCATATGCTAGAAACTTTACTTCACATATATATAAAACATAAGTCGTAATACATATTTAGACCCTAAGTGTCTTTGCCATCTTAGACTCAACAACTTTGAATTACATTAGGGACACGACCCTCAAGACACATTACATACCTATACAATATTGAGACACTTTACAGTAAAGACATAAGTAGGAGATCCTTGAACTTAAGGATTCCTTTCATTAAGCTTGGTGATCATCTATCAAGCTATTCACCATTCAAGACATCCTTTAAGCATCCGTAACCTACACTTTGTGTAAAAAGTATGGAAGAATGGTATTAGTACAAGAATGTACTAAGTATGACAACCATGCAAAAACATGCATTTAAAAGAGACATTTTATTGAAATTATACTTCATGCCTTTTTGAGTAAATCTCTATAAAACCTTTAAAAAATAACATTTATATAATTCATATACTTCATATAAACATATTTAAAGGCTAAACATCATAGAAAATCACACATAGATTTTAAGTCCCATTTGAGGTCACTTTACAATGAGCTTATTCTTCTTAACAGTGAACTCCTTCTTTTAATTCATTAGCCTCCCAAGTAATCCTTTAGTGATACTTGGTGCAATGCATCACCTTAGTACCACAAGGAAAACCACACATACTAGTTACACAAGCCAACACATATCATCATATAAGTATAACCTATTACAAGATACATTCAAGTCAAGGATATAGGACATTACAATAAGCTACATCACCTTATACACACTTTTACTTCTTTTCATATCCCTCATTATAAGACCTTGTTCATGACCCCAATCTTAGTCTATTAGTGAAATGTGCATGTGAAGCCCCATAGCCTCAAACATACTTAGTAAACTCTTCATGAGACCACAAACCTTAACAAACAATTCATACATCCACATAACAAGTAAAGACAACTTCATTCATGTCAATACAAGACATTCATCATATAGTCTAGACCAACACAGTGCATATAAAGATAATTACCACATCATATAGGTTCATACCATACACGTCTTTATAACAAGTAGACCAATACTACAAAGTCATGCATATTGACATAAACATAATCATACATATTAGGTCACGTTCCTAGGACTTCCTAAGGAGCTACTTGTCCAATGTCTAGATGGGTTCATTACTTCCACCTATCCTAATTGACTTTCCTTAAGTCAACCTAGTTAGGATCCCATTCATTTACTTCAATTTTCCATTTTACTTTAGGGAAACCATATCCTTAACTGACACTAAGACCATGGGTGCTAAACATGGAATTTGGTGTTGTATAGCCTTACACCAATGGAAGGTGTTCCTACCTAGACAAGGTAGAACATTAACATATATCCTAGCATCCTAAGTGATATCACATTGCTAGATCCTATGTGGCAAGCATAGTTTATGGAACTAAGAGATAGGTGTATTCCCTCTACATTCCATTGGGCAATTGGGGCTTCATCTCACGAGAAAACATGGGTGAATCTTCCTCAAAGGGAAGTCAACACCCCATGTGGGCCCATTGGTGAGTATTCCTCTAAGGAAAGTCAACACTCTATAAGGGACAAATGGTGAATCTTCCTCCAAGGGAAGTCAACACCTCTCAATGTCAAGTTCACTCGGTGCTAAGATAAGTTCCCTTTATTGAAAAGCCTTTATTACATTAATTCATAAAACATAGGCTTAGGATATTCATTCTTCATATGTTTATAGCATATTCAAGCACCTAGATAGTTTAGAGTATTCTTGGGCACACCTCTCAATGTCCCTCTATTAACTAGATCATCATTCATGTGTGTGTGTTTATATGTGAGCAAACATTTCACATAACACATAATGTCACACATATTAATATATCAATGCATAAGTCTATATGTGTATCTATATGAGCAATCCTTTCATATCAACACTCTAAGACACTATACACATTCATACTTCATCATATCATATGCTTAACATCATAGACATCATCTTAGAATGCATACTAGTAGACACTAGTGAATATGAGAGCTACCTTTCATTTAGACACCATGACTTATACTACTTATAACATGCATGTAAAGTGAGTGTGTATGTACATTGGTCAACATGATTACATAATAGCTATCAATAACACAATTCGGCATCCACCCTCTTAGACCGTAATACTGTTGCAAGCATAGACCACACAACACACAATAGCATAGGAGACAAGTCAACTTCATATTTACACTTTAAGGCTCCTAACTTGTGCTATTCATGCATTTACGTAGGGGTACATAGGTAAGGGATTATTAACCATTATAACTCATCAATGGAAGAACATATACTTTACCCTAATATAGATATACACATGCTTACATAATAGCCATACCACCTAGATCACAACTAGAATAGGAAAGTAGGCATAAACTTCTCATAGTATCATCATAAGCACATATTCATATATTCATCAATAGTATTCAAGGCCATGGTCAACACATATATAAGGACAATAAAGTAAACACCGCCACCACAAGTGGACCATGCAACACAATGCCATACAAGGCTTCATCAACGTTACTATAAGAAATAGAGAAGTAGAAGAGTAGAGGAATTCTTACCAATCCTTTAGCCTTTGGTCCTCATTGACCATTACTACTCTATTATCAATAAATCAAGTACAGGGCAGTAGTTTAAGTACCATAACCATACATGAATTCAAGTATAAGATACTACAAGGTCATACTACAACTAGCACAACACATTAACATACTAGAAAGTAGAAGAACATAGACATTAGCCAATATCACTTGCATGGATCACAACTCATATTTCATTAATATTATCATCCTGGGTCAGTACCTACAATTGTACTTACATATACGAGTTCCACAATTATGCATTATAGAGTCCATGTTACAGAGAATACCATACTTAACACCTTATAAGAAGTAGAGCTCAAGTTTTTTAAGTATCAATCCACATTGATCCAATATTACATAATTAATTTTCAATACACATTCTATACAATAGATCTAAGCATATTAACATACTCAAAATCCCCTTTTATACAATTAGGACCAATGTTACAATAAACATACGTTACTACTTAAAAGCTAAGAAACAACTAGATCAATTAAACCAAGACTTCTTTACTTTGATCATATAATCTTTATATTCACAATTCAACCAATTTATTAACCGAAGGAAGTATCTACATGAACCACATCATAATCGATTTACACTTTTACACCTTAAAAGGTCAACATTACAGTGATATCATTGATAGCTAGGCTAGGCATACTTAAATATTCATACATGGATCCACATGGATCCTTCATAATCAAATCATAATCAATTCAATTAAATAACAGAAAATATAAGCAGTTCAACGCAAGATAATCACAATTCAATCAAGAACAAGCCATGATCAAAATGCTCATGCAAGGGCTAAATCGATTTTGGGAAGGGACATGGGTTCATCATGTAACTGGAGTAAAATCATGTTCAAACCATTAAATTAAAATCAATTTATCCTTATTTAACCATTAAACATTTTGAGAAGGAACCTATGGCTAGATTGAAAGATTGATCATAAAATCTTCTTTGAAAACTTTGAGAAGAACTCTCCAAGTGCAAGGTTAATTGGAGATGAAGGATCACCATACCTTTATCTACATGAATACCTTTAGAAATTTATGATTCATACATGGAAATCCAAGCTCCAAGCTGTTCTTGAGCTTCACCAACAATGGTAGTTTCTAAAGAGAATATTTTTGGAGGGAAAAGTTCAATTCATGGGAGAGGATTTGGAATGGGTTCTTCACGATTAGATGACTTTTATACACCCAAAAGTAGCTAAATAAACCTACTAGTGTCAGGTAAGGACATGGGGTAAATTTCCGATTCACTCCTTTAATATAACAGACGCAAGACAGTAGCTTACAGGCCACCATCGACGGACCCATCGACTGGCCGTCCTTTGGCTTCTGCCGATTGTTCCTTGGCCAATTTTTGGGTTTGGACCTGACCAAGCTATGTACCAATCGACGATACCTCACCTACGGGCCGCTGGTTGACCAACTGGCCGTCGTTTGGTCCATCGATTGACACTGCCAAGGAAGTGTCTCGACCAGCCTTGGGTCCTTCTTGTAGGTCCTTTTGCGGGGCCCTTTCGAAATTGTACCTGGATGTTTCCCACGTAAATACAACCCTTAACAAGTTTTATACCTCCCACATAATATTCACTCAAAACCAATAATCGCAACTCGTCCAAACAGGCTAGGCCCCATCAAGACACACGTTGAGCGTCTTAAGGACTATCTTTCGAACGCCTTGGACGTTCTTGGTCGTTTGACCTCCAAACTTCTCGAAACACCATATACCATATTTAAACATCATTATAACTCATTTTAAGACTTAATAAGCTCATTAAATACATTATATAAACACGCATGGACACATGAGACACATAGGCAACTAGTCGTCGAACGTTTTGGTCGTCCCTAGTCGTTCGACTTCCAAATCACCTCAAACTTTATACACTGCATCTAAGCCATATTATAAGTCATTTAGGACCTTAAGACAGAAATTTTAGTCTCTATACCCCTTAAATCATTTTGGGGTCTTACAATATCCCCCACTTGGGAACATTCATCCTCGAATGACACTTGGACTCTTTAATCACAACAAGGACTTCAATGGTCATAGAGCAGTTCATAACATTTATAAAATCATCGAATCATTTTAACACTCAATGCACACAATCAAGAAAAACCATTACTCACTCACTATTTAATGCATCAAACACATAGGCTCTTATTATGTTCATA
This sequence comes from Solanum pennellii, assembly GCF_001406875.1. Classification (NCBI taxonomy): domain Eukaryota; kingdom Viridiplantae; phylum Streptophyta; class Magnoliopsida; order Solanales; family Solanaceae; genus Solanum; species Solanum pennellii. The sequence continues at coordinate 43,235,547 of NC_028645.1, read as the reverse complement.
GGAGGAACATCGTTCTCCTAATCATAACATTGTCATTACACCTCAATTCATTAAGAGATCATCTTGCAAAGCCACACGTAGGCAGATTTCAACAATACTCAAAACAAGTAGGCACTCATCTTCAATGCACATAGACTTGAGTTAATTGCATCATCAAAGATCTTCATTAGTTAGACCTAGTGCCATGAAGGTCATATCAACCATACAATGTTTAGTGATGTCCATGGAGGATTTTCCTTCTAGTCAACACACTTACATGTATCATGAGTTCACACCTAAGCAAAGTACAAGGTCAATTTCCTCTAAAAATGAGAAATTCTCAACTTTTAAACCAAGGCATTCTCATGTTTCCTTCTCACACCAAGTACATCACAACAAAAAGGAAGTCATGTCACAAAATTCCAATTTCTAACATAGTATTCACATTCCCATTAAGCATCATTTGAGAAGAATACCACAATTCATAGGCACACACATGAGCACTTAGCTAAACATGCTTTCACTTTTCAAGAATGGGCCTACAATTATATATTCCAAATCATAGAAGTCACATAGTTTTCAAGAGATTCAACATATCTCATTTTAAAGGGACTCAAATTTTCATTATAAGGATAAACATTTCACCTCAGAAGTGACATTACCATGCTTCTTATCTTATCTCATGAAGTCAAATGCACAACTAGCATATCAAGATGCAATTTAACATTAGAAAACATGGATTTTATCAAAAAAAAATTTCCTTCATGCACCTTGGAATCTTCACAATATCTTTAAGGTAATGTTAGTCAACACATACCAAACATATAAAAGTCATATGCAATTCATACTTTATGCAAAACTTTTATTCATGAACACGCTTACTAAAAATTCATTAGATTCAAGTTCAAGTAAGAATAGAAGGACAAGATAGAAAATATCTACAACCTTACTACTCCATCACCATCCCCCACTTAGGGTAAACCCAATTAAGAGCAACTTAACCCAACCTTAAGAGAATCTTAACTAAAAAATCTTCATTTTCATCACTTAAAATTCATTACAACTTTAGAGGGATTTATAGTAATTCAAGCAAGGCATTCTAAACTTCGTCTCCTAGGCAATTTATCCCCAATAATCATGTTAGGTCATACTATTCGATCACATAAGGGTTTTATACAATATAATAGACACCAAGGTCATACATCATTAGGGGAAACAATAGAGGAGACTTAGCCTTAAGGACTCTTTCTTTTCTTTCAACATTAAAGTAAGGTAACTTCTAGGTCAATCAAACCCACATCATCACCCTACAAAGATAAGAGTGCTACCCTCAATTCTAGGGAAATATCAATTCCACAATCATCAAGGGAATCACAACACAATAAGAAGTTAGAAACAAATCTACGACTCATCATGCCATAAGACTCTTATTCTTCATTCCAAATAGCAAATCTCCCTTTTACAATTATTATCATGTTCATATACATCAATTCTATTCACATTTCAACAACACCAAATCATAGAACAATTTAGTTGATTTTCCAAAAATGTTACAGTAAGCTGCCTAGCTTTACAGTGAGCATGCTTCAACATTCAAAAGTGCAACATTTAGGCAATTGATGGGAAAAACATGACAGTATGAGATACAGAACTTTATAAAGACAATCATGCTATCATCTCATCTAGGATCAATGTCTATACAAAGAACTCCAATTCATACTAAGCGACTTATCATAGACCTCATAGATACAAAGGAAAACATTGAGCACCTTTAAATGCATATTCTTAGGGTAGCATGCTTCCATAGGTAGTCACTAAGCATTTCAAGTTCAAATCATATCATAAGGCGACCATCATGCAAAACCATATAGTAACACATAAGTCCAAAAGAAACTCATGTAAACCATAATAACTTCTAGAATGCTTTAGCTATATCATGACATACATTTCTCAATATAACATGCTATTTCACATAAATTTTCATATATAGCCATAAATGGCATTACATCATCAAAACATACAAAAATTCACCTTCATACATACTCATTCAAACCATACAACAAAAACAAGCATTTAAACTCACCTTTTCTCCCTCAAGCGTAGAGAACAATCTCATCCAAGCAATCACATCTAAAAGACCACCGAACAAGAAAACATAAGAGAGAGATCTTATAGAGTTAAGTTCTATGGCACAATATGAGAATGATGAAGAAGGGAAACTCTATCGTCCTATAGCCTCTCGTACCATTTGATGTGTCGCGACTCACCACTAATGATACAAGACTCTACTAGACGTGGCAATATGAGACTTCTTGGACCCTAAATCACTTTTAAAACCTAGCTCTGATACCACGTTTTTCACATCCAAGGAGCACCCCTTAGAAGTAACATGGCATACATGACCTCTCGGAGGTCTTATACAAGCCCATACTTATCATTCATCGCATTGACATAGTAAATTCAGTTGAAAATTTAAAACTTTTCATAGCACATCATATGCTAGAAACTTTACTTCACATATAAAAAAACATAAGTCATAATACATATTTAGACCCTAAGTCTTTTTTCCATCTTAGACTCAACAATTTTGGAGTACATTAGGGACACGACCCTTAAGACGACTATAAATATTGAGACACTTCACAATAATGACATAAGTAGGAGATCCTTGAACTTAAAGATTCCTTTCATTGAGCTTGGGGATCATATATCAAGCTCTTCACCATTCAAGACATCCTTTAAGCATCCATAACCTACACTTTCTGTAAAAAGTAGAGAACAATAAGATTAGTACAAGAATGCACTAAGTATGACAACCATGCAAAAGCATGCATTTAAAAGCGACATTTTCTTGAAATCATACTCCATGTTTTTTTGAGTAAATCTTTATAAAACCTTTAAACAGTAGCGTTTATATCATTCATATACTTTATATAAACATATTCAAAGGCCAAACATCATGGAAAATCACATATAGAATTTAAGTCCCATTTGAGGTCACTTTACAATTAGCTCATTCTTCTTAACAGTGAACTCCTTCTTTTAATTCATTAGCCTCCCAAGTAACCCTTTAGTGATACATGGTGCAGTGCATTACCTTAGGACCACAAGGAAAACCATACATACAACTTACACAAGCCAACACATATCATCATCGAAGTATAGCCCATTATAAGACACATTCAAGTCAAGGATATAGGACATTACAGTAAGCTACATCAACTTACAGACAATTGTACTCCTTTTCAATTTCATGACCCCAATCTTATTCTACTAGTGCAATGTACATGTGAAGCCCCATAACCTCATACATACTTAGTAAACTCTTCATGAAATCACAAACCTTAACATACAATTCATACATCCACATAACAAGTAAAGACAACTTCACTCATGTCAACACAAGACCTTCATCATATATTCATTTAGACCAACATAGTGCATATAAAGATAAGACCACATCATATAGGTTCATACCATACACATCTTCATAACAAGTAGACCAATACTACAAAGTCATGCATATGGACATAAACATAATCATATTGTCCAATGTCTAGATGGGTTCATTACTTACACCTATCCTAATTAAGTTACCTTAAGTCAACCTAGTAAGGATCCCATTCATTTACTTCAATTGTCCATTTTACTTTAGAGAAACTATAGCCTTAACCGACATTAAGACCATGGGTGCTAAACAAGGAATTTGGGGTTTTAGAGCCTTACACCAATGGAAGGTGTTCGTACCTAGCCAAGTTAGAACATTAACATACATCCTAGCACCCAAAGTGATATCACTTTGCTAGATCCTATGTGGCAAGCATAATTTATGGAACTAAGATATATGTGTATTCCCTCTATATTCCATTGGGAAATTGGGGCCTCATATCATTACAAAACATGGGTGACTCTTCCTCAAAGAGAATTCAACACCCTATGTGGGTCCATAGGTGAGTATTACTCTAAGGGAAGTAACACTCTATAAGGGACGAATGGTGAATCTTCCTCCAAGGAAATTCAAAACATCTTAATGTCAAGTTCACTCGGTGCTAAGCTAAGTTCCCTTTAATGAAAAGCCTTTATTACATTAATTCATAAAACATAGGCTTAGGATATTCATATTTCATATGTTTATAGCATATTCAAGCACCTAGCTAGTTTTAGAGTATTCTTGGGCACACGTCCCAATGTCCCTCTATTAACTAGATCATTCTTCATGTGTGTGTGTGTTTAGATGTGAGCAAACATTTCACATAGCACATAATGTCACACATATTAATATATCAATGCATAAGTCTATATGTGTATCTATATGAGCAATCCTTTCATATCAACACTCTAAGACCCTATACACATTCATACTGCATCATATCATAAACATAACATCATAGACATCATCTTAGCATGCATAATAGTAGACATTAGTGAATATGAGAACTACCTTTCATTTAGACACCATGACTTATACTACTTGTAACATGCATGTAAAGTGGGTGAGTATGTACATTGGTCAACATGATCACACAATCGCTATCCATAACACATTGAGGAGCCACCCTCTTAGACCATAATACCCTTGCAAGCATAGACCACACAACACACAATAGTATAGGACACAAGTCAACTTCATATTACACTTTAAGGCTCCTAGCTTGTGCTATCATGAATTCACATAAGGGTACATAGGTAAGGGATTATTAACCATTTAACTCATCAATGGCAGCACCTATACTTTACCCTAATATAGATATACACATGCTTACACAATCGCCATACTACCTAGATCACCACTAGAATAGGAAAGTAGACATAAACTTCTCCTAGTATCATCATAAGCACATTGTCATGTATTCATTAATTTTCCTTCAAGACCATGGTCAACACATATATAATAAAATTAAAGTAAACACCGCCACCATAAGTGAACCATACCACACAATGTCATACAAGGCTTCATCAACATTTCTATCAAGATATAGAGAAGTAGAAGAGTAAAGGAATTCTCACCAATCCTTTAGGCTTTGGTCATCATTGACCATTAATACTCTTTTATCAATAAATCAAGTGTAGGGCAGTAGCTTATGTACCATAATTATACATGAATTCAAGTATAAGCTACTACAACGTCATACTACAACTAGCACAACACATTAACAATGTAGAAAGTAGAAGATAGACCATTAGCCAATTTCACTTGCATGGATCATAACTCATATTTCATTAATATTATAATCCTAGGCCAGTAGCTACAAATTGTACTTACATATACGAGTTCCAAAGTATGCATTATAAAGTCATGTTACAATGAATACCATACTTAACACCCCATAAGAAGTAGATCTCAAGTTCTTTAAGTATCAATCCGCATCGATCCAATATCACATTATTCATTTTCAATAAACATTTTATACAATAGAGCTAAGCATATTAATATACTCAAAATCCACTTTATACAATTAAGGACCAATGTCACAGTAAACATAAGTTACTACTTAATAGCTTAGAAGCACCTAGATAATTAAACCAAGCCTTCTTTACTTTGATCATATCATCTTTATATTCACAAATCGACCAATTTCTTAACCTAAGGAAGTATCTACATTAACCACAACATAAACGATTTACACTTTTATACCTTAAAAGGTAAATATTACAGTGATTTCATTAATAGCTAGGCTAGGCATGCTTACATCTTCATAAATGGATCCACATGGATCCTTCATCATCAAATCATAACTAATTCATGTAAATAACAGTAAATATAAGCAATTCAACGTAAGAAAATCACAATTTAATCAAGAACAAGTCATGATCACAATGCCCATGCAAGGGCTAAATTGATTTTGCAAGGGACATGGGTTCATCATGCATTTGGAGTAAATCACGTTCAAAACATTATATTAACATCAATTAATCCTTATTTAACCATTAAAAACGTTTTGAGAAGGAACCCATGGCTAGATTGAAAGATTGATCATAAAATCTTCTTTGAAAACTTTGAGAAGAACTCTCCAAGTGAAAGGTTACTTGGAGATGAAGGATCACCATACCTTTATATACATGAAGACCTTTAAAACTTGATGATTCATCCATGGAAATCCAAGTTCCAAGATGTTCTTGAGATTTACCAACAATGGTGGATTCTAGAGAGAACATTTTTGGTGGGAAAAGTTCAATTCGTTGGAGAGGATTTGGAAAGGGTTCTTCACGTGTTAGATGACTTATAAACACCCAAAACTATCTAAATAAACGTATTATGGTCAGGTTAGGACGTGGGGTGAGTTTTCCATTCACCCCTTTAATATAACATGTCACGATCGGAGTCTAGACCCCAGATGAGACCGACGTTGTTGACCTTTCAGAGGTCGCAGACAAGCCTACATACGTCATTCTTACTTCATCTAGATTAATTTAGCAGAAAAGTTGAAACTGTTTGTTTCCTAACATGCTTACTAAGCATTCTATTACATGTATAATTGTTCACCATCAACCATCTAACATTAAGATCATCAAATGAAAGAAATAGTTCGTAGCTGCATTAAATGTATACTTGCCAAAACGGCACCAATACAAAGTATGAAATGAAATGGGAAATGAAACACTATTGGAACATGCTCCACGAGCTAAAGCCTACATCTAAGATAGATAATAACAATAGACAGCCTCAAAAGCATGAGGGCCTACCAAGTCCGGATGAAAGCTCCACGTCCGGATAGCTGCAATGTTGTACTGTAAGATCTAAATTCCACCTGTACCTGCACCTAAAAGTAGATATTTGTATGGAATGAGTACACACTTGTACTATGTATGGGTATATGAAAGCACACACCAAGGACATGCATGAGAAAGAATAGCTCTTTCCTAACAACATGATTTATGGAAAGTCAAGACAGTGGATTTGCAAAATTTGGATCAGCAAAGTCAATGGACCTGCCAAATTTGAATTTGGAAAGTCATGCCATGAGTGTAACATGCATCATCAAACTTATCATTTTGCAAACAGCACATAACATATTTCACATAGCACATATCATAATTCATATAACACATAACGTTGTTTATATCATTCATTCGTATGCCATGAGACCTTGGAATCATGGACTTGACATTAAGACTTCCCAAAAATGAGGGCTCAACATATGGGACCTCAAATAGGGAGTCTGCTTTAGCAAACACAGAGTCTCCTTCTTTCAGTCATACGTACTTCATTTTATTTCATTCATGGGCCAGTGTAAACACCAACTATACCTAGGATGTAGTGTAAGACTTTCATCGGGTTCGTTGTGCAATGACCAAGAATGACCTAATGCCATATCTTGAATTTAACTCACCTCTTGATTATCCTATCCTACCACCTTTGGTGTCATTCGTTTCATTATGTGCATCATTTCAGGCTGGCCTCATTCATTCATTGGGAACTTTAACTTTAACCACCATAGATCATGTGAGCATCATGAAATCCAGTGTCATGAAACCCCACACCGAAAAGAGGTGGAATCACCGGCTAAAGTGACCCAAAACATGCTAGCGTACATGGGAATTGAACCCCGCCAGATCCCTATATTGGCAGTATAGGTTCAAAGACAAGGAGATATAAGGAGACCCATAACCGGCATGCCGGAAAGTCTCATCTCATGAGAGTTACGTGAACCTCTGTCGTTCCCGAAAGATGGCATCATCGCTCATAGCTAGTCTATCGGTGCTTAGTATAAGATTCCATTACATTCAACTCATACGTCACGGAAGCTGGCTTCTAGTATGAGGACATCATAGATCAATAGATGATTTCTCATCTCATCATTAGTATTAAGTGTTTTAATCTCAATACTTTCATTAGAGTGTTCATAGAGACTGTTCTCTTAATTAACTTACACTCTCATAGGTGAGTACGTTTTGGTAACATTTACTTAGGCTCATTTGAGATTGCTCTTATCTTTTACATTAGCCTCATATCATGTTGTCACCATATTCATTTACATTAGCACAATTGCTCTTCATAATACTCACCCCTTTTTACGTGAATGTTCATTTCATCATATGCCAATGCACTTGGCCATTTGTGTGTTACTCTTACTTAACCCTTCTAGGGTTTCATCATTTCATTACATAATAATTATTTCATCGTATGCCAATGCACTTGGCCATTTAGTGTGTTTTACACTCGTACTTAACCCTTCTAGGGTTACTTCATTTCATTACATACATCTTAGGTTCACTTATTTTTAAACGTATGCTAGACTTATGGGTCTATATATACAAGCCACGAGGCTTCATTCATAGTTCGTTAGGTGACTCATATCTTCCAAATATTATGTGGTACAATACTTATGTATCTTGTATGTATGCCAAGATCTCGATTTCAATCTAAGTAGGTGGCATTATTCTTGAACATGTAATTCACGTATGATTTATGTATCAATATGGAAATTTGGGCAAGGGAACCCAAGTTCGAATCCCTTGGAAAACTCTTACATTTCTCACTGATTTTATTTATAGTCCTCATGACATTGGGACTTTAGATCGAGCCCAAACACTTTCATTTTATTTTCCCTTAGTTTTTCTCTTCATTTATCGCTCAATGGGATTGAGAGGATGTGGGATCGAACCCCCACAACCTCATTTTCTTTTAATTTCTTTTTCTTTTAACTCTCTCCTTTTGGCCGAGGGGTTGTGGGTTCGAACCCCCACAACCCCTTTTATTTCTTTATTTATTTATCCTTGACTATCTCACATTGACAATGAGGTTGTGGGATTAAACCCCCACAGCCTCACTTTATTTTTATTGTAATTCTCTTTTACTACCTAGAGGTCATGGGTTCAATTCCCACGCCTCACATTTCTTTTATTTGCATTTTCAATTCTCCTTAAATCTGCCTAAGAGATTGTGGGTTTGAATCCCACGCCTCACATTCCTTTTCTTTTCATTTTCCCTTTCTCCTTTACTGCCTGAGAGGTTGTGGGTTCGAATCCCACTCCTCTCATTTCTTTTCTTTTTCATTTTTTTTCCTTTCTCCTTTACTGTCTGAGAGGTTGTGGGTTCGAATCCCACTCCTCTCATTTCTTTTCTTTTTCATTTTTTTTCCTTTCTCCTTTACTGTCTGAGAGGTTGTGGGTTCGAATCCCACTCCTCTCATTTCTTTTCTTTTCAGTTTGTTCATTTTCCAGCCAAGGTCATAGGTTCGAGTCCCACATGCCACATTCCCTTTTTCTCACCTTATTTCATTGATTTTCAACATGGTGAGGTCAAGGGTTCAATCCCCAGTGATCTCATATATTTTAGTTCATTTTTTCATAGTATGAAATTCTCCTTAGCTTGGCCGAAACTCATTAACAAGCTGCTGGTAATTTTTGCAGCCTATTTTCTCACTTCTTTCACATTAAATGTTTACACGTTTTAAGTAGTTTTTTAGTTAGTTCTTTAGGTGCATTTTCAAGACTTCATTCAATACAGAATTGCACTCAAATCAGCACATTTACGTCACTTATGAACATCACGATTTATATAAGTTTGTGCACGTAAGAACAAAACCATAACATGTTATTTTTGAACCTCAAACCAAAGTAGTCACGGCTACATTGTACACACATACACTTTTTTTCGGAAAAATATAGGTTGTCATTCATATGATTCCAAACAACATTAATGAACATATTCAACACGAAAACACATTACATGACTAATATCTACCAGCAAACATACCCAACCTACGAATCAACGGGAGCTACTGAAAGGGACATGCAACGGGAACAATCCTAGTTTTCGGATTAGATTTGACTGAATCTTAAGGGGTCTCTTGGGAAAGGGACCAACATATAAGAAAACCCATACCTTTTTGACGTTAAACTCTTGAATTGCTGCACAAAAACTTCACCCAAGAACACGTCTAAGTCTCCTCAATATCAACTCCACTCGAATGACAACCTCCCTTAGCCTAGTGTGCGATTAATGTTTGTTTTCTTGTGATTTCGTGTGAGTTATTCAAGCATGAAGAACTTGGTTTATTTTTCTGCTTTTGTATCTTATTTTGTCAGAGAAATTTTGTGTGAAATAACAAGGGAGGTTGAGCGTGAGAGTTGAGAGATAGACGTGAGAGAGTAGGAGTTATATTAGGCTTAGGAGTCTAGTTTAGGACTTAGTCAAATAAGGTTTACTTAATTATTAAAAATCAGATTTTTATTTTATTTTAAATCAGCTAATGAATAATAGTTATTAATTAATTATATTAATTCAATAGCTTAAATAAAAATCACATTAATTCATTGCTTCCACCTAGGTTCGAACCCGGGTGAAGCAAGCCTTCACTTCAGGAGCTCAATTTCGGCTCTCTCTCCCCTAAATTGCCGCCACACCTTATTAATTAAATAATTAATTAAATATTTAGGGTAATTACGATATTACCCTTAGCCTGGAAAAAGACCATATTACCCCTAGACCCTCAAAACATAAGATTTCCTCTTTTTAAGTCCGGTAAAGACTCCTTCGAGTAAATCTTCGTATTCGAGAGCCCTACATGGTTGGAGCCAACCTTTCCTAGCTCAACTAACTCCTCAAGTTAGTTGGCTTGGATGTAACAAGGGTTCCGAAGTCTGGTTATACGTGCATGAATCCGTGTGAACCCTGGTCTAATCATAGTCATTCTTGATAAATTAAGTATCACTTAGTATATCCATTTTTAGGGTTGTTACATAACAGACGCAAGACAACAACTTACAAGCCACTATCGACTGACCCATCGACTGGTCGTAAGTTAGTCTATTGGCAATCCTTTGGCTTTCGTCGATTGGTTCTTGGCCAATTTTTAGGTTTATACCTGCCCGAGCTGAGTACCAATCGACCATACCTCACCTACGGGCCATTTGTTGACCAACTGGCCGTCGTTTGATCCATCGATTGACACTGCCAAGGCAGTGTCTCAACCAACCTTGGGTCCTTGTGGGTCCTTTTACGGGGCCATTTAGAGGTTGTACCCGTACGTTTCCCACGTAAATACAACCCTTAACAAGTTGTAGACCTCCTACATGAGTTTCACCCAAAACCAATACTCACAACTCGTCCAGATAGGCTAGGCCCCGTCAAGACATATGTTGAGCATCTGAAGGGCTATTGCCTTGGACGTTCTTGGTCGTTTGACCTCCAAACTTCTCAAAACTCCATATACCATCTTTAAACATAATTATAAGTCATTTTAATACTTAATATGCTCATAAAATACAGTATATAAACACGCATGGACACATGAGGCACATAGGCGACTAGTCGTCGAACGTTTTGATCAGCCCTTGTCGTCCAACTTCGAAATCACCTCAAACTTTACACACTGCCTCTAAACCATATTATAAGTCATTTTAGGACCTTAAGACAAAAATTTTAGGCTCTATACACCCTAAATCGTTTTGGGGTCTACATTTTGAGATCAACACATCATATAATTATATCATAGTAAGGCACACAAGTGATTCACATTCAAACTTGTATCAACATACCCTTTACATGATCTCACAATTTACATAGTCAATAAATTTCATCATAATTATCATATCATCATATTCTTAATCTAATCACATATAATACTTCAATTGAATACCATAATCAAGTATAAGACACCATTAATGAATTAATGAACTCGAGATCACAAAGTCTTACCAATTCACCTTCACAACCTTCTTTAAGATCTTACCATCAATCCAATAGTAATCATCCATAAATCAAATGAATAAAATCATATAATTGTAATCTATATAAGAACTAAGTCAATTGTACAATCGCTAATCAATTTAACCTCAATTCACAACCTAGGGTTAGGGGAAAAGGGTTCAATCATGATTCATCCATTGAACTAGGTCAAAGTTTAAGAACTACAAGAATTGACAAATATCTAATAATAATATATCAATAAAAATAAAAATAAACCAATATCAAATATATTTGAAAGATCAATTTTGTAATTGGAAGAAAACCCAACTTTTAGACATTGTTGGAAATCAATTTTGAAGAGCCTTTTGGTGGAAAGAGATCCCAAGAGTGAAGAGATTCATACCTTAGGATTATTTATTATTTGATGGATAAAAGGTGAAGTCTTTAAGCCCTAATAAAGCTTTGAGTTAGTATTCAATGGGGGTCTTGCTAAATAGAGAGAAAGTAGACAGAAGTTGGAGAGAATCTGGGTTTGGGAAATATGGGGTGTTAGGCTAGTTTAATGAGGTTTAGGTATTATATAGTACCTCAACTAACTTAATTAATCCTTCCTTAAAACATAGCTAGTCACCTAAATAATTTACTAATTAATTCTCTTAACTAAAATTTGGATAGTTAATTTAACCCCCAAACCACGAAACCCTGTCCATGACCCATCGACTAGACCACGAACCATCCTGCTGGTCCATGGTTTGCGACAAATACTATGTTATATTTTTAGGACCTTTCTTGGAAAAATCGAAGTGTTATACAATGGCCACCATCAACGGGTCGTTGACCCATCTACTCTTCATTTGGCTACTGTCAATTTGACAGTTTTTGGCCAAATGGAAGGGTCCTTGGATGGTCCTTAGGGAGTCGTACCCAGACGTTTCGACCCTAAAAACACTCTAATACATAATTAACACCTTTTTCCAATTTTGCATTAAATTCCAATTCTTAAAACCCTATGTAACATGCGAAGGCACAGTAGCACACATTTCATAATTTTGCGGACGTCATGGTTTTGACTCTAACACTTCCTAATTAGTTTCAATAAATGTTTTAAGGCCTATAAACAGTGTTTTAAGTCTTGGTTCATCATATGAGGCTATAGATTAGGTCATGGACTTTTGAAGTGTTGCATTATCCTCTCCTTAGGAACATTCATCCCCGAATGACACTAAAATCTTTTATATGGGAAATTAGGAGACTCAATACTAGAAGCCCAACCAACGACATATAATCAACATGAGTTACAACTCAAAGAAGTGATTAACAACTCCATTCAACACATAAACATGACATTTACACATAACAACTCAAATCACAATTTACCACATATAAGAGCATCATCATCACAACATGAGGAACTACCTTCTCAATATCAACATGAGCTCAACATAATCATCAAGAGTCACTTATGCCAACCTTTTTTCAAAACACAATAACATTCTCAATACAATTTCATGAAGGAAACAATACACAAAACACAAATAAGTGAAAGTCAAGAAAAAAACATTTCTACATGAAAACTCATTTTAGCATGGACCTTTACCATAATTATGCATATTTTAGCAAAACAATCCAAATTCAAATATATTCATTATTTCTAAAAGGATTATTACTAACCTCAACTTTGGATAGAATTTTGAGGAAAAAGATGAGGATAACGGGACTTCATGTCGGCCTCGGCCTCCCATGTTGCTCTCTCAACTAGGTGGTTTCTCCATAGGACTTTTACGGAGGACACCTCTTTGTTCCTCAACTTCTTGACTTGGCGATCTAGAATTTCCACCAGAACCACTTCATAGGAAAGGCTCTCATCCACACCCAACCCTTCGGCAGGGAGAATGGATACGGGGTCACCAATACACTTCTTAAGCATGGAGACATGAAATACCGGATGAACGAAAGTTAGTTACAAGGTAATTTCAACTCATATGCAACTCTTCTGACCCATTGCAAAATCTAATAGGGACCCACATATCGGGGACTTAGATTCCCCTTTTTGTCGAATCTCTTCACCCCTTTGATAGGTGAAATATTCAAATACACCATATAACCTACCTCATATTCGAGGTATCTTCTTCTATTGTCGGCATAGGATTTTTTCCGACTATAGGCTATTTTCAACTAGTCTCTTATTACCCGAACCTTCTCCAAAGCTTCATAGATCATTTCGGGACCAAAGAGTGAAGACTCAAAACCTAAAACCACCCAACCGAACACATACATCGCCTACCATATAGTGCTTCAAAAGGTGCCATGGAAGTACTCAATCAACGATAGGTGATTGTCCCAATTTCCTTTAAAATCTATCACATAAGCTCCTAACATATATTCTAGGATTTGAATAGTACGCTACGCTTGGCCATCCGCTTGGGGATGAAAAGCGGTGCTAAGCTTCACTTGAGTACCCAACCTTTTTTGAAAAGACCTCCAAAAACAAGAAGTGAATTGAGCACCTCTATCCGATATGATTGACAAACGGATACCATGAAAAATCACTATCTCAACAATGTATATTCTTGCATAATCCTCCACCGATTTAGTAGACTTGACGGGGATAAAGTGAGTAGATTTTGTCAATCGATCCACTATAGCCCAAATTGACTCATTTTGCTTCAGGGTTCGAGGCAACCCAACAACAAAGTCCATATTAATTTCTTCCCACTTCCAAGTAGGAACTCCCATTATTTGAGTCAAGTAACTCGACTTTAGATGCTCGGGTTTAACTTGATGCCAATCTGGACACTTATCTAAAAACTCTGCTATGTCCATTTTCAAGCCATCCCACAAATATACCTCTCTAAGACCACAATACATTTTAGTGGCACCCAAATAAATAGAAAATCGGGAACCACGAGCTTCTTCCAAAATCTTTCCCCTCAAATCGTCAACATCTCGCACACACAATCTACATTGGTACCTAAGCACACCATCCCCCTTGGGAAAATGACTCATTAAACTTGCTAAGTACCGATTTCATTAATTCCATCAAAAGCGGATCATATGTTGCTTAGACCTCACCTCAACCACTAAAGATGACTCAGAGTTATTCTGAACTGTAAGACCACCATTTGGGGAATCTTCCAACCAAACACCCAATCGATCATGAGATACACTACCCATGGTAATACGACTTAAAGCATCCACCACCACATTGGCCTTGCTGGAGTGGTAGAGAACACTCATGTCATAATCCTTCAATAATTCAAACAATTTTCATTGTAAGAGATTTACCTCCTTTTGAGTGAACACATATTAAAGACTCTTATGGTCTGTATACACATCCACATGAACAACATAAAAGTAGTGCCTCTATATTTTTAAAGCAAAGACTACGACCGATAATAAAAGATCATGAGTTGGATAATTCTTCTTATGCACAGGCTACAACCTCTCCATGTAGCATAAGGACACAACCCAAACCCACTCGGGAAGTATTACACACAAAACCCTTGGTACCCTCCACTAAAGTCAACACCGGAGTGGAAGTAAACCTATCTTTCAACAATTGGAAGATCATTTCACATGTCTCCAACCACTCAAATTTTACACTTTTTGGGGTCAAGATGGTCAAAGGAGAAGCAATGGATGCAAACCCATCCACACACCTCCTATAGTACCCGGCTATACCCAAGAAAATTCTAATGTCAGTTGGATTCAATGGTCTAGGCCAATTCTTAACTGCTTCTGTTTTCTTCGGATCGACCTTTATACCCTCACTTGTGATAATATGACCAAGAAACGCCACCGATCTCAATCAAAACTCACACTTACTATACTTGGAAAATAGTTGGTGTTACTTAAGGACTTGTGATACCACCCTCAAATGGTCTATATGTTCACCTTCAGTTTTGAATATACCAAGATGTCGTCAATGATGACAATCACAAAGAAATCAAGGTAATTTTGGAAAACTCTATTCATAAGGTCCACAAACGCCGTTGGGGCATTAGTGAGACCAAAACATCTAGGAACTTATAGTGACCATACCTAGTTTGGAAAGTCCTTTTTAGGTACATCCTCACCTCTCACCCTAAGCAAGTGATACCCCAACCTCAAATCTATTTTTGAAAAGTAGCTTGCCTCTTGGAGTTGATCAAATAAGTCTTGAATCCGAGGGAGAGGGTACTTGTTCTTAATGGTGGCCTTATTGAGGTGACGATAATCAATTCACATCCTAAGGGACCGATCATTTTTCTTTACAAACAATACCGGAGCACCCCATGGAGAAATACCAGGTTGAATGAATCCTTCGTCTAGTAAATCCTTTAGTTGAGCCTTCAACTCCTTCAATTGGGACAGATATATCCGGTAAAAAGGAATTCAAATGGGATTTATGTCTGGCAATAAGTCAATACCAAAGTCTATTTCCCATTCAGGAGGAACATCGGGAAAGACTTCAAGAAATCCTTTACTACAGGTACCAACTCTAAAGGAGGAATGTCGGACTCAAGATATTTAACCCTTACAATATAGTAAAGACACCCTTTAGGGATCATTTTACATGCTTTTAGACAAGAGATGATATGAACTCTAGGAATTGAGTTACCCTCCTTCCACTCTAAGACGGGTTCATTAGGAAATTAAACTCCACTACCCTAGTTCGAAAATCAATGGAAGCAAAAAAAAACATGCAATCAACCCATTCCCAAAATGACATCAAAATCAACCATATCATGTTCTACCAAATACACTTATGTGACTCTATTGGGGAAAGATATAGGAAAACTCCTAAGATTCTTCTAGCCACAATGGAGTCACCCACCAGGGTAGTTACCATAAAAGGTTAAATCAACACACGGGTACAACATCAAACTTTCTAGATACTACAGAAGTTACAGATGATAAAGTACCACCAGGGTCAAGTAAAGCATAAACATCAATAGATAAGACTTGTAACAAACGGGTGACTAGATCGGGAGATTCCTCTTACTCATCCCTAGAGAATAGGGCATAAAAGTGGTTCCTCTTTGGAGCATCGTAAGTAGGATCGCTTGCTTTATCTTGACCACCCCCTTTCTGTTGACTCCTCACATTTGGAAAATCCCATACCTTTTGGGCCTCCTTTACACAAGATAAGCAATTTTCAATTCCCACTAAACATTCACCCCTATGCTTCTTACCACACTTGGCACAAGTAGGTTTCTCACTAGGTGAATTTCCACTTTTTCCTTTTTGGGACTTAGGGTTAGACACCCTATCCTTGTTAGCCTTGGGGAAATTTGAAGGAACTTTGTTGGAGAGCTCTTATAGAACCTAGTCTTGTCTTGAATTTCAAGCCTACCCTTGGAAGTACCTCCCTCATAAGACTTGTCCCTCTTAAACTCCATATTCTTCCTCTTGAGGCTAGTCTCTTTAACTTGTTGAGCATGCACCATAAACCAAGAATTTTCTATATTGTCATGGATCATCGCCAAACAAAACTCTTTAACTATATCATCTTACACTCTCATCACAAATCGACTCATATCATCCCTAGGATTGGATACCAAAGAAGGAGGATACTTGAACAACTTAGTGAACTTCAAGGAGTACTCTTGCACACTCATACCTCCTGTAAGACCCCCAAAATGAGTTAAGGTGTCTAGAGCCTCACTTATTACTATAATATTGTTAACATGTTTTTAAGTGTTTTAAAGTATGTATGGATGATTTTTAAGTCATTTGGAAGTCAAACGTCAAGGGACGACCAAGATGTTTGATGACTAGTCACCTAGGGGACCTTATGTGTTTTTATGTGATTATGTATGTGTCATGAGCTTATGAGGTAATTATATGATTAAAAATGATATTTGTAGGAATAATGGTGAGTTTCATGAGGTTTAGAGGTCAAACATCCAAGAACGTCCAAGACGTTCAAATGTTAGCCCTTGAGACATGCATGTTTGTGTCTTGATGGTTCCTAGCATGTTTGGACGTGTTGTGTGTAATGTTTTTGGGTGAAACTTATGTGGAAGGTCCTTGAATTTTTAATGTTCATATTAGCATTGGAAACATCCCATTACGACCTCCCAAGGGCCCAATAAGAAGCCCTCAAGAAGGACGCAAAGGATGTCGAGACACTGCCTTGGCAGTGTCAATCGTGTCACATTCGGGTTTACCCCCAAGACGTAACCGGCGTCGTCGTCCTCTTTATGGACTAAGACTAGCCTATTAGTTAAATCATTACATTCATAAGTCGAATTTAGCAGAAAATCTAAAACTTTTGTTACTTCTACTTGGAGGTTTACATAGACCTCTACATACACAATATATATATCGAGTATACATTGACCCTTCAAAAAGGAAGGTTACATAGCCTTCTACTTTTACTACACACACACACACACACACACACACACACACACACACACACACTAATGTCCAACTTCACATAATAGACCCTTTAAGGACACATAACATCGTTCTTTAATAGTACAACCCAATTACATGTTCAAGAGAATAATCATCATCATATAATACCATTTATATTTTAGCATCAACATATTATCATCATATACATCATTATCATATACATACATTATATCAACTCTCTAAAGCTTCCATCAAGGCCAACTTAGTGCAATGCATAAGTAGAGTCCCATACCCCTACCTAAGCTAAGACAAACCTCTCAAGTCACGTTAGTTTATACTTCATTACTTTATTTTAGTTTAGGGAACACTTGCCTTAACCGACATAGACCACAAGAGCTAAGTGTGGAATTCGGTGTTGTAAAACCTTACACTGATGGAAGGTGGTCTACCGGCCAAAGTAACACCAAACATAAACGTAGCTTTCTAGCTGGATCCACTAGGTAGTCTTCCTATGGGAGCAACATAGTTGAAGAACTAAGAGATAGGTACATTTCCACTTCATACCACTTGGAAATTGGGGCCTCCTTTCATGGGAATCTATTGGATGAGTATTCCTCTTTGGGAATTCACCACGACATATAGAAATGTAGGGTGAACCTTCCTCTTTAGGAAGTCATCACCTACCATTGTCAAGTTCAGTCGGTGCTAAGCTAAGTCTCTTTATTGAAATGTATTTAAGTCTTTATTAACAATCAAAACATAGTTTAGGTCATAGGGTCTAGCCCTTGTATAATCATCATCATTATAGCTCAGTAATAATTGCATGAGTATAGTCCTTTCATCACAATTCATATAAGTGAGGTTAATATACTACGTATCACTTCATAATAAGGAACATTGGTAAGCATCACCATCCTTATAAAATTTAAATCATAATCAACATCACAAACATAATCAAGACATATAAATTCAACATCATACATCCCTATCAATCCTAAATAAGGAATACTCCAACACAACATCATGACTTAATCACAATTAACCACAAGTTGAATTAAAGAATAGGGATTACAAGACTTACCAAGCCTCCTTCATAATTCATCATTAAGGTCTTACCATCAACCCTTTATTCAACCCAATTAGGTCACAACATAGTCATAAATCAATGATCAACATGATAACAAGGCTAGAAGAGTCACTACACCATAATTCAATACTAAATTAAAGCTTAAGACAAGATACTTAGGTCAATTCTCATAACCTAGATCACTTCTCAAAAACTAGTATGAAAGGCTACATATCATCCTAATTTGTTCATGATTAGTGTAATATCATCATCTAATAGTAATTTAACCAATGATCAAGTCAATTGAATCAATCACAACCTAATTCACATCAAGATTAAACCTAGGGTTAAGGGTTACGGATCATGTTCTTCTATTTAGATCAAACCATCACAAATTATCATAATAAAGTTAAAATACATGTTAAACTGTTCAATATATCCTAAATAAACCATAAACAACTCAGCTCATAACATCAAATTCGTAATTGGATGAAACCCACTTGAAAACCAGACTTTTAGAAATACTTTGAAGGAGCCTTTTGACGAAAGAAGTCTCAAAGGTGAATTAGATCCCATACCTCAACTTTTGATGAAAATTTGATGATCAAGTCATTCCTTTTCATCCCCCAAAACCTCCCTCCTAGCTTGTCTTCAATGGTGTCTTCCAATAGAGAGCGAAAGAAGAGAGAAGGAAGAGGAATTGTTTTGTGAGTTGTGTTTAATATTATGAGGGTTGGGGTATTTATATGGGGGGTTAATTTTAATTAGAATCCCTTAAACCCCTAATTAACCACCTAACCCCTTAACTAATTAAATTAAACTAACTTAAAAACGTGCAGGAACTTTTGACCCTCACAGACGGAACCCCGTCGATGGGCCGTCTGTGAGTCGACGACTGGTCCCCCTCCGTCCTGCACACTCGTCGTTTTGGTCAGAGACTTGTGCAGGTGAGGGCTCCATACATTTGTATAAGTGTGGTATGATGTTTGTCATCGACGCCTCGTTGATCCACACACGAGATGTTTGTGGCCTCTCGTGGTTGCACACTGCCCAGGCAATGTTGCCTCCTACGTGCTAGGGTCCTCTTCAAGGGCCCTTGTTTTGTCCTTGGAAAGTCGTACCTGTAAGTTTCGACCATGAATCATCTTAAAAACCTATTAACTACCCTTCCACCAATTTTCATGGATTTCCGTCTTCTAAAAGTTTGTCAAATATGCTTAGGAATGCTAGTACCTCCTAGAATTAGTTTTCGAACGTCATAGACGTCCTTGGACGTTTTGGTTCCTAAACTTCCTAAATGACCTATATTCATTAAAATAGGTTATAAAAAAGGGCTTAAGCCCCATGGCACCTATGTTAGGTTTATGACTCGTCTTAGATTTTTGAAATGTTACATTATCCCCACCATAGGAACATTCATCCCCGAATGACACTAAACACGTCTTTAGGAGGAAGGAATAAGCTCAAGACTAGCAGCCCAAACTTCAATTACCACACATAAGGTTCAACATTACATCATGAGGAATATTCTTCTCACAATAGCAACATGACTTCAACATACTTTACATGAGTCAAATATGCTAAAGCTTAACTTATACATATGTTACATGCCTTTTCATAAAGACTCATCATGTCAAAATGCACAACATAACTCAAACAAACCAAAAGGCAAAAATTTCAAGTTTTGGGCACCAACTCACTCTAACTCACTGTAATGCAACCCAAAAATGCGCATTTTTGCAAGACTTCACCAAAAATCATGAAACTTCAATTTCTAGTCATATTTATATTATTAAAAAGAATGACTAACCTTAATTATCAAAAAGATGAGGGTAACGGGACTTCATGTCGGTCTCGGCCTCCCATGTTGCACCCTCAACTAGGTGATTTTTCCATAACACTTTTACGGAAACCACCTCTTTATTCTTTAACTTCTTGACTTGCCTATCAAGAATTTGAACTGAAACTTCCTCATAAGAGAGGTAATCCTTGACACCAAGACCCTCAATAGGAAGAATAGACTCGGGATCACCAATACACTTTTTAAGCACGGAAACATGGAAAACCGAATGAACCAAAGACAATTCATTAGGAAGTTTCAATTAATATGCAACCTTATTAACTCTTTGCATAATTTCATAGGGACCCACATAACGAAGACTCAACTTCCCTTTCTTGCCAAATCTAACCACCCCTTTCATTGGTAAAATTCTCAAATCCACCTTATCACCTTGTTCAAACTCCAAATCTCCTATGATCGGCATAAGACTTTTGTCGACAATAGGCCGTTTGCAACCGGTTCCTTATGATATGAACTTTCTCCAATGTCTTATAAACCAAATCGAGACCAAGAAGCAAAAGCTATCTAACTTCAAACCATCCAATAGGAGACCTACACCTCCTACCATATAAGGATTCATAGGGAGCCATGGAGATAGATGAATGAAAACTATTATTATAAGCAAACTCCACAAAAGGAAAATGCTTATCCCAATTTCCCTTGAAATCAATAATACAAGCCCTAAGCATAGCTTAAAGTGTTTGAATAGTGCGTTCAACTTGAACATCCATTTGGGGATGAAAAGCGGTACTCAACTTCACCTTAGTACCCAACCCTTTTTGGAATGACCTCCAAAACCTAGATGTGAAATGTGCACCCCGATCCGATATGATGGATAACAAAATACCATGGCGACACACAATCTCATCTATGAGTATCCTAGCATAATATTCTGTCGAATAAGTTGACTTGACAGGTATAAAGCGAGCGAACTTGGTCAACCTATCCACAACCACCCATATATAATCATATTGCTTTTGAGTCCGAGGAAAACGCACTACAAAATCCATATTGATGTCTTCCCACTTCCAAGTAGGAACTGGAATTTCTTATAGGAAGCCACCCGACCTTTGATGTTCGGCTTTTACTTGTTGGCAATTTGGACACCTAGCAAAAAGCTCCACTATGTCTCCCTTTAATCCTTCCCACCAAAATATTCCCCTAAGGTCATGGTATATTTTTGTCAAACCCGGATGAATTGAGTAGCGGGACCCATGTGCTTCTTCAAGGATCCGGTCCCTCAACCCATCCACATTGGGAACACATAGTCTTCCTTGGCACCTTAAAATACCATCCCCCGGGAGAATGTCTAGTTAATCTTGCCAAGGATCGATTCCTTAAACTCCATCGATGATTTGTCAAGGTGTTGTTTTGACTTCACCTCAACTACTAATGATGACTCAGAGTTGTTATGAACCATGAAACCGCCATTTGAAGAATCTTCCAACCTCACACCCAACCTAGCCAAACATCCTTCCCTAGGTCTCTCTTGACTTCATCAATGTGGGATACACTACCCATAATCATATGACTTAGGGCATCCGCAAGCACATTAGCCTTGCCGGGGTGATAGAGGACACTCATGTCATAATCTTTCGACAATTCTAACCACCTTTTTGTCGAAGATTCAACTCCTTTTGGATAAACACATATTGGAGACTCTTATGGTCGGTAAAGACATCAACACGAACCCCATACAAGTAATGCCTCCATATTTTCAAGCCAAACACCATGGCCGTTAACTCAAGGTCATGAGTTGGATAGTTTCACTCATGTACCTTAAGTTTCCTAGAAGCATAGGCTACCACTTTCCCATGTTGCATAAGCACACACCCTTAACCCACTCGGAATGTGTCACAATACACAACAAAACCCTTTGTACCCTCCGATAAGGTCAACTCCGAAGTGGAAGTAAACCTATCTTTTAACATTTGAAAACTCTTCTCACATGCCTCCGACCAGTCAAATTTCTTACTCTTTTGGGTCAAAATAGTCAAGGGAGATGCAATGGATGCAAAACCATTCACGAACCTCCAATAATAACCCGACAAACCTAAGAAACTCCTAATATCCGTTTGAGTCAAAGGTCTAGGACAATTTTTCACCACCTCCATTTTCCTTGGATCAACTTCAACTCCCTCACTAGAGATGATATGACCAAGGAATGTCACCGACCTTAACCAAAACTCACACTTGCTATACTTGGAAAACAATTGATGTACCTTAATTACGTGCAACACTACTCTCAAATGGTTCATGTGATCACCCTCATTTTTTGGATATACCAAGATGTCATCACTGAAGACAATGACGAATGAATCTAGGTAATTTCGGAACACCCTATTCATTAGGTCCATAAACGCCGCCGGAACATCAGTGAGACCAAAGTACATTCTTATGAACTCATAATGACCATATCTAGTCCGGAATGTCGTCTTTTGTATATCCTCACCTCTCACCCTAAGTTGGTGATACCCCGACCTCAAGTCAATCTTAACAAAGTAACTTGCCCCTTGGAGTTGATCAAACAAGTCGTCAATCCAAGACAGAGGATACTTATTCTTGATTGTGACCTTATTGACTTGGCGGTACTCAATTCACATTCTTAAAGACCCAACTTTCTTCTTCAGAAACAAAATCGGAGCACCCCATGGAGAAATACTAGGTCTTATAAAGCCTTTGTCTAGTA
Source organism: Solanum pennellii (assembly GCF_001406875.1). NCBI lineage: Eukaryota > Viridiplantae > Streptophyta > Magnoliopsida > Solanales > Solanaceae > Solanum > Solanum pennellii. Next base: position 43,211,993 of record NC_028645.1, on the reverse strand, counting down.
AATCCTTGAGTTGTGCCTTCAACGCTTTCGATTCGGCCGGATCCATCTGATAAGGAGGAACATAAATGGGATTTGTATCCGGTAGCAAATCAATACCAAAATCATTTTCCCGTTAGGGTGGAATACCAGGAAGGTCATTAGGAAAAACCTCCAGAAATTCACTCACTACAAGGACCGACTCAATGAGAAGAATTTCGGAGTCTAGATCTTGGACTCTTACAATATGGCATAGACAACCTTTAGAGATCATTTTGCATGATTTTATACAAGAGATGATACGACCTCTAGGAATAGAGTTTCCCCCCTTCCACTCAATAACGAGTTCATTTACAAAGTTAAACTTCACCACGTGTGTTCTTCTATCAATAGAAGCAAAGCAAGCATGCAACACATCCATACCAAATATAACATAATAATCAAGCATATCGAGTTCTACTATTTCAACAAAACAAACTTTATTGGGCAACATTGTAGGACAATTTCTATACACCCTTTTTGCAATAACCGACTCACCCACCAGAGTAGACACTATAAAAGGTTCATGCAAAATATCGATTAAAATATCAAAATTTTTGGCTACTAGAGGAGTAACAAAGGATAAAGTAGCACCGGGATCAAATAAGTCATATACATCAATAAATAAAAATTTCAACATACCGGTTACCACGTCGGGAGAAGTCTCTTGCTCACCCTAGAGCGGAGAGCATAGAAGCGGTTCTTCTTTTGAGCCTCATTTGAACCACTTGCTTGAGCTTGACCACCCTTTTCTTGCCCATTTATATTAGTTCAATCCCTAACCTTGTGTCGACTCTTTCCATAACCAAAACAATTACCCGTTCCAACCAAGCATTCACAAAAATGACCCTTTCCGCACTTGGCACATGTAGGCTTCTTATGTGGTGAGTTTCCACTCCTTCCCTTTTGAGCTCTCAGTTTATTTACCTTGTCATCACGAGCCTTGGTAAACATGGATGGAACTTGATTAGAAACCTACTTAAATCTAGGCATGTCTTGTATCTCAAGCCTATTATTTGAAGAACCTCCATCAAAGAACTTGCCCTCTTGGAATATCTACTCTTCCTCCTAGCCCTTGCCTCTTCCACATACTTGGTTTCACCATAAGACGTGAAATGTTCATGTTGTCATGTAACATAGCCGAATGACACTCTTCTTGAAAATCATCCGACCCACCAGTCACAAAGCGGCTCATTTCATCTCTAGGATCGAAAACCAAAGAAGGAGCATATTTTGACAATTTGGTGAATGTCAAGGACTATTCATGAACACTAAAACCTTCTTGGCGAAGGTTGATTAACTCCACCACTTTAGCCTCCCTAATATCCCTGGGAAAGAATCGATCTAGAAAAGCCTTCTTAATGATTTCCCAAGTCAATGGTTATCCCTCCATTACACAAAACATGCTTGAGCCACGTCCTTGAGTTGATAAGTAGCCAAATCGACCTTCTCACTTGTGGACAACCCCATAGACAAGAGTATCATATAGACTTCATCGATGAATTCTTGGGGATATTCGTCAACCTTATACCCGTAGAAGATAGGAGGGTTCATACAAGTGAAGTCCCTTAGACATGAAGCCATAGTAGTAAGTTGTTGATGAGGACGGGGTACAACCTCCCGGTTGGCTTGGGTTGTCACTGCTTGGGCTTGAAAAGTGGAGTCTTAAGCCAATTGGATGAGGGAAGCCCTTATATCTCCATCCGTCAAGGGTGGATGATTGAATGGAGCTTGTTCCATATTAGCATATTTTTCAAGTGGAAGAACTTGATCACCACGGGGAGGAGCTCCCCATTGGCAAATTCCTCTTCCAGTCTTCACGCCGCATTACTTCGAGTGTTCATTCTTCATATAAGCACAAAAATAGGATTAGATGCAAAACCACACCATAAGTATACTCTAATGGCACGATACAATATTTCCTAGAAAATGAGAAGTTCCTAAGCATCATGTAGGTTCCCATCCATAAGTGTGGCGCGCTTCACAATTATGGACAAGAACTGACATAGACGTGGTTGAGAGACACAGACTCTAAGATGACTAAACCTCATGCTCTAATACAAAATTTGTCACATCCGGGTTTACCCCCTAGACGTAACCGACATCGTCGTCCTCTTTGAGGACTAATATTAGCCTTTTAGTCTACATCATCACATTCATAAGTCAAATTTAGCAGAAAATTTAGAACTTTTATTACTTCTACTTAGAGGTTTACATACACCTCTACATACACATAGTATATATATCGAGTATACAATTGACCCTTCGAATAGGAAGGTTATATAGACTTCTACTTATATTATACACACACACACACATATTTATGTATACATACATATATATATATATATATATATATATATATATATATAAATATATATATATTTATATATATATATATATATATACATACACATATGATAAAACATAGTCTTAAGGATTGTCTCATCTCATAACATCTAAAGGATCATAGAAATTTGGGCATAGCCCTACATCAATGTAAAGAAGCCACATATAGGATTATACAAATAATACTCAAATGAAAAAAGAACGAACAAAAGACTCTTAGAAAAATAAAGCAACTCCACAAGCAAGATATTGGCATCGCCCTCAAAAAGTGAGGACATACCTTCTTGGATTGTAGAGAATATCCAAGTTTTCTTCAAGTCGTCTCGAATGAGCCTTCAACGATCGGAACCTAAGATGTTTGGGAAAATGGGAGAAATTGGTTTAGTATGCCACTTGTACTAATTATGAAACCATATGCATATATAAGATCAAATACTGCTAAAATGGGACATTTAGTTAAACCATGCTATTTTACCCTTTAAAAGTCTTATGCACAATCAATCAAGTCATACCAAGTAACATAACATGCTTACTAACTCAACCAAGTAATATGCATATGAACATACTTGAACCCATAATCTAATACAACTCTATCATCAAGGAATGACATCGCAAGCATGAATAAGAGTTAATCATATCATAATAGGCAACACGATTACTCATGAATCCTTATCAAGTCAATAAGCGCAATGACCAAGCAAATCCCCATTACCTCACTCAATCAACTAGCCCCAATAATAAACCATAACTAATGCCAAAACTTCACATAATAAACCCTTTAAGGACACATAACATCATAATTTAATAGTACAACCCTATTACATATTTAAGAGAATAATCATCATCATATAATAGCATTTATATTGTAGCATCAACATGTTATCATCATATACATCTTTATCATATACATACATAATATAAACTCCCTAAAGCTTCCATCAAGTCCAACTTAGTGCAATGCATAAGTAGGGTCTCGTACCCCTACCTAAGCTAAGTCAAACCTCTCAAGTCACCTTAGTTAGTTTATACTTGATTACTTTATTTTAGTTTAAGGAACACTTGCCTTAACCGACATAGACCACAAGAGGTAAGTGTGGAATTTGGTGTTGTAAAACCTTACACCGATGGAAGGTGGTCTACCGGACATAGTATAACAAAACATAAATGTATTTTTCTAGGTAGATCCACTAGCTAGTCTTCCGATGGGGGCAACATAGTTCAAGAATTAAGACATAGGAACAGTCCCTCTTCATACCACTTGGCAATTGGGGCCTCCTCTCATGGGAATCTATTGGATGAGTATTCCTATATGGGAAGTCAACACGACATATCGAACTATATGGTGAACCTTCCTCTTTGGGAAATCATCACCTCCCATTGTCAAGTTCACTAGGTGCTAAGCTAAGTCCCTTTATTGAAATGTCTTTAAGTCTTATTAACAAAGATAACTTAGTTTAGGTCATAGGGTCTAGCCCTTGTATAATCATCATCATCATAGCTCAGTAAGAATATCATGAGTATAGTCCTTTAATCACAATTCATATAAGTGAAGTTAACACATTAGATCTCACTTCATAATAAGGCACATTGGTAAGCGTCACCGTCCTTATAATATTTACATCTTAATCAAACTCACAACCATAATCAAGAAATTTCAAAACACCCCTATAAATCCTAAATAAGGCATACTCCAACACAACATCATGACTTAACCACAATTAACCACAAGCTGAATTAAAGAATAGGGATTACAAGACTTACCAATCCTCATTCATAATTCATCATCAAGGTATTACAATCAACCCTTTATTCAACCCAATTAGGTCACAAAATAATCACAAATCAATGATCAACATTATAACAAGGCTGGAAGAGTCACTACACCATAATCCAATACTAAATCAAAGCTTAAGACAAGATACTTAGGTCAATTCTGATAACCTAGATGACTTCAAAGAACTTGTATGAAAGGCTAAACATCATCCTAATTTGTTCATAATTGGTGTAAGAACATCATCTAATAGTTATTTAACCAATGATGAAGTCAATTGAATCAATCACAACCTAATTCATATCAAGATCAAACCTAGGGTTAAGGGTTAAGGATCATGTTCTTCTATTTAGATCAAACCATCACAAATTATCATAATAAAGTTAAAATACATGTTAATATGTTCATTATTTCCTAAATAAACCATAAAAAACTCAGCTCATAACATCAAATTCGTAATTGGATGAAACCCACTTGAAAACCCAACTTTTAGAAATACTTTGAAGGAGCCTTTTGAGGAAAGAAGTCTAAAAGGTGAATTAAATCTCATACCACAATGTTGAATAAAGATTTGATGTTGAAATTGTTCCTTTTCATCCCTCAAAACCTCCCCCCCTAGCTTGTCTTCAATGGTGTCTTTCAATAGAGCGAGAAAGAAGAGAGAAGGAATAGGAGTTGTTTTGTGAGTTGTTTTTTTATTTAATGATGGTTGGGGTCTTCATATGGGGGGTTAATTAACTTAATTAAACTCCCTTAAAACCCTAATTAACCACCTAACCCCTTATGAAATTAAATGAAACTAACTTAAAACGTGCAGGAACTTTTGACCCTCTAACAGATGGAACCCCGTTGATGGGCCGTCTCTGAGTTGACGACTAGTCCCCTCCATCCTGCACATTCGTCGTTTTGGTCAGAGACTTGTGCAGGTGAGGGATCCATCAATTTTTCTATGTATTGGATGGTGGTTGGCATCGACGCCTCGTCGATGCACACACGATCCATTGATGGCCTCTCGTGGTTGCACACTGCCCAGTGTTGCCTCTTACGTGCTAGGGTCCTCCTCAAGGGCCCTTGTTTGGTACATGGGGAGTCGTACCCATACGTTTAGACCACTAATCATATTAAAACCTATTAACTACCCTTCCACCAATTTCATGGATTTCCGACTTCTAAAAGTTCGTCAAATAGGCTTAGGCACGCTAGTAACTCCTAGAACTAGTTTCCAAACGTCATAGACGTTCTTGGACTGTTTGGTTCCTAAAATTCCTAAATAACCTATATTAATTAAAATAGGTCTTAAAACAGTGTTTAGAACCTATGTCACCTATGTTAGGCTTTAAGAATCGTCTTGGATTTTCAAAATGTTACAAATCGACTGAGCCAAATGGTGCCCCGTTTATTGACTGATACCTCGTCGATGGGGAGCCGTCGATGGATATTAGCTTGTAGAATTCTTAGCCACATGAAAGCCTCAGAGCCTACCGACATAAGCCTCTAACGTCCCATCGATGGGCCAACGTGGTGTCGACTATGTCCATCGATACAGGCCTTCAGAATTGCCATGCACGCTGCCTAATTGGGTGAATGGGAAATTCACCCCACGTTCTAAACTTAACCCAGGAGGTTTATTCAACCTTTTTTGGTTATATTAGGTTTATTAAAAACGTGAATATCCCATACCCAATCCTCTATTCAAAATCAAAACCTCCCTCTCCCAAAATATCCTCTCTAGAAACCTCCATTGAAGGTGAAGTTCAAGGTCAGCTTGTAGATGGGATTTCCATGGGTTATTCACCAATTTTTAGTGGATTATTCATCAAGATTTAGAGGTTTCCTTATACATTAAGGTATGGTAATCCTTCATCTCTAGTTAATCTTTCATCTAGAGAGTCCTCTTCAAAGTTTTCAAAGAAGTTCTATGATCAAATCTCTTCTTCTTCAATCTAGCCATGGGTTCTTTCTTTAATTGATTTAAAAAGAATTATATTAATGTATTGATTATTATCTACTGACTTGGACGTTATTTTCAATTCAATGGATGATGAACCCATTCTCTCTCACAACTCGATTTTAGCCTATGTATGTCTTTATGATCTTGATCTTATGTATATCGACTTGTGATTAAATTATGTTAATATTATTATATATACTGTCTATTATGTGTATTGATGATGAATTGATGAGGAAATATCCATGAAGGTCAAGTTTGAAGGTTATGAATAAGGCTAGTTTATCATGTAGTAACTTGTGATCTTGCGTTAGGATGGTTGTTATGTGACTCAATCATGGTGAATTGTCTTAGAAACTGCCTATATGTGTAATGTGATGATAATTAAGTATAATTTATCCAATATTAATATATAACAATTTAACTGGCAAAGATGGATTTAGGTTCTTCTAGCTTATAGACTTGATAGAGTAATGTATATGTTGTGATCTATATTCTAGGGTAGATGAAGAATGATTAGATATGTTGTATATCTTTAGATAATTCCCTAAATGTGAATTATTTATAAAATATGGTTTATGAACAAGACTAGGGAAATTGGTTGATGATTTATAATTCTCTACTTTCTAGTATATATGTGATGTATTGTATTAGATTGTAGTATGATCTTTTAGCAACTTGTAAATGGTTTCTTTCATGATTGAATGTATATTTAGACACTGACATATAATGTATTGATTATGAAAAAGGTGTATTGATCAATGACGATCAAAGGTTGATGAATCGGTAAGAATGACTTATCCTCTCTACTTCTCTTATATTATTGTAGTTGATGAAGCCTTGTATGGCATTGTGTGGTATGATCCACTTATGGTGGCGGTGTTTACTTTTTTTCCATTATATATGTGTTGACTATGGCCTTGAAGTCAAATTGATGAATATATGAGTGTGTGGTTATGATGATCACACTATGTGAAGCTTATGCCTACTTTCCTATTCTAGTTGTGATCTAGGTTGTATGGCTATTGTATAAGCATGTGTATATCTATGTTAGGGTAAAGTGTAGGTGCTTACATTTATGGGTTATAATGATTGATAATCCCTTAGATATGTAACTCTATGTGAAGGTGTGAATAGCTAAGGTTAGGAGTCTAGAATGTAATGTGAAGATTGTAAAGTGTGAATAGCTAAGGTTAGGAGTGTAGAATGTAATGTGAAAATTATCTTGTCTCCTATGCTAAATTGTGTTGTGTGGTCTATGTTTGAAAATTTAATGTGGTCCTAAGAGGGTGGTTGCCTCAATGTGTTGTTGATAGCCATTATGTGATCATGTTGACCAATGTACACACACACTCACACATTATGCATGCTTACAATGTAGTAAAGGGTAATTCTTTATAATGAAAGGTTATTATCATATTAACTAAATGTCTACTACTATGCATGTAAGATAAATGTATGCGAAGTATGTTCTGTATTCCTTAACTATGATGACTTTATAGGTGTACTAATATGGTCAAGGGTATGAGACCTTGTCTATGCATTGAATATGTGTACCTTGATAGGATTGTTCCTAGGTTTGATTTCTATGTACATGAAAATGATTGTATGGAAATTCTATAAATATGTATTATATGCTATGATGTTAAGTATATCATATGATGAAGTATAAATTTGCATAGTGTATTGGTGTGTTTAAATGAAAGGATTTCTCATATAGTTATACCTATACACTTATGCATTGATATATGAACATGTGTGACATTTATGTGTTATGTGAAAGGTTTTATCACATATAAGTATACACCACATGTATGATAATGTAGTTAATGGAGGGGCCTTGAAGGGTTTGCTCAAGAGAACCCTAAAAACTAGATAGGTGCTTAAATATGCTATAAGCATATGAGGAGTAAATATCCTAAGCCTATGTTTTATGAAATAAAGTTAGTAAAAGCTTTTTAACAAAGAGCGAATTTAGCTTAGCACCGAGTGAAACTTGACAATGACAGGTGTTGGCTTCTCTTGGAGGAAGATTCACCATTGGTTTCTCATAAGGTGTTGACTTCCCTTGGAGGAACATTCACCTGTGGTTCCACATGAGGTGTTGGATTTTATTGAGGAATATCACCCATGGTTTCTCATGAGATGAGGCTCCAATGACAATGAGCATGTAGAGGGTTATGTATATCTTTTAGTTCCATAAACTATGCTTGCCACATAGGATCTAGCAAGTGACTTCACTAGTATGCTAGCATGTGTAATGTTCTACCTTGGCTAGGTAAGAACACCTTCCCTTGGTGTAAGGCTCTACAACACCAAATTTCATGCTTAGCACCCATGGTCTTAGTGTTGGTTAAGGCTATAGTTTTCCTAAATTAAAATGGACAATAGAAGTAAAATAAGGACTCTAACTAGTATAACCTGATGGTAGTTGCTTAGTGTAGGTGGGGGTATGGGAGTTCACCTATGCATTGAACTAGTAGCTCTTCAGGGAAGTCCTATGAAGGTGTTCCAATACATATTCTTACATATATGTTCCTTATTCATGACTTTGTAGTGTTTGTCTACTTGTTATGATGATATGCATGGCATCAGTTTATATAATGTGGTCTTATTCTTATATGCACTATGTTGGTCTTAATGACTATAAGATGAAGGTCTTGTTGAAATGAATGAAGTCATCGTCATTTACTTATTGATATATGAAATAGAGTGTTAAGGCTTGTGGTCTCATGATAGGTGTTTACTAATTATGTGTGAGGTTATGGAGCTTCACATATACATTGCACTAGTGGACTTATATCGGGATTGTGAATATGGTTTTATAATTCTTTATGTGAAGTGAAGTGAATAGATGTGCAAGTTGATGTATCTTACTGTAAAGCCATTAGAGTCTTGACTTAAATGTATCTTTGATGTGTTATACCTCTATGATGGTATGAGTAGGATTATGTAAGTTGTATGTATGGTTTTCCTTGTGACCTTAAGGTGGTGCATTGCACCAAGTATCTGTAGAGGGTTATTTGGTAGGTTAATAAGTTAAAAGAAGAAGTTCACTGTAAAGAGGAAAATACTTACTGTAAAGTGTAAATAGGTTTCTGTAGAGAGACCCCAAATGTGGCTTAAATTCTATATGTGATTTTAGATGATGTTCGGACCTTGAATATATCTATATGAAGTATGTGAATGATATAAATATTGTATCAAGGTTTTATGATTTTTTTCACAAAAAGGCATGAAGTATAATTTCAAGAAAATGTCCCTTTTAAATGCATGTTTTTTGCATGGTTGCCATACTTAGTGCATTCTTGTACTAACTCCACTCTTCTCTATTTTTACAGAAAGTGTAGGTCATGGATGCTTAAGGGATGTATTTAAAAGATCCTAAGATTAAGGAAAGGAATCCTTAAGTCCAAGGATTTCCTACTTATGGTTTACTGTAAAGTCTTTTAATTATATAGTTATGTATTATGTTATGAGGGTCGTGTCCCTATTGTACTTTTATGGTGTTTAGTCTAGGATGGCAAAAAGAGAATAGAGTTTGTAACTATGCATGATGATATTTTATATATATATGAAGTAATGTTCTAGCATATGATGTGCTAAGAATGTTTTAAATTTTCCGCTAAATTTACCTATGACAATGCGATGAATAATAACTATGGGCTTGTATAAGACCTCTGAGAGGTCAAGTACTCCATGTTAATTCTAGGAGGTGATCCCCAGATGTAACACCTCCTTTACGAAAGTTGATGAATTCTTCCACTTTGACCTCCATTTTCTCTCTTGGGAATAACCTACCAAGAGAAGTACTTCTAAACACCTCCAAGTTATAGGTTCCGCTCTCAAAGCCCTATTGTCTCTCCATTGGGTATACCAAGTTTGAGCCACATCCTTGAGTTGATAGGAGGCTAGCTCGACCTTGTCATTAGAACTCACTCTCATAGCATAGAGGATCTTGTAGACCTCATCAAGAAAGTCTTGGGGATATTCATTAACCTTAGACCGAAAGAACATAGCAAGTTTCATCCTTGTAATGTCCCCTAAGCGAGAAACCATGGTACTATCATTTTGTTGAACACGGAGTCCAACCTCCTGGTTTTCTTGAGCCGTCTTGGATTGAGCTTGAGAATCTACTGCTTGGGCTTGTGTATTTTTATCTTGGGCCAAACTTAGAAGAGCCGACCTTATTTCTCCATCAGTCATAGGTGGAGAAATGACCGTAGCTTGGTCTTGCGGAGGTACTTGATTTCCTTGTGGAGAGGCTTGATTATCTTGCGGAGGAACTCCTGCATTAGCCAAGTCTTCCTCCACTCTTGCGACTGTCCTTCTCGTATTGATCTCCTATATCCACAAGTAAAGGTTACAAGTAATAGGGACACATAGAGTTTCACTCTTAAGACACGACTTCCAAGATTACCAATAAGTGATAATTCCTAAGCATCCCGTGACCTCTCATTCATAAGTCTGACAGACTTCACACCCTTGAAAAAGACTCTACATAGAAATGGTTTATTGAGACATCAATCCTAAGATTACTTCAACCTCATGCTCTGATACCAAGTTTGTCACGATTGTGGGACACCCCTAGACGTAACCGGCGCTCTCATTCATTGAGAGGACTTGGACAAACCCTTGAAATTTGTCATAAAATATCATAGGTCAAAACGTGTAAAATTTAAATTTTTTTACACATTGAGGTATACATAGACCTCTCACAAATTATATATGAAGTTTACTTAGGGTCCTGGCATATGAAGCTTACAGAGGATTCTCATTTAGTCAACATAATCGACATATAAGGATTTAATCTAGGAAAACCATCTCACATTAAACCATCTAAAACAAAGTAGAACATTAGGGCATAGCCCTCATACAAATTCATATTTGCCACATAGGGCTTACAACAAATGTCTTCAAGAATAGGAAAGAAATGAATCTCTATAAGACAATAGCAATACTACTAGGGTAAAACATGTTGAACTACAGGATCTACCAAAACATGGAGAAAAGTCCAAGTCTTCTTGCAAGCGACTTTGATACCTCAACGGCCCAAACCTATATTGTTTGGAAAAGGGAAATAATATGGGTTAGTACAACCACATGTACTATGTATGGAAACATATACACATAATACGATTTAAATCATGCTTAAAAGGACATTTAGTTGTAAACCATGCTAAATCACTTTTAAAATCCTTTATGCACAATTAAGAACATATGCAATCCATTAGACATAACACCACTCAAGATAAGTTCATATTCAGGACAAGACCAATATCATGATACAGTCAAGTCAACATGGATATTATTAACGAAAGGTCATATCAATATAAATGATATCACATCAAGATCATATAAGCCTAACAAATCCAACATAATGTCATATCAAAAATTCATGTACAAGTGTTCATAACATCACATCATAAAAGACCCTTACTCACAACCCCTTCCCAAAGACTACTAGTGAAATGCTTATGTGAAGCCCCTTAACCCCACATAATAAAGTAAACCAATTAAAGGATCACAAGCAATGTCTACCTTGCATATATATTCATCTCATGCATGTTCATAATCATGTACATCAACATAGACCAATAAGATGTTCATAAATGAAACTAAAATCATATAGCATCATCAACATGTAAAGTAAATCATATACAATTCATTCATATCATAAGTACATAAGAACAACCTCCTAGGACTTCCCTCAAGGTCAACTTGTTCCATGCATAAGTAGAGTCCCATAAACATACCTACACTAAGCAGAGCCCCTTAGGTCACCCTAGTTAGTGTTCAATTCATAATTTTCGGGAATAATCGTCTGAACTAACAATAGACCATTTGAGCTAAACATGGATCTGGTGTCATGAAACCCTACACCGACAGAAGGTGGTTGCCCAGGTAGGACCCAAACATGAACATAACATTCTAGGTGGATCCACTAGCTAGTATTCCTATGGAGGCAACATATTTAAGGAATTAGGAGATATGTATTGAACCCTCTACATACCTATTAGCAATTGGATACCTCATCTAATAATAATATTTGGTGAATATCCCTTCTATAGGGAGTTAATACCTGTCATTGTCAAGTTCACTCGGTGCTAAGCTAAAGTCCCTTTTTGAAATTTCTTTAAGTCATTATTAATCATCATAACTTAGTATAGGCTATAAGATACTAACCCATTGTATGTCATATCATTAGCTCATTAGGTATTTCATGAGAATGTCCTTTCATAACAACCCTTTATTTGTGAGATCGACACATCATAATCATATCATAGTAAGGCACACAAGTGATTCACATTGAACCTTGTATCAACATACTCTTAACATGATCTTACAATTTACATAGTCAAGACATTTCATCCGAATCATCATATCATCATCCTCTTAATCTAATCAGAAATAATACTTCAATTGAATACCATTATCAAGTATAATCCACGATCAATGAAGTAAAGAACTCAAGATCACAAAGTCTTACCAATTCACTTTCAAAAGGCTCCTTCAATATCTTACCATCAATCCAACAATATTCATATATCAATACACTCAATAACATCATATAATATTAATCTATACAAGAACTAAGTCAATTGCACCATCACTAATTAGTTCAACCTCAATTCACAATCTAGGGTTAGGGGAAAAGTGTTCGATAATAATTCATTCATGGAACTAGGTCAAAGGCTAAGAACTACAATAATTAAATAATATATAATCATAATATATCAACAATAATCAAAACAAACCAATATCAAATCAATTTGAATCATCAATTTCGTAATTCAAAGACAACCCTACTTTTAGACATTGTTGGAAATCAATTTTGAAGAGACTCTTGGGGAAAGAGATCCCAACAGTGAAGAGCTTCCATACTTAGGATTCTTCAATTTTTTATAGATAAAATGTGAAGTCTTTAATCCCTTATCAAGCTTTGAGTTGTTCTTCAATGGGGGTCTTACAATAAAGAGATAAAGTAGAGAGAAGTTGGAGAGAATTTGGATTTGGGAAATATGGGGTGTTAGGTTAGTTTAATGAGGTTTAGGTCTTGTATAGTCTCTAAAAAAACTTAATTAACCCTCACCTAACCCTTACTAATAACTAATTAACTAATTAATTCACTTAACTAAAATTTGGACAATCAACTCGACCCCCAAACAATGAAACCCCGACCACGGACCATCCTTCTGCTCCATGGTTTGGGATAGAGACTATGTTTTTGGACCCTCTTTTGGAAAATCTACATTTTGGCCAATGACCACTGTCGACGGCTCATCGATTGACTCGTCGTTTGTCTACAATTAATTTGACAGTTTTGGGTCAAATGGAAGGGTCTTCTCAAAGGATCCTTAGGGTGGTCCTTGGGGAGTCGTACTCGGACGTTTCGACCCTAAACACATTCTAATACATAATTAACACCTTTTTACCAATCTTCATTAAATTCAGACTCTGAAAACCCCATGAAACTTTCCAAGGCACACTAGGACACATTTCATAATTCCGGACGTCATGGTCGTTTCTTGACGTTATGACTCTAAAACTTCCTAATTAGTTTCGATGCAATTTTTTAGGCCTTCTAAATAGTTTTTCAAGTCTTGGTTCATCATGTGATTCTCTAGATTAGGTCATGGACTTTCGGAGTATTACATCAATCTATAACTCGTGGATGGAGATACGTAGATGCTGCCAGTTTTGGTAAGTTTAGTTTTAAGTTGGGGGGTTTGAGAATTAAGTTAGCTAAATAATTAAGGGCTTAGGAGGTCGATAAGTTTTAAAATAACCTCCTATAAATAGTTAGTAGGACCCTAAAAGTAATCTATTAATTCACCATAAGTCAAGACCCAAAATCATAACTAATTGTACCCCCAAAATTTCTCCAAAACTCTTCTCTCAAAACCCTCCATTGAAGGCGTAGAAGAAGATAAAGTAAATCTTGAAGATCGAAGCTTTTTCAAAGGATTTTCATGGATTTCTACACCTAAGGTATGGGAGCTCTTCACTTATGGGATCTTTTCTCGAAGAGACTCTCTCAAAATTGGATTTCAAAGTTCCCCAATTTCTATGTTTTCACTCAATTTCATGGGTCTCTTTCTAAACTTGTTTCCATTGTTGTAAATTGATTTTTTAGGATTATATGTGAATGTTTATCGATGGATTCAAGTAATGTATATGGTTTATGAACAAATTCCCACAAGATCCATGAATCTCCCTTCTTTCTCAGATCTAAACCCTAGTATGCTTTGATTGATGAATGAAGGATGAGAATCTAGTGTGCTTCTATGAAATTACATATTCTATTACGATGTTATCATATATGATGAATGAATGTACTCAAGAAACTATATCAAAACTCTAGTTAACCTTACTTTGTTTTGGGCGTTTCATAAACATTACAGTGAGGTTATAGTGAACTTCACTCTACCTTCACTATAACTTCCAATTAAACTCAAACTTCACATAATAGAATCAACAACACCTAAAACTCACCCAACGATGAGATCCTCCGACCAAAGGTGACTCTAAGGTTCACTTGTGTAATTTATGAAGCGAGCGCCCATACAATCCATTCACACACACCTAAGAGATCCTTTAGACTACCTAAGATAAGATAATTCTCACTACACACAATAGTATACATATATTATGACATTCTCTTCCCAAAGGATATCAAAATACCTACTTAAATAATGCAGGAAGAGACCGCCAATACACTCTCTCTAAGCTTACCTAAATAATCCTTAAGACTACCTAAGTTTAGATCATGTTTACTTTATCAATTTACTTTCTTATCTAGGGTCATTCTTAAGACTTCCCTAGGTAAGACATGAAGTTACCATTCCCATGCCCCCTTCATACCTTAACTAAGCAACCCTCAAACTACTCTAGGTAAGTACTTAGTCATTAACATGCTTTACAACTTAAATCATTATCTTTATTAGTTCATTAAGAGACGTTCAACACATAAGGACATTCAAGTAATGGTCTTGGAGAAGTCCTACGGACTCTCTAACATCTTCAAAGCCTAATCGTGCAATGTCTATATAGCGTCCCATACCACTATGTAAACTTCATAGAACTTCTCTAATACTAGTAGGTATCCGATATGATGAGAATAGTTAATAAACGACATAGACCATACTAGCTATGCATGGAATCTTGAGTCATGAACCTACTCCGTTGGAGGTTTTTTCTATGGGCCAATGGTAGAATTAGGACACATCCCATATAGGAACATGGTTAAGAAATATGAAGGGTTTCTTTGTATTCTAGCCTCATTCTTAACTAGAACTACTTCCCAAACCATACTCATCGGTGCTAGCCTTTCTTATCATAGAGTAGTTCAATAAAGGAGTACATGAAGAGGTTCCATATATAGTTCATAACCCAATCATATTACACCTTACCAAAGAGGGTCTACCAAGACTACCTACAATGGCTAAGAGGATGCTCAATGACTTCCCTAAGGATGATTGCATGTCATTCCAGCCAATCTACCCGAAGTCCACCATTCATACAAGAAGGATACCATTACGACTTTTAACTTCAAGGATATCATAACCTTCCAAATAGGTTAAAGGTTCCACATAAATAACCTTCTTAACAATGTTCAAGGTCACATGTCAATCACACATACAAGACTAAGAAGCTTTAGCATACTAAGTCAAGAACTCATATTCACATTGTACATGTATCAATTAAGGAACATAACTCTACCAAAACAAGACACACATACTTCACTATATCACATATATCATATCATTCTAGAAGCACCTAGAAGCACATAGGTATAACCAATATCATCTATAGGTCACCATATTCACTACTATAATATCATCGATTTAAGTATCACAAGTATCATATAATCTATCAAGAAACATCATAGTTCAACATCAAAAAATCCACATAATGGCTACACTATAGTCTACTAGAGACACACATCATCAACTAGAAGAACTCATGTTTTGAGTTCATGTAAAAACATAAGTCATCATGACATTTATAATATCCACATAATCAAATTATAACATGATAAATCCATAATACTTGATATAATGATGACAAGGCTACATCATTCACAATTCATAAAGTAATGCCAACAAGGTCACATTAATTACAAGTATAGCACATAAGCACCACCACCATAAGTGGACCATACAAATCATCATTAATATCTAAGGCCTATAAAAGAAAATTTAAGGAATGTTAGATCGACATCCCATGAATCCAACCTCACAACTTCAATCCATAGTCAATTAATCCAACATAATATACAAAGACCCTTAATAATGGCCATGATCATCAATTCAACCCAATAATTCAAAGATAATTGAACATAATCTATGAAATTAGGGAATCCAACTAACAATTCTAGCATGATTCATTCATAATTCACTAGCCCTAAACAAATTACATAAGCATTCAATAGCATTAAGACATAATTAAATCACCCATAAAGTAATCAAATTTAGGGTTACATGAATTACATGGGTTCATAGAGATTTAAGGTTAAAATCATCAAATTAACAACGATTCAATCAATATACAATGATTCAAAACATTTAATGCAAGAACCCGTGGATATATTACGAAATTGGACAAGTTCATCTTTTGAAAGACTTTAGAAACCACTTCGAACATGGCTCCTTGAGGAAAAGAGATTCAAGGATGAAGGTCATACCTTAATTATGATGAAAATACCACAAAATTGATGTATAAAACTTGAGAAAATAAATCTTCTTACTTGGTGATCCCAAGCTTCAAGAATGGAGATTTTGGAGAGAAGAATGGAGATGTTTCGTTTTTGAGTTACGGGTTTTGCTTTGATTGGTGAGTTTAGGGGTATAAAAGGACTCAATAACTATCAATAACTCATCCCCAAATTACGCCATACCCCTGCACTTATTAGACAATTTAACCAATTCAAATTTGACTTAAAACGACGCGGCCAAATCTGGGAGTTAACTGTGAGTCACGAGGGTAATTTCAAATCCTTTTTCTGGAAAATTTTGAGACAGAATGGTTCGTTAAAGCACCACATCGTAGGGAAAGATTTTTTCCCATTTTGTGCCAGCTACGCGACGTGCACCCACTGCCAGATCCTGGCTGGCACGGAAGCTTGGCTGTCGCATGTTTGGGTCCTCTTTGGGGACCCTTAGGCTGGTCCCCGCGGCGTCGTAATCAGATGTTTCAAATCTTTACATGTCATCCTATGTGTAGGAACTATTGATACTAAATTTTAACTTCAAACCATCCCCCAAAACTCCACTACAAAATACTACGACACACTAGTTTAACTTCGACTAGTTTCCGGACGTCTTACACGTTATTGGACGTTTGAACTTTAAACACTTCAAAACTTTATATACTACCTACAAACACTATTATTAAAAATTTAAGTACATTAAAACATCATGACACACATGTTAGGCTCTAGTTTCACCTAGGTTGTTTTTTGAGGTGTTGTAATACCAAAGAGAGGAAGAATCACTGTGATTCCTGATGCTAAAAATGAGTTATTCCGATAAGGACAGTGACTGGGTGGACAGTAAATATGGACTACTACAAGCTAAATGCATGGACGAAAAAATATCACTTTTAATGCCATTTATAGACCAGATGTAGGATACCCTTGTTAGAAAGGGTTGGTGTTTCTTTTTAGGTGGCTATTCGGGCTACAATCAAATCTCCAAAGATACAAAAAATTAAGATAAGACCACTTTCACTTGACCTTATCAAACTTTTGCCTTCAAAAGGATGTTATTTGGGTTATGTAATGTTCCAGTAACCTTTCACCTGTGTATGATGTCGATATATTCAAATTTGGTAAGGGACACGATATAGGTGTTTATGGATGATTTATATGTTTAAGGTGACCCACTTAATGATTGTTTGACACATTTGGCTGAGGTAATAAAATGTTGTGAAGAGTGCAATCTTGTGCTCAACGGGGAAAATATTTATGGGGAAAGAGGGTATAATTTTGGGTCAGGGGATTCCAAAGAAAGGTATTGAGGTTGATCGAGCTAATGTCGAGGTAATATAACATCCATATCCCATCTCTGTTAAAAGGTGTTAGAAGTTTTATTGGGCATGCAGATTTCTATCGGAGGTTCATAAATGATTTCTCCAAAATTGCACACCCATTGTGCAAGTTGCTGAAGAAAGAAGTTTGATTTTGATAATTCTTCTCTAAGAGACTTTAGAGAGTCGAAACACAAACAACTGTTACCACCCATCACTATTTCACCAAATTGGGGGCAACCATTTGATGTGATGTGTGATGCATGTGGTTAGCTCTTGGTGTATTGTTATGACAAAGGCGAGAAAAGATCCTTCATCTGATTTATTTATCATTGTATGCCTGAGGTTTAGATGATTGAGGTGTGTCATTCAATACATGTTGGTGGTCACCATAGCGGTATTTGTACTGCTCAAAAGATCTTGTAGTATGGATATTACTGGCCTACCATCGACTAAGATGCTCATAATAGCCAACGAGAAGGAAGAATTTCAGAGAATCTAGAACTACCTATAAACTTGATATTGATGATTCAATTATTCCATGTCTATGGTGTTGACTTCTTGGGTCTGTTTGTGAGTTCACATGGGATGAAGTATATCCTTGTTGTGGTTGACTATGTATTGAAATGGCTGAAAGCAATTGCGTTTTAAAATAATGAGGGGAAAGAGTGTCACCGCATTCCTGAAAAAGAGTATCTTCTCCAAATTTTGTACACCTAGTGAATTTATGAGCAATGGAGGTTCTCACTTTTTTAACAAGTTGTTCAAGGCATTGCTAGAGAAATATGGTGTTTGTCACAATCCATCCACTATTTATCATCCTCAGTGTAGTAGGACAATTGAGGTGGCAAATAGAGAGATAAATATATTGTTGCAAAGATTGTGAATGCCAATATATTAATTGTTCAATAAGACTTGATGATTCTCTATTGGCCTATCGCACCACATTCAAGACTCTCATAGGTATGTCCCCTTACCAACTTGTATATGGGAAGTCATGTCATTTACATGTAGAGCTAGAGCATAAAGCAATGTGGGCACTCAAGAAGTTGAAATTTTTTTGAGTGCCACTTCAAGTCAAAGACTAAATGAGATGAATGAGCTCGATGAGTTTCTCATAAATCATTATGAGAGTTCAACCTTGTACAAAGAGAACATAAAGATGTACCATGTTCAAAAGATTGAAAAGAACGAATTTTCTCCCAATGATCTGGTATTGTTATTTAACTCAAGGTTACGCTTGCTTCCAGGCAAATTCAAGTCCAAGTGGACCACTCCAGTAAGAGTAACCCTAGAATTTCAACAAGGAGCAGTTGAACTCGAGAACAAGGAAGGAAAAATGTTAAAGGTTAATGCTTGAGGATAAAAGTCTATTTGGGTCAAGCTGAGAGTGTCAATGAGTTTATATAGGAATGGACTCTTTGTTAAGTCTTGGTAACCAAGGGGTTTGCGTTATGACACGATATTAAATCAAGTGCTGCTTGGGAGGCTATCCAAATATAGGAATTTACTTTTTGATATATAAAGTTTTTCATAAATTTGTAGTTTTCTAGATAGTTGTTTATTCATTTTTAGTTTTAGTGTTGTCTAGATATAGATTTAATAGGGTCCGTAACTAAAAGGTTTCCAGAAAATGTAAAGTCCTGAGGTTTGTTATAAGTAGGGATGAAGCAGAAAAATCTACAAAAAAAGGTGATGTAATGGTCTATGGATCCCATCGACAATCCGTCGGTCCAACCACGGACTATGGATGGCATTCGTAGATCTCTAATTTTTGTTCTAAATTTTTCTAAGTATTGGAGTGAACCACGGAACCCGTCGACGCACCGTTGATAGGGTGTCATTGGTACAATTTAGGGTTTCAGATAACCCCACCCAGACCCCAATTAAATAAAAAAAAAACCTTTATTTTTAAACATCCCCCATCTCTCTCCTTTCACTGACCGTTTCAAACCATCCAATTACCCTATATTCATCCTCTAAACTCCCTCATTTACTCCCATTTATCCCCCACTTCAGATTTCATTTTCATTATATCTCCCCCAAAATCCATTTCACTATTTCCATCATTTGTAAAACAATGTTTCCTCCAACACCCAAGTCCGGGTTCCGTATCACTTTTTCTTGGATCGTAAGAAGGATTCGAAACAAATACACGCTTCAACTTTATTTTACTTGTAAGGTAATCGATCACACCAAAACATTGATTTTTTTCATTATTTCATTTGATATCAGTGAAGTTGTACTTGACCTTGGGTAGGAATGTGTATGCTATATTGGTGTAAACTAGTACTAAAATGACCCTTTGAATGATGGTGTTGGGAGTGTATTGAAAAACTTAACTAAATAAAGGGGACTCAATGTCCAAGTGGATGGCTTGACTTAGGGTTTTCAAAACTTGCTTGATTAAATGTGTTATTTGAATTCTTTAAACCCTAGGAATGATACACTACCACATAATATGTTGAAATGCATTTTTATACTCCAAATAGGTTGATATTTTAATTGAATATGTTGTATGAAATTCGGAACCAAAGCCTGCACAGCACTAATCAATGACCTCAACCCATGAACCGTATCTCAACCTACGGACCACAAGTCGTGGTCCGCATATCAATCGCACCTAAAGATCTGGCTAAGTCATGAACCGCGGTGTGGTCTATAGTATGTCGTTTGATGATTGACCATACTGACATTCTTATTTCTCCACCAGAAACTCAATAATGGATTTCCTGACCTATAGATGGGACCTACGTCTTGTCGTTCCATTAGCAGACCGTAGATACCCACCGTGGATCACAAAAACATCTACTGTCCAGATATTTTTTGGATTTTTGCCTATGTTTGAATGTTGTTCTAGAAAAATTTCTTGGGTCTTCTTTTGTTCTTTGGGTACTAACTAGTCATCCATATGTACCATGGCACTGAAACAAACTCTTGTATACACAAGGGGGGAATGTCTATGTCTTTTGCCCCATTTCGTCACATAATTGTTAACTCCAATGAGGACGTGTACGTCCCTGAGACCACCAGAGGATTCCCAACTACCCCCAATACTATGAGGAACAGGGCCACACAAGTACTTACTTCTAGTGATGAAGAAGAGGGACATACATGTACTTACTTCAAATATAGAACCTAACAGAGGTTAGGGTTAATCCCAAGTGGGATATGGTCTAGACTTAGGCCAATTTACTGTTGTGCCTTTAGTCAGACTATTTCCATAAGGTGGGGGGGGGGTCGTAACACAAAATATGTTGATTAAAAATATAGTAACTAGTCACTAAGTAAATAGGATTCACAGTTTGTAAGATTATTATACGATTAAAGTAGGGTATATGTGTTCCCCACAAGTTCTTAACGCAAAAAACCTTATAATAGTAACCTTTATCTAGTGGTTGTCATACTGAGTTGGTAAGCTAGGTTTCCCTAAGTGATTGGTCATCCAAGTAGGGAATTTCACTAGACAACTTGGTAGTAACCGTGGGTGTATGCTTTACTAACCCTTACCCTTGAACCCACATTAATCCTCTCATCTTTAGGATAGGCTTTCCTATAGGAGATTATCAATGCTAAATCTATTTTCCTATCCATAACTTCCTAGGTCAGGAAAGCAGGAATAAGATGAGTTCTAATGTTGCGCACCATCAAAAAGAAATCAAAACGAAGAGATCAACAATACATGCATAAACACTATTCAAGAATTACTTAATTATTAGGTCTACTTTGTTAATCAATCATGGTTGCCACAACCCTACTTGTTGGTTTAGCAACTTATGCTCTGGTGATCAAGATTCATAATGTTTTTGATAGAATAAATCATTAACTTACAATTAGAGTAGGTGAAATCTAAAATCTTGAATTGATGAACAAAAGAAATATTAAATTCAATACTTTAAGAATTAAATGCTCAAAATGTTTGTAGGTTAATTCTCAAAGATGAAAGTAAAAGTATCAAATTCTCTAACAACCTGGAAAATGAAAATTACAACTTATTCTTAAACATCAAACCTAAACATGCTAGGAAACAAATATCTAGGGAAATTTGGCTTAGGCATTAATTTCTATGCCTGGTACCCATGACTCATAGAAATTCCTAAGGTTCGTGAGTACCCTCCGTCATTGAGAAGTTAGTCTCTCACTTTAAGAAAAATTTCTACGAGTATGATCTACAGTCTGTAAATCTTTGTACATCCCCTTTCTGGCTAACTATCGTTTAGTTACTGGAGCTCAACTTCTCTGAATATTTCTACGACTCCATTGTAAGGCTTGTTGAAGCAACTACGGCTCGTTATTAGTTGTTTTTTTACACATAGTTCTAAAAATCAATAATTCAAACCACGACTCCTTCCTACGCTCGTAGTAAAGTCTATACCTTGTGGGTCATGTCGTCAATCATCAAAAAATCATTGTTGTTGCAACATTTTAGTACAAACTTCATCAAAACCTATTTCTTAATTATCCAAGACAAATACCATCACATCTACTAACAAATGATTTAGACGCTCACAAAACTCCATGTTTAAAACATCAAAAGTATCATAAATCCGTGGTATATCAAAACCCATACCATAAAATCGTTTTTTGTCTTCAAGAGGCATAGAAAACTCTATACGACGCTATGCAAAAGTAACCTAAAAACTTAACAAATCATATGCCATTTTCTCAATAATCATTCATTCTGATTTCTTTTTCTCACAATGCAATCATTCAATTCAATAAAAAAGCCAACACATGTGGATCAATTTATGACATACACATACCAATAGATATATTTGCAGACACAGATAAATATTTCCACAATACTAACTCTTCACATTGTGAATGGTGTCGTAACTATAAAAAATCCTTTTGTTCATACAAAATTTGAGTTATAGTTCAATTTTAGGGACTCAATATACACTCACACTCATAATTTGAATTTAATACAGCACAACGATGATACCATAGGGTTCATCATGACTTCATCAAGAATTTGATCCAATCCCAACAATACCTTACCCTATACATACATGAATTTGAATAGATTAAAAAAAAGTCTTATGATCAATTCATACTTCAATCCCCATCAATTTACAATCAAGATTCAAGATTTGGGGAATTTGGGGAATAGGACATGATCTGCACGAAATTGCATCAATTAACCAACAATCTACACTTAATTAGTCATAGGCAATTACAATTTATCATCAATTTGAAGTTTGAAAGAAAACCCATCAGAATTGGAAAAACCCTTGGAATTGAGTGTTTTAGAAATCAACTTTGAGAAGACCTCTTGGTGAAAGGAATCCCAAGAGTGAAGAACCCATACCTTAATGAAGATTAATCCAAGAAATTCAAGTGAAATCCTAGAGAAATTGATCTTCTTCTTCAAGCTTTGATCTTTCTTTAATGGAGGTTGATTAGAGAGAGAAAGTAGAGCGAGGTGAGAGCTTTTGGGTTTTGATTTAGGAGATTTGATTTAAGTGAGTAAATTGTGAGAAAAATGATTTAAAATCAATAAATAAAACTCCCATTAAAAACCCAAAAGACCCCTTACTTAAGTTGACCCTTTAATGAAGTCAATCGTGATTCCAAATTTCAGATTTTCATCGAGGAACAAGTCCACGACGCGAAGATGCTCCCACGTGATTTTCTAAATTATTTTTTGAGACAGTGGAGTCCGTGACCTGCCTGCAATGCAGACTTTAAATTTGACCAAGGGCCATCAATTCCGCGATGCGGACTTGTTTCTCCTATGTGCAATTTGGCTGCTGCCTTGGCAGCTTGCCAAGCCAAGTGTGGGGTCCTTGACTTGTTTCTCCTATGTGTAATTTGGCTGCTGCCTTGGAAGCTTGCCAAGCCAAGTTTGGGATCCTTTCGTGGACCCCTAAGGAAACCTTGGGGGTCGGACCTGGACATTTTCCCTCTATATACTATGTTTTACCTATTTAAAGTTATTTTACAACTTTTAGACCTCATACAACCCCTCTAAACACTCCCAAAACCTAAGGACGTTTCACTAGTTACATTAGACTAGCATCCGGACGTCATGGACGTTTCTTGATGTCTTGACTCCAAAACTGTCTAAATGATTTATTAACATTATTTTAGTCCTTATGATAGTGTTACTAACCTTAGATCAACATGTGAGGCTCTAGTTGAGGTCATAGACTTTCAGAGTATTACATTATAGTACTTTTATAATAGGAATTACAATAAAGTCTTTTAATAAGGAAATATGAAACTAGAGTAAACCATCTCCATCCTCGGACTTGTGGAGTCACCATGTTATGACCGTGAAGTACCCCCTAGAAGAAACACGGAGTACTTGACCTCTCAGAGGTCTTATAGAAGCCCTTAGCATTCATTCACTGCATTATCATAAAATTAGTGGAAGATTTAAAACTTTTCATATTATAACAGAAGACTAAAAATCCATTCCATTAAAAACCCATAAATACATATTTAAGACACTAAGTCTCGTCTTGCCGTCTTAGACACGACTCTAATAGAAAAGAGACACGACCTCTTAACAATACAAAATAATGTTTCTACACTATTACATGAACTTAATTTAAACTCTTGACATGAAGGACCTTGAATCATCAAGGACACACTTGAACTTGGGAATAGTAATCCAAGCTACTCATTCTAGGAAAGATCCTCTAGCCATAACTATCTACACTTTGTGAAAAAAGATGAAGAAGAATGATATTAGTAAAAGAATGCACTAAGTATGATAACCATGAAAAAATATGTTTTAAGGAGGACATTTAGTTAGAAACTTGTGTCACATCCGGGAATAACCCCTAGACGTAACTGGCGTCATCGTCCTCTTTGAGGACTGACACTAAACTCTTAGCTTACATCATTACATTCATAGGTCAAATTTAGCAAAAACCTTAAAACTTTTCATTACTTCTACTTGGAGATTTACATAGATCTCTACGTACACATAGTATATATATATCGAGTATACATAGACCCTTCGTATAAGAAGATTACTTAGTCTTCTACTTTTATTGCACATAAGTATATAAAATATAACATAATCATAATAGTTGTCTCATCTCATAACCATCTAATAAGAGTGTAAGAACTTTGGCATAACCCATACATCAAAGTAATAAGGCCTCACATTGGCTATACAATGTTTCATACTAAATGGAAAAGAAAGAAACATAGAAGTCTTAAACTCAAAATAACTCCATTAGCTAGATAGTGGCATTGCCCTTAGAAAGTAAGGACCTACCCTACTTGGATGATCAAGAGATCCAAGCCTTCTTCAAGTCGTCTTCAAAAGAACTTCAACGACCGGAACATAAAATGTTGGTGAAAAGAAAGAAATAGGATTAGTACACCACTTGTACTAAGATGAGACCATATGCACACATACTTTGAAAAACATGCTTAGAAAAGTGACATTTCATAAAGTATGCACTTTTCATCAAAAACCTTTATGCACATTTAACAAGACCATACCAACCAATAGGACATGTTCATTAAGTCATAGGCATGTACATCATGAGAATTACAACATCAAGTATAGTCAAGTCAACATGCATAGCATATAGTTGATAACATATCCTAGAATCTCTATCATCAAGTAATAATAGTAACAAGCATGAATAAATATACCTTTCAACATGACTAAAGCAAGACAATTACCCATGAACCCCTATCAACTCAACAAGTGCAATGACCATGAAAAGCCTAATAACCTTACTAAATCAAACAACCCAAAAAGCATCATGACTAACATCGTACTTCACATATTATAACATTTAAGAGTACATAACATCATAGTTTAACAATATAAACCATCACATATTTATAAGTGACACTACTCAACATATAGTATCAACAATGTGCAAGTTCATCATATACATGTCATATAGCATTATAAGCATTTTCATACATAATAACATCCTCCTAAGACTCCCTTCAAGTCTAAATAGTTCAATGTTTACGTAGAGTCTCATACCCCTACCTAGACTAAGCTAAACCACTTAGGTCATCTTAGTTAGAGTTCAATCCTTTAGTTCATTTTACCTTTTGGGAACATCTTGCCCTAACCGACATAGACCACAAAAGATAATGTGGACTCCGGTGTCATGGAACCCTACAGTAAAAGAAGGCAGACTACTTGCTAAGGTAGTACCAAAAAATGAACATATCAACTACGTGGATCCACTAGTTAGTATTCCTATGAGGGAAAAATACTTCAAGAACTAGGAGATATAGTTGGAACCCTCATTATGCTACATGCCTTACACTCTCCAATCTCAAGAGTACATTAGTTATCCTACCTTCCCTATGTGGGAAGGGACACTCCTCACTCTAATTCACTCGGTGCTAAGCTAGAGTCCCTTTTTGAAATATCTTTAATGTCTTTATTCATCATCATAGCCTATTGTAGGTCATAGTGTCTAACCCTTGTATACGTGATCATCATCATAGCTCAATAATAATTGCATGAGTATTGTCCTTTTATTACAATTCATATAGGTGAGGTTAGCACATTAACATTCTCATAGCATGATAAGGCACATTTGTAAATCATTCACCATTCTTATAATATTTAGATTTTAAGCCAACACCTTAAAATCATAGTCAAGACGTTTAGATTCAACATCATACCATCCTATCAATCCTAATACATGGCATACTCTAATACAACATCATGACTGAATCACAATTAACCACAATTGAAGTAAAGGATAGATATCAAAAGACTTACC
This sequence comes from Solanum pennellii, assembly GCF_001406875.1. NCBI lineage: Eukaryota > Viridiplantae > Streptophyta > Magnoliopsida > Solanales > Solanaceae > Solanum > Solanum pennellii. The sequence continues at coordinate 43,185,157 of NC_028645.1, read as the reverse complement.
AAGTCTCCTTCATAATCCATTATCAAGGTCTTACCATCAACCCTTAATTCAACCCAATTAGGGTATAACATCATCATAATTCAATGACCAACATGATATCAAGGCTAAAAGAATCACTACATAGCAATTTAATACTAGATCAAAGCTTAAGATAAGATACTTAGGTCAATTTACAACATACTTCATAACCTAGATCACTTTTCAAGAACTATTATGAAAGGACAATAATCACAATAATTAATTCATTATTAGTATAACAACATCATATATTAGTAATTCAAACAATAACCAAGTCAACTGAACCAATACAATATAATTCATATCTAGATCATAACCTAGGGTTAAGGGGAAAAGGTCATCTTCTACATACTATACCAAACCATCAAGATCTATCATAATTAAGTTAGAATAAATTTTAATATATTCAGAATATTCAAAAGAAATCATAAACAAATGAATTCATAACATCAATTTCGAGAATGGATGAAACCCACTTGAAAACTCAAATTTTTGAAATCAATTTGATGGAACCCTTTGAGGAAAGACGTCTCAAAGGTAAATTAGATCTCTTACCTTACTAATTGATGATTTTTATGGTGAAACTTGAATCTTTTAAACCCTTAAACCCTCACCTAGCTTGGTCTTCAATGGTGTTCTTCATTAGAGAGAGAAAGAAGGGCAAAGGAAGAGAGTTTTGTTTGTGAGTTGTGATTAGTATAATGGGTTTGGGGTCTTTATATAGGGTGTTAATTACCTTAATTAGGATTCCCTAATCCCCTAACTAAAGATCTAAACCCTTAATTAATTAATTGGAACTAATTCAAAACGTGCAGAAAATTATAGTGACCACAAACGACACCACGATCGACGGATCGTGGGTCAATCAACGGCCATTGTGCCCTTCCATGCTGACCATCCGTCGTATTGGTCAAAGACTATGAAGAATTACTCCTCCTTGATATTGTATAAGTGACGATTGACGGTGGCATTGACGCCTCGTCGATTCACCAATGGCCGTCTGTGGCATCAGTTGGTGACACTCATCTTTTGACAGCTTTTTCCCTCTCTTGCAAGTGTCCTCCTCAAGGTCCCTTGGTTGGTCCTTGGGGAGTCATACCTGGAAGTTTCGACCATGAATAAAATTAAACACATGTTACACACCCTTCCACCAATTTTCATCATTTTTCAACTTTTAAAAGCTAGTCAAATAGGCTTAGGCACGCTAGTACCTTCTTGAACTAGTTTCCGGACGTCATAGACGTTTTGGTTTCTAGACTTCCTAAAAGACTTATAATCATTAAAATGGACTTTAAATTAGTGTCTAGACCTTAGGAAACTTATGTTAGGCTCTAGAACATGTCTTGGATTTTCGAAGTGTTAAATTATCCCCCCCCCCCCTTAGGAACATTTGTCCCTGAATGACACTAAAAATCTTTTGAAGGAAGGAATAGAGTCAACACTAGCAGCCTAACTCTTCTTGGAATGACCTCCAAAAATTATATATAAAAATTGTGCACCCTATCCAATATGATGGATAACGGAATGCCATGGTGACACACAATCTCATCTATGAAAATCCTTGCATAATCTTCTGCCGAATAAGTTGACTTGATGGGAATAAAATGAGCGGACTTGGTCAACCTATCCACAACCACCCATATAGAGTCATATTGCTTTTGAGTCCTAGGTAAACCTACTACAAAATCCATATTGATATATTTCCTTTTCCAAGTAGGAGCTTGGATTTCTTGTACCAAGCCACCCGACTTTTGATGCTCGACTTTCACTTGTTGGCAATTTGGACATTTAGCAACAAACTCTACTATATCCTTTTTCAAACCTTCCCAACAAAATACTTCCCTAAGGTCACGGTACATTTTTGTCAAACCTGGATAAATGGAGTAACAAGACCCATGGGCTTCCTTAAAGGTCCGATTCCTCAACCCATCTACATTGGGAACACACAACCTTCCTTGGTACTTCAAGACACCATCGCCCCCTAAGGAGAATGACTCATTAAGATTGATAAGAACCAATTCCTTCAACTCCATCAATGATTAGACTTTACCTCGACTACAAAAGATGACTCAAAGTTATGATGGACCATGAAACCACCATTCGGAGAATCTTACAACCTCACACCCCATCTAGCCAACCTATGAACATATCTCACTAGGTCTTTCTTGTTTTTATATATGTGAGACACACTACCCATGTTCATACAACTTAGTGCATCTGCAACCACATTGGCCTTGCCGGGGTGATCGAGAACACTCATGTCGTAATCTTTCAACAATTCTAACCACCTTCTTTGTCATAGATTCAACTCCTTTTGGGTAAACACATATTGGAGACTCTTATGATCGGTATACACATCAACATGGACTCCAAACAAGTAATGCCTCAATATTTTTAAGGCAAATACCATGGCTGCTAATTCAAGATCATGAGTTGGATAGTTTCTCTGATGCACCTTAAGTTGTCTAGAAGCATAGGCTACCACCTTCCCATGTTGCATAAGCACACACCCTAAACCCACTCAGGATGCACCACAATACACAAAGAAACACTTTGTACCCTCCGGTAAAGTCAACACCGGAGCATAAGTAAGCCTATCTTTTAAGATTTGGAAGCTCTTTTCACATGCCTCCAACCACTCAAATTTCTTACTCTTTTGGGTCAAAGTAGTCAAGGGAGATATAATGGACGCAAAACCATCCACAAACCTCCGATAATAACCCACTAGACCCAAGAAACTCCTAATGTCTATTGGATTCAATGGTCTAGGCCAATTTTTCCCCTCCTCGATTTTTCTTGGATCAACCTCAAATCCCTCACTAGAGATGATATGACGAATAAATACCACCAACCTTAGTGAAAACTCACATTTTCTATACTTGGCAAATAATTTATTCTCCTTAAGCCCTTGCAACATCACCCTCAAATGGTTCATGTGATCTCCCTCATTTTTCGAATACCTAAGATGTCGTCAATGACAAATGAATCTATGTATCTTCGAAACACTTTATTCATGAGATCCATAAATGTCGTCGGGGCATTCATGATACCAAAGGACATTTCTAAGAACTCATAGTGACCATATCTAGTCCGAAATGCCATCTTTGGTTTATGCTCACCTCTCACCCTAAGGTGGTGAAACCCTATCTCAATTCAATCTTATAAAAGTAGCTTGCCCCTTGGAGTTGATCAAACAAGTTCAATCTGAGGGAGAGGATGCTTGTTCTTAATTGTAAAACCCTAACACGAACTAAGGTGAACTAGAGCTTGCAGTTGTTTCTTAAGTTAATTTTAAGTTAAAATGAGTTATATTGATGTTCTTAGGCAGTGTGTGAATATTGGTTAATTTTGGAGGTCAAACATCCCAGAACGTCCATGACGTTCGCAAAGTGTGCCTTAGAGAGTTTTCATGTGTCTTGATGTGTTTGACTAAATTTATGTGTTTGTTTTAGTCAAAAATAGTGTGGGATGCTCGTAAGACCTATACGACTATTTATAGGGGTTTAACATCTAGGTATGACCCCACCTAGGACCACGAGGGGTCTTAGAAGAGGACCCAAGAGGTACCACCTAAGCTACCAAAGCTGGGCAATCGACGCCTACATATACTGTCCGTAGACTCAATGATGCCCTGTCGTTTAGGGGGCGTAGTCCCATGCCTAGTTGGATCCTAGCCCCCAATGAAACAGCCTCTATAGACATCGATGCCCCAGCATAACGGTCCGTCGATCAAACGACGACCTGTAGCTTGGGGTCGTCTATTGGCACCTCCAAAAGCTGCTGGACATCTGCTGCTAGTTTGGGGTGTTTTGTGTAAATTCACCCCAAGTCATTTATAACCCTAGGACCATATGTTTAGTGTTATTAGGGTATATTAAATTGGTTTTAAGTCCTAGAGCTATACAAGACCCTTCATTTCAATATTCAAACTCTCTCTCTAAAAACTAACTCTCTCAAAGTCACCATTGGAGCTAAGACTCAAGGAGAGCTAGGAGATCTGGTTTGGACTTGTTTCTTCATAAAAATCATTGGGTTTTCTTAGTATGTTATCCATCCTTTAACTCCTTTCAATTCAATGAGTCATTTAAAAAATTTTCCAAAAGGGTTTCCAAACTTTACTTTCTTTTATCTTTGATTCTAAGCATGGGTCTTCATGTAGAAGTATTTTAATAATTCAAATATGTTTATTATTGTATTAATTGATGAATTTTAATTTCAAAACCCTAATGAACTCAAGATTATACGTATTTCCAATTTCTAGCTTAGGAAAAGGGTTAAATGAATATGATTGTGGAGTATTTGAACCTTGGTTTCCTTATGTTGTTATTATTGTTTAGCTACTTCCCTAAGGGTTATTTTTTGATCAATTGTTTAGTAAAATTGTAAATAGGTCTGAAGGCCTTCGATTAAAGGGTAAGTTGTTTTTGTTGTTTGACTATAATTTTGAAATGCTCTTGAGTGGTATGGTGCACCTTCTTGGTGGCGGTATTTACTTGAACTGTATGAATGGGAAGTTACTTGTTTATTGTGAATGAGTCCATGAAGGCTTCTTATGTTAAGTAAGATGATAATAATGTTATTCTTGTTAAATGTGCCTTTTGAAGCTATTATGTGAATTAGGATAGAGAGTATGCTTAAATGAAGTATATGATTATGTGAAGCATGTAAAGTGTGTGATGTGATGAATGAAGGTCTAAGCATGTTTAGAAGTGAAATGTAATGAAATGATGCTTATATGCAAGGTGTGCTCACTTTTACACACACTCACACTTGAATGAATGAATGAACCCAAGTTAAGCCAAAAGGGGAGTTTTGGGGTGAACACTCTTCGTGAGTTGAGATGAAGTGTTTAGTAGCAACCTCACTACATCCTTAGAGCTTTCTAAGATAGGTAGGAGGATGAATACCCTTCGTGAGTTAAGATGTGGTGTTCACTATTTATCCTTAACCTATAGTATATAATGTTTAGAATCCATGGGGAGTTATACCTAGCACCGAGAGCATATGAAGAAGGGTGGTTACACATCGTGAGTCGAGATGTTGTATCCCAATGTACCTATTGAGATGATTAATCCTAGTTAGTTATGAGTTACTTAGTAGCAATTTCTTTATCCCTTAACTATGCGCCCACATAGGTGTAGTTATTTGGTAAGGCATGTAAAAGCTAAGAGATTGACCTTACTCTAGGCAAGTAAGAAACCCTCATCCGATAGGGTTTAATGTTGAGATTCCATGTCTAGCTCTCATGGTCTATGTCGGTTAAGATAACTCCCACAAAAGTAATGAAAATATTAAGTCTTCTAAAAGTGTATACTACTTAGGGTAGGTAGTGCAATAGGACTCTATTTATCCATTGCACTAGGTAGGCATTCCGAAAGGGGAATCTTGGTGATCCTTATATGATTTGAATGAACTAAGTCTCCTGGTAGAACGTACTACTTAGGGTAGGTAGTGGAATGGGACGATATCTATCCATTGCACTAAGTAGACCTTCCAAAAGGGGAGTCTTGGTGCCACACCTTCTAAAAGGGCGTACTACTTAGGGTAGGTGGTGATATGGGATGCCATCTACTCATTGCACTAACTAAGCATTCCGAAAGGGAAGTCTTGGTGTGTTGCTTGAGTGTTCTTCTAATATCTTGTTATTGAGTGGTGACTTGTTCTCCCAAGGTGAGTAAGCTGAAAAGGGTAGTCTTGAGGATCGTTTTGGTGTGTATTGAAGGAGGTGTATGTGCATTTCCTTCATGTCTTACTTTGAAGAGTCTTAGGATAAACTTAGTTAGGGAACGGAAATGAATTTACTTCCTCTTTGCTTGGCCTTGGAAGTTCACTCCTTTTGAATAGTGATAGTTCACTGTTTTGGAGTTAGATGGGTTCACTGTAAGGGTAAACGGGTATACTTTAAATGTTAGGTAATTAACTGTAAGTTGGTCCTTTTATTAAAATTATGGAAAATCTTCTCTATGTGTTAAATGATGTTTCTTATGTTGTTTTACTTCAATATTCATGAATGTTTGACTTAATGGACATGAAAATGTGTTTTTACTAAAATGTCCCTTTTGCATGTTTTTGGATATGCCATACTTAGAACATTATTTGTACTAACCCCATACTTTTTCTATACTCTATAAGTATAGGTTGGAGGCTTTTGAAGATTTGAAGGCGAAGCTTTAGAAATCTACTCTCTCATGATTTGGTATGTCTTCATATATTCGAGGACATAGTCTATGTTTCTTAGTTTTGTTATCAAGACTTATTTTGTATTTTCTTTCAATGTAAAGGATCATGTCCCTAAGATATTATGTCGTGTCTTTAAGTTGGCTTATGACGATGAGACTTCCTTAGTATTTTATGAAGAATGTTTCTTTATTTAAATTATTCATGAAAAGTTTTAATTCCGCACTATTTTTAATGTCTTATGTGATAAACGATAGTTAAAGGTCTTTTACGAGACCCCAAAGGGTCAAGTACCCTGGGACATGCCTCAAGGGTCCTCCCTAACTTCTGGGGGATGCTTCCAGGTCATGACATTAATAGTGACTTTATTGAGTTGTCTGTAGTCAATGCACATCTTAAGGGACCCATCCTTCTTCATCACAAACAAAACCGGAGCACCCCATGGAAAAATTATAGGTCTAATGAAGCCCTTGTCTAGTAAATTTTTGAGTTGAGCCTTCAACTCTTTCAATTTGACCGGAGCCATCTCATAAGGAGGAATTGAAATGGGATTTGTAGCCGGTAACAAGTCAATACCAAAATTAATTTCTCGTTCTAGAGGAATACCATATGATCATTTAGAAAGACCTCCAGAAATTCCTTCAGTACGGGGACTGACTCAACGGGAGGAATTTCGAAGTCTAGATCTTGGACTCTTAATATATGATATAAACACCCTTTAGAGATTATTTTGAATGCTTTCAAACAAGACATGATACGACCTGTAGGGATAGAATTTTCCCCCTTCTACTATAAAACGGGCACATTTGGAAAGGTAAACTTCACTACCTTCGTTCTAAACTCTATAGAGGAAAAGCGAGCATGCAACCAATCCATAACCAAAATGACATCAAAATCAAGCATATCATGTTCTACTAGATCAATATACGAAACTCTATTGGGAAACATTATAGGACGATTTCTATACACTCTTTTTGCAACAATCGACTCACCCACCGGGGTAGACACTATAAAAGGTTCATGCAAGATATCGAGCAAAATGTCAAACTTTTTAAGTACTAGAGGAGTAACAAATGATAAGGTAGAACCAGGATCAAGTAAGTGATATACATCAATAGATAAGACATTCAGCATACCGATCACCACGTCGGGAGAAGTCTCTTGGTCACCCCTAGAGCGGCGAGAAAAGAAGCGATTCTTCTTCAGAGCCTCACTTGAACCAGTTGCTCGCCCACTAACCTTGTCTTGACTCTTCACATTAGGGATATCCCTAACCTTGTGCCCACTTTTACCACACCCAAAACAATTGTCCTTTCCCTTAAGACAATCACCATAGTGCTTTTTGCCACAATTTCCACAAGTTGGCTTTTCAGTTGGTGAACTAGTACCCTTTTCCTTCTTAGGCTTAGGGTTAGACACCCTATCATCCCTAGCCTTAGGAAACATATAAGGAAATTTCTTAGAAAACCTCGTCTTAAACCTAGGCTTGTCTTGTATCTCAAAGCTTCCCTTTGAAGAACCTCCATCAAATGATCTTGCCCTCTTGGCATCTCTACTCTCCTCTAAGACCTTGGCTCTTCTACATGTTTAGCATGAACCATAACACAAGAAATGTTCATATTGTCATGTAGCATAGCCGAATGTCACTCCTCTTGCAAATAATCCGACCCTCGGTCACAAAACGGCTCATTTCATCTCTAGGATCCTAAACCCAAGAAGTAGCATATTTTACAATTTAGTGAATTTCAAGGAGTATTCATGAAAGCTCATACCTCCTTAGTGAAGGTTGATGAACTCCACCAATTTACATTCCCTATTCTCCCTAGGAAAGAATCGATCAAGAAAAGTCTTCTTGAACACTTCCCAAGTCACCGATCCATCCCTTAACGGCCTATTGTCACTCCATTGGACATACTAAGCTTGAACCACATCCTTGAGTTGATAGGTGGGTAACTCGGCCTTTTCACTAGTAGAAAACCCCATAGCACAAAGGATCTTTTATATTTCATTGATGAACTCTTGGGGGTCTTCTTCAACCTTGGACCCATAGAATGTAGGAGGATTCATCCTAGTGAAATCCCTTAAACGGGAGGCCATGGTAGCAACTTGTTGATGAGATTGGGGTACAACCTCCCGATTAGCTTGGGTCGTCATGCTTGGGCTTGAGTAGTGGTGGCTTATGCTTGGGTAGTAATTGCTTGGGCCATTTGAAAGAGAGCGGACCATATGTTATCATCCGTCAAAGGAGGATGATTCACCTGGGCTTGGTCATTATTTACATCTTCCTAAAGAGGAGGAACTTGATCACCATGGGGAGGAACTCCCGCATTGGCCATATCTTCTTCAAGTCTTCGTGCCGCATTCATTCGAGTATTCATTACCTATAATCACAATAAGAGAATTAGATGCAAAATCATATAGAGTTAACACTCTAAAGGCACGATATTGGACTTCCAAGAAAGTTAGAGTTTCCAAAGCATCTCATAGACTCCTATTCATAAGTGTGGCGCGCTTCACAATAATGAATACAAACCTATATAGACGTGGTTGAGAGAGACATCGACTCGAAGATATTTAGCCTCGCTCTGATTCCAAGATTGTCACATCTGAGAGTAGCCCCTAGACGTAACCGGCGTAATCATCCTCTTTGATGACTAAGACTAGCCATTTAGCTTACATCATTACATTCATAGGTCATATTTAGCGTAAAATTTAAAAAATTTCATTACTTTTACTCGGAGGTTTTCATAGACCTCTACATACACATAGTATATATATATCGAGTATTCATAGACCCTTCGTATAGGAAGATTACATAGTCTTCTACTTTTATTTCACATAAGTATATAAACTATAACATAGTCATAATAGTCGTCTCATCTCATAACTATCTAATAAGAGTGTAAGAACATGAGCATAACCCAAACATCAAACTGAGAATGCCTCACATGGGCTATACAATTTTTCATACTAAATGGAAAAGAAAGAAACATAGAAGTCTTAAACTCAAAATAACTCCATTAGCTAGATAGTGGCATCTCCCTTGGAAAGTGAGGACCTACCTTACTTGGATGATCAAGATATCCAAGTCTTCTTCAAGTCATCTTCAAAAGCACTTCAACGACCAAAATCTAAAATGTTGGGCAAAAAGAAGAAATGGGGTTAGCACACCACTTGTACTAACTATGAGACCATATGCACACATACTTTGAAAAACATGCTAAGAAAAGGGACATTTCATAAAGTATGCAATTTTCATTAAAACCCTTTATGCACATTCAACAAGATCATACAAACCAATACGACATGTTCATTAAGTCATAGTCATGTACATCACGAGACCAACAACATCATGTCTAGTCAAGTCAACATGCATGGCATATAGCTGATAACATAGCCAAGAATCTGTATCATTAAGTAAAAATAGTAAAAAGCATGAATAAGGATACCTTTCAACATCACTGAAGCAAGACAATTACTTATGAACCCCTATCAAGTCAACAAGTGCAATGACCAAGCAAATCTCCATAACCTTACTAAATCAAATAACCCAACAAGCATCATGAATAACATCTTACTTCACATATCATAACATTTAAGAGTACATGAATCAACAAATAGTATCAACAGTGTGCAAGTTCATCATATGCATGTCATAGAGAATTATAAATATTTCCATACACAATAACATCCTCCTAAGACTCCCTTCAAGGCTAACTAGTGCAATGTTTAGGTAGAGTCCCATACCCCTACCTAGACAAAGTTAAAACCCCTTAGATCATCTTAGTCAGAGTTCAATCCTTTAGTTCATTTTACCTCTTGGGAACATCTTACCCTAACCGACATAGACCACAATGTGAAATCCGGTGTCATGGAACCCTACACCGAAAAAAGGCAGACTACTTGCCAAGTTAGTACCAAAACATGAACATAGCAACTACGTGGATACACTAGCAAGTATTTCTATGGGGGCAACATAGTTCAAGAATAAGGAGACATAATTGGGACTCACTTATGCTACATGCATTATAGTCTCCAATCTCAAGAGTACATTAGTGATCGTGTCTTTCCTATGTGGGAAGGGACACTTCTCAATCTAGTTCACTCGATGCTAAGCTAGGTCACTTTTTGAAATGTCTTTACTGCCTTTATTAATCATCATAGCTAATTGTAGGTCTTAGGGTCTAACCCTTATTAACATCATCATCACCATAGTTCAATAATAATTGCATGAGTATTGTCCTTTCATTACAATTCATATAGGTGAAGTTATCACATTAACATTCTCATATCATGATAAGGCACATTGGTAAATTATTCACCATCCTTATAACATTTACATCTTAAGCCAACACCTCACAATCATAGTTAAGACATTTCATATCAACATAATATCATCCTATCTTTCCTAATAAAAGGCATACTCCAATACAACATGATGACTTAATCACAATTAACCACAATTTGAAGTAAAGGATAGGGATCACAAGACTTACCAAGTCTCCTTCATAATCCATCATCAAGATCTTACGATCAACCCTTAATTCAACCCAATTAGGGTATAACATCAACATAATTCAATGACCAACATTATATCAAGGCTAAAAGAATCACTACATCACAATTCAATACTAGATCAAAGCTTAAGACTACATACTCAGGTCAATTCAGAACATACTTCATAACCTAGATCACTTCTCAAGAACTAGTATGAAAGGACTATAAATCACCATAATTCATTCATGATTAGTATAACAACATCATATAGTGGTAATTTAACCAATAACCAAGTTAATTGAACCAATACAATATAATTCATATCAAGATCATAACCTAAGGTTAAGGGGAAAAGGTCATCTTCTAAAAACTACACCAAACCATCAAGATATATCATAATTAACTTATAATAAATGTTAATTTATTCATAATATACAAAATAAATCATAAACAAATCAATTCATAACATCAATTTCGAGATTGGATGAAACGCACTTGAAAATTTTGGAAATTAATTTGATGGAACCCGTTGAGGAAAGAGGTCCCAAAGGTGAATTAGATCTCATACCTTACTAATTGATGAATATTGATGGTGAAACTTGACTCTTTTCGGCCCTTAAACCCTCCCTTATCTTGGTCTTCAATGGTGTTCTTCACTAGGGAGAGAAAGAAGAGAGAAGAAAGAGTTTTGTTTTGTGAGTTGTGATTAGTCTAACGTGGTTAAGGTCTTTATATGGGGGGTTAATTAAATTAATTAGGCTTCCGTAATCCCCTAACTAACGACATAACCCCATTAATTAATTGGAACTAATTAAAAACATGTTGAAAATTACAATGACCATAGACGACACCACGATCGACGGATCGTTGGTCAATCGACGCCCACTATGCCCTTTCGTGCTGCACATCCATCGTCTTGACAGAGACTATGCATAATGACCCCTCCATGATTTTGTATAATTTACCATCTACTGTTGCATCGACGCCTCGTCTATTTACCAATGGCCCGTCTGTGGCAACCGTTGGTGACACTGTCTTTTGACAGCTTTTGCCCTCTCTTGCAAGGGTCCTCCTCAAGGGCCCTTGGTTGATCCTTGGGGAGTCGTACCAGGAAGTTTTGACCATGAATCAACTTAAACACATGTAAGACACCCTTCCACCAATTTTCATCTTTTTACGACTTCTAAAATCTAGTTAAATGGGCTAAGGCATGCTAGTACCTCCTTGAACTAGTTTCTGGACTTCATGGACGTTCTTGGATGTTTTGGTTTCTAGACTTTCTAATGACTTATAAACATTAAAATGAACCTTAAAAAAGTGTCTAGACCTTAGGACACTTATGTTAGGCTCTAGAACATGTCTTGGATTTTCGAAGTGTTACACTATGCATCACGTCTTTATAGTAAAACTTCATAAACATTTGATACAATAAGTAGAATATAGTTCACATACATTATATATACATGGATACTATTCCCAACAACACATAAGGCAATATATAACATTTAAGACATTTGATATCTCTTATACATTACCTTCCCATTTTTTACTTTAACTCCTTTACCTAAAGAAACCCTTAAGTAATACTTAGTGCAATGCATGAATAGTGTCCCATTCCACCATCCATACAAAAGTACTACCTTAAGGTCACCAAGGTGAACACTCATACAACCTTCATCAACTCAAGAATATACATTCATTAGGACATAACATATCTTGAACGCAACCTTCACATAAGAACCATCACATAATCCAACCCCAACTCACAGTAGTGCAATGTGCAAGTAGCATCCCATAATACTATTTACACTAAGTGTACCCATGAAGTCACCCTTGACTTAGGCACATTTGTCTCAATAATATAGAAGACATGCATTTAACTTTAGACATAAGACCAACATACTTTATAGACTTCATATAAGAACTCATTCATTTATCACATCATAGTCATAATCCATTTAGTATTTATGCACATCTCAAGACAACATACATGTCAAATACTACCAATATCACCATAACAAAACAATAGTCAACATTGCATATTTAGAGGTCATTTCATCAGTACATCATGAGACCTTACTCACAACCCCAATATAAGTTTGCTAATCCAATGTATATGTGAAGACTCGTAACCTCACACATACCAAGTAAACCAACAAGGAGATCATAAACATTGCCTTTTACTTCAACATCAACATGACCAGTGTCCAAGAACATGCATACTAAGTAAGACCTTAATCATGTAGACACAATAAGACCAACATTACGCATATCATTATAACAATTATGTTCACATCATAATATCAATGCGTGATATATATATCGATACATATACATATAAAACTCACCCAAGAATTCCCTTCAAGAGTTACTTGTGCAATGCATAGGTATAGTCTCATTCCCTTACCTAAACTAAGTAACATCCCTTAGGTAGTCCTAGTTAGTCTTCATCTTCTTACTTCCATTGTTCATTTTATTTTTGGAAAATATTGCCATAACCGACATCAGACCATGTGAGCTAAACATGGAATCTGGTGTCAACCCCTCACGCCGATTAGATGGGCATCTTACTTGCCAAGGTAAAACATCAACATCATCATGCATATAGGTGGATTCAGTTGCTAAGGTTTTATGGGGGGCACATAGTTAAGGAACTAGAAGTCGTCTTTATACTAACTAGCATTGTAGTTTCCTCCTCGTGAGAACATCGAGGGAAACTTCCCCGTGAAGAAACCCCTCTCGTTGTAAAGTTCACTAGGTGCTAAGATAAATTCCCCTTTTGAAAAGACTTTAAGTCTTAATTAAACATTTGTTCATAATATATGCATTAGAAGATTAACCCCTTATATAACATGTACATAGCTCATAGGTTATATGATGAGAATGTCCTTTCAACAAAACCAACATTATGTGAGAATGTCTTTTCACATAATCATAATATAGTCTACTTTAGAGTACGTATTCACTAAATTATCATTAATATTCTTCATTCATACATTCATGTGTGTGTACATATATGAGAAAGACTTTCATATAAACACCTTTAGACAACACATGTTCATACTTCATCAGTCATATACTTTTGATGCATAATAAGAGATAAAGGTGCATATGAGAATTATCCTTTCCATTGACACCGTGGATCATATCATACTCATAGTTATGCATGAGATATGTGTGCGCATATTGGTCCTCATGATCACATAATAGCAACAACATTAGTATTGAGGAAACCCTTTAAACGATCACAACACATATACAATATCCCTCAATTCACTAACAACTCCATCTACAGAACATTTAGGAACAATAGACCATAACCTCACATTCCATCATAGGAGGCTAGAACATATTTAACATTGAAAAACAACTCCTAACATGTAAAGGATCACATATTCATATAGGTATTACATAGGTTGGGGCTATTCTACAATAGTACTTATCACAATCAAGCATATAGAGCATACCTTACCCAAACATCATCATTTACATTATACTTCACACTATCAATACACCTTTCCCCCTCAATCTGCATGTGAATATGAAGTAAGGATGAAATGAAATGAAGGAGTGGAGTAGTTGTGTATTATTTATTTGTATTTTCTGAATGTTGGGGCAGATTTAGTCTCCTTCAACATTGTGTTTCAAAGGCATAATTTGACTGCATACATATGAACGAGAGAAAATTTAAATGTTAAATTATCGCAACAAATATTATCCATATCCTCTCTTTTGCTTCCTTAATGATAATAGTATTAAAGACTACACACATAACCTTCATACTCATGATCATCATAATATCACTTCACTTTACATCCATTACCCTTAAGGCCATGATCACAACATGTATACATAGACAAGAAGTAAACACCGCCACCACAAGTGGACCAAACCATACAACATCAATTCAAAAGCTATAGACTAGAAGTTCGGTCAACTTACCGATTCTCCAATCCATGATCATCATAGATCAATCCTAAAAAATTCATAATCAGTAGATATAGATAGCAGTATAACTAAGCAATACATTACAAACTACGCATAATCCAATTAACATCTAATCAAGATCAAAAGACCAACTTTATAGGCTAAATTGTGAGATTAAGGAGATCATGGGTTCTTCAAGGAATATCATTGAAAATCATCTTTAAAACATTGTTTAAATATCAATTAATCATTAGAATGACTTTGAAAACCATTTGACAATGAACCCATGCTTAGATTAGAATTTCTCGAATTTGATCTTAGGAACACATTGGAAAATCTTTGATCGAACTCCTTATATCAAAGGTTATCCAAGGATCAAGGATTACCATACCTTAATACAAGAAAAGACAACGAAATTTGGATATGAATTATGTTTAAATTCATCCCCTAACTTGATCTTGAGCTTGGTCCCCAAAGGAGTTTTAGAGAGTTTTGTTGAGAATGAAAGGTTTAATTTGTAGAATGAATTCTAATTTGGGGTTTCATTGTTTTAACTAACTTAAAATAC
Organism: Solanum pennellii; assembly: GCF_001406875.1. Classification (NCBI taxonomy): domain Eukaryota; kingdom Viridiplantae; phylum Streptophyta; class Magnoliopsida; order Solanales; family Solanaceae; genus Solanum; species Solanum pennellii. The sequence continues at coordinate 43,169,970 of NC_028645.1, read as the reverse complement.
CCCAAAATAGGTAAAAATAACTGTCCACTCTAATTGGAAGGTGGGGTTAATTTTCCAATTCATCCCTCACTTGGCCGAGATAATGGAGAAAATGCAGGTGCTATTCGACAACCCACATCCATGCACCGTGGATAGATTGATGGGGTCGTGCTACTGGTTATCGTTTTTTATTGAGGCTCCTCATTTAGGGGATAATCTACCACGACTAAGTGTGGATCCACGCCCCCTTTTTATGGGGCGTCATTTGGTTGAGAAGGCATAAAAATAGTCATCAATGACATATTTTGGCAGCCTCTTGACAAACCTTTGGTCCTCTTCAAGGATTCTTAGAGTGGTCCTTGGGTAGTCTTACTCGGAAATTTTCCCTAAAATGCCCATCTAGATAATAGGGTCTCGTCCACTCATTTAAGACTCCAAAAAATATGTAAAAACAAGCAAATATATAAAGGAACACTAGCACACAAACAACTAGTTTCCTAACGTCTTGGTCATTCTTAGACATTTTTCCTCAAACCTTTTAAAACCAACCATTACAATCTCTGTCACACCTTAAACCAAGTTATTAACTCTTAAAATATATGCGAAGTTATTTATTATCCTAGTTCATTTTAAGAGTCCCAGCATACCAACTTGGGGATAGAAATCCAAGTTCTTCAAAAAAGGACTAGAAACTCTTCAATTGCCCGAACCTACACTTTGTGTAGAAATAGATGAGATATGGGTTAGTGCAAACCACATATACTAAGTATAGATATATGCAAGTAAAACCTTTGAATACATGCACAAAGGGAAATTTTAGTTTGAACATGCTAAGTTCACTTTAAAAGACTTTATGCACATTCGAAGAACAGATACAAGTCCATACCACAACAACAAGAAGACATATTCATATTCATGTTCAAGAGTAACATCATAACAAAGCCATAATAAACTTTTCATGTTTAGAGTCCATCTCATTAGTACATCACAATACCTTACTCATATCCCCAATTCAAGTCTAGTAGTGCAATGTGTATGTGAAGCCCCGTAACCCCACATAAACCAAGTAAACTAGAAACGGGCCAAAAGCATTGACTTTACCTCATATAACATCATAATATGTATTGACAATATCATAAATAACAATTAAAACTAACATCATGTATGTCAAGTGAATCCAACATCATGTAAGACCAACATTATACATTTCATTCATAACATATGTACATAAGGAACCCACCCTATAACTCACCTCAAGGTCCACTTGTGCAATGTATAGGTAAGTCTTATACCCTTACCTACACTAAGTAATACCTCTTAAGTAATCCTAGTTAGTGTTCATCTTCTTACTTTTGTTCATTCATTTTACTTTCGGGAAACTTTGCCATAATTGACATTAGACCATGTGAGCTAAACATGGAATCTGATGTCAACCCCTCACACTGAAAGCAGGGTGTCCTACTTGCCAAGGTAGGGAATATGAATCATAATAGAATCTAGGTGGATCCACTAGCTATGTATTCTATGGAACAAATTGTTAAGGAACTAGGACATTGTTTCTAAAAATCATCTTTATTCTAATTAGCAGTATAGTTTACACCTCATGAGAGAACATAGTGTGAACTTCCCTTCCTTTATAAAGGAACACCTCTCATTGTCAAGTTCACTCGGTCCTAAGTTCAATTCCCTTTTTGAAGTATCTTTAAGTCTTTCTTAACATTAGTACATACCAAAGGTCTTAGGTGTTTAACCCCTCATATAACATGTTCATAGCTCATAGGTTCTAGGATGAGAAAGTCCTTTCATCACAAACCCAATGTCATGTGATAATATTACATCATAACATAGTAATAAGATGCACATAGGAATTTTAACTTCAGACCCTCATAATAGTACACATATCATCATCTCACAACCATCATATTCATAGCCTGATCATACATTCATAACTTAATCATTCATACTTCAATTAACCAACATTACCAAAGATAGACCCACAATACTACAACAACATAGTCATGACTTGAAGATCTTACCAATGGCCTCCACGAAACCCATTCGAGACTTATCCCAAATCAATTATATGTATCCATCAAATTAATTACCATCATCATATGATAGTCAATTACATAAGAACATACTCAATTACATTACCTCTAATCGTAATTCAACCTAGTTCCAGAGTTAGGGTTAGAATAAGAGGGATATTCATGAGTACTTAAAGAAATTGAATAAAATCCAAACAATACATGATATAAGGCAGTCCATTAAGTAATAATACAATTAACACCAATATAACAATTGATATACTCATATCTTCAAGAAAATTTTCAAACAAGATCCAAGATTTATGAGATTTAGGGAAGAACAAGGGTCCATGAGATTATCAAGTGAACCACAACAATTACCCATCATTAGACACTTAAAAAACCTTAAGTAATCATAATTCGTCATAATTGATCAACAATTTAGGTTTTAAAAGAAGACCATGTGTAGATAAAAACCCTTAATTTGGGGGGATCTGAAATCATCTGCTAATGGACCTCTTTGGGAAAGGAATCCCAAGATTGAAAGAATCCATAACTTAATGAAGACTCCAGCCACGAATTTGAGTAGAAAACTTGGAGAATGGGTCTTCTTCTTCAAGCTCCAATGCTCTTCAATGGAGGTTTGGTAGAGAGAATTTAGAGAGAAGTGAGAATATTTGGATTTCAATATGAGGATTTGATTTTGAAGGGTAAATGTGGTATAAAACAGACTTAAACTTAATATAACCATACCCTAAAATATTGTAACATTTCAAAAAAAAAATTACATGTCTAATGAAGAGCCTACTAAGCCTTTAAGAATGCGTATTGGGGATACTTAGGATTTCCAATGCCTAATATTGAGAAATATTGGGCATAGTATAAAAAATTGGCTAAGGGGTATTAGCGAATTTCTATATGATACCCAAATTAGCAAAATATTGGGCATATTAGAAAACATTGGCTTAAAGTGTGTTAGCCAATTTTTCTAAGTAATAATGAGCTTGTTCAAGAAATGTACCTGCAATGAAGACCCTAAGCTAATAAAAATTGCATCTCAACAAAACATAGTACTAGGCATCCTAGTGTCAAACCTAGCACCATTCCACATGACCATTTAAACTGATAATGTAAATTAGGTAGTGCCCAAGGACATAGTGAGGGTCTTTGGGACAATAAGTAAATATTCTCATTAGGATATCAAAAATAGTTAGTTATGAATGTAAAACAAACCCATGTGCAAGCACATGGGCAATACAAGAGAGCAACGGCCAAGAGGGACCACCCTAACCGAATTTGGTTAGGGTAGTTAGGGGGTAGGCGTGCACATGGATTCAACCATGTGGGGCCTAGCTCTCTAACTAATTCTTGACCCTAACCTACTGCCCTAACTAACTAAATAACCTAGTACAAACAAATATAAATTATCTAGTACACCCCCGACAAACTAAGACTTAATTGGGTGACACTAACCTAGTAACTAGTTAAAGATACAACCTAATACTTAACCTAAGATTGTCCAAAGGGTTGGTTATGGTCCTAGCGACTTAGGGATACTTTAGAAGTTACCATAGGTTACTTAATTAATTAATTTAGCAGCTTAATTAATTAATTTAAAAGGGAAAAACCTAAATCACAAAGAAATTTAAGATTTCGGTTAAGACAAGAAAGAAACAACATAGTACCTAACCTATGATGGTCCAAAGTTGTTAGTTGTGGTTCTAGTGACTTACGGGTGTTTTGGTAATTTTCTTAAGTCCGTCACTTAATTAATTAAGCCATAAAATTTATTAAAGTAAGCCTTGGTCAGCCGAGACACTAAGTCAAAAATGAAATAGGCTACGTCAATGGTCCTCCTATGTCTAGTCAACTTAGGAGGGATATTTTAGTAATTAAATAATTAATTTTTTAATTCAGTTAATTAATCTAAAGTTGAAGAATTCCACTTCGGTTCCAAAAACCTAGAAACCACGTCCATTCACAAGAGACTCACGACTAAGGCAGTAAATATCAAACCGCAAGAACGTAGAACGCTAAATTCTTTCTTGGGCGATTTCAAGGTTTTCGTGCAACAAGGGATCGTCGTAGATTCAATCTACATAAGGTATTGGTTTCTCTCCAGTACTTCTTTCTCCAAGAGAAATTTCTTTCCAACGATTCAAAGATCTTAAAAACTAGGGTTGTTCCCGTATTCTCGTCGATCTCCCTTGCCCCTAGTTACCTTTTGATTCAATGACTAATAGGTTAGAGACCATGTTGGTTGTATGTGGTGTTGGATGTTCTTAATATGTATTTGTTCTTGAATGATGAATATTAAATGAACCTATTAAATTGTAGTCGTGTAAAGTTAATATTATCATGTAAATTAAGAACCGATGATATGCTAAGTTACGTCCATGATGTGTTAAGTGATTTATGTGTTATGGGCGAATGTTGACTTGTTTTTATTATGATGTTATGAAGATGCTAAGTTCATCGAATATTAATATGATGCTGTCCAAGAGGTTTAATAACGTTATCACTAAAAGTCATAAACTAAGATTGGCTTAAAAGACATCTATGAAATCACATGTTGAATGAATTGCCTATCTTATGCCAACAAATTGGCTAACACTACTTTGTCAAAAAAGATGCATGCAAACGGCTAAGAGTTTATGTAAATGATTGAAAGATTGACTAATGGTTCATACACATTCAATTTAAATATGAACATATGTAAAGTTGCCTTATGCCAACAAAAATGGTTATGTAGTTTAATATCCAAATGTTCAGGCCAATACTAATCATATGCCAATCTTGTGTAGTTAGAGTATCAAATGATATTATAAGCACTTCTAAAGTAATTCAATGAATCCATAACCAAGGACATGCCATTCATTGGGATAAACCCCAACATGCTCTAAAATAATATGAACATATGTTACTCATTGAAAGAAGTGCTCATCGTCCATAAACGATGAAATGAAGCTATAACACTAAAGTAAGGAAGTAAGGTGAGTTATAACATAATTAAAGGGGTCTAAATTAAGTAAGTGACCAGAATAAGGTGTTAAAGTAAGTGAGACAAGTCTTACTTAAACCTAAGCTACTATGTTAAAAGAATACTCATGAATGAAGGTAATAGAATGTGTAAGACTAGTCTTATTAACACCTAAGGATGATATGTAAGGACAATTCACATTTTATCAATTGTAAAGTAAGGATGATATGTAAGGACAATTCACATTTCATCAATGTAAAGTAAGGATGACAAGTCATCAAAACAGTAAGTAAATCTCAATCTAGAAGCAAGATACCATAATGCTTGAGTCAACTCTAAAAGATAAAGAAGATAATGAAAGTGAGCACAACACCGATAGACTAGTTATGAGCATGTTCGTGCACGTGTAAGTCTCATAAGACGAGGCTACCACCAAGGTGGATAAGTAGTCTTATTAAGTCCCTAGTCTTCCAACTATGTCTAGCCAACATAGGAACCAGCCAGTGGTTTCCACCTAACGGAGCTAGGTATATTTCGGTTTCACTTTGACCAGTGATTCCACCTCTTTTCGGTGTGGGGAAGACACCGAATTTCATGTTTAGCTCACGACATGTTCTTGGTTCACTATAGCCATGATCCACTCCTTTTCGGTGTGGAGTGAACACTTGAGATGGATTTGCCTTAGCCAGGAATCACCGCTTTTCGTTGTGGGGCAGACACTGGATTTCATGAGTAGCTCACATGATCTAGATTCATTTTAATCGGTGAATCACCTCTTTTCGGTATGAGGAAGAAACTGGATTTCATGTTAGCTCGCATGATCTTACTTTTGAAGATGTCTATATGAAAGTAATAAAAGAATGATGATAGAACGTATGGCAAAGTGAGCTATGAAAAAGAGCTTAAGAATGTCAATTGCCAATATCAATACATATGAAGTTTCAACAAATAATGGGCAAGGCCAAATAAGATTGACTTATAATGACTTCTTATCTGATGCCAATAAAGGGAAGTAGAAACATAATAACAACTAAAAACCTCATAACTTCCCTAACATGAAAGTAACGAAATAGATGGCATAACCAATAGAGATTGGATTATGAAATGTTAATGGATATATAGAGTAACGAATGACTCATTGTAAGGTAGTGAAATCATTCCTTAGTCCTCGGATTACTTACTTGATTCATAGTGGTATGGGACTATAATGAATCATTGCACTTGTAAGTAAAACATAGGATCAAAGGAATCATTGAACTACACAACAAGAAGAAGGAAAGACTCAAAAAATTATAAGTGTAAAAAAAGAGGCTCTCGGGTTTGGCATGATCAAATTCAAATCTTTTCTCGGGTTGTTCTAAAATTATGTTGATGATACTAATGTCTTGTAATCATATAGAAAATGAGTAGTGTTCTTTGAATGCAATAATATACATCATATTCATACCACAATTCACAACTAACGAATTAGGAAAGTCTAGTGATGTCACTTTCCAAAAATGTTATGTTGTTTAGGAAGAGCTTTCCTTTATCATGCATAGCCTTATGTGAATGTGTGCATACACCCATACTTAGTACAAGTGGTGTACTAACCCCTACTGTTTACTATTTTTAGGTGCAGGTCAAAGGACAGATTGATGACTCTCGCAGAGGTTTGGATAGCAACGCTTTCTCTAGACCATTTGGTAGGTCCTCTTGATTTTGAGGATGCTACACACATTAGTTTAGCTTTAGATATAGACATATCTATTAGATGTTGTCCCTAGTGTTTCTTTTGTACTTTCATTTCAAATCTTTGTAATAAGGTCGTGTTTGGCAAACTAATTTATGATATATTCATCTTTTGTTTTGAATTGACTCTTTGTGATAGATGGTTGTTCTTTAATTTGAGATTAGTATATAATGTAACTATGTATTAAATATATGAAGTCTATGTATACTTCATAATTTAAAAGGTTTTAAATTTTCCGCTTAAATTAACCATATGAATGTGATGAATGCAAGGAGAGGCTTGTCTGCGACCTTTGAGAGGTCAACGACACCAGTTGTGATATGAATTCCAGAATTCGGGACGTGACAAACTTTGTATCAGAGCATGAGGTTAAATTACCTAGGAACTAAATCTCGAAACAACCATGTTACATAGTTTTAGCTTATGGTTGTGAAGCGCGCCACAATATGACTTAGAGACTACACTATGATAGGAAATCTACCCTTCTTCTACTCTTTATCGTGCTATATGGAATTTTGACATCTTGTGTCATTAAAGAATATACCTCTCTTCTTGTATCTACGTGTGGAAAATGAATATGAGGAGAAATGCAGGCAGGAGAGTTGGTGAGGCAGCTGTTGGAGGAAACCAAGCTCCTCCTCAAGCCGCGACTGTTGTATATCAAGTGCCTGTCAACCCAGCTGGATTGACAGATGGTAAAGTGAGGGAGGCATTGCTGCAGATGGCACAGGCCATCACCACTCAAGCCCAGGCCATCACGGCTTAAGCTGCAAGAGAGGGTGCTCCAAGGAGAAACCACATGCTGGCACCATGCCTAGTAGGCTGAGGGACTTCACCAGAATGTATCACCCAGTTTACTACGGATCCAAGACCAATGAGAATCCTCAGGAGTTCTGGATGAGGTACACAGATTCTATGTTCCATGGGAGTTGATGAGGAGGCAAAGGCTAAATTGATTGCATATCAGCTCAAAGACGTGGCACAGGTTTGGTACTGGATGTGGGCAGATGGCCGAGCACTAGGAGATGTTCTCAAGGCTGCTTTTCTGGAGAGGTTGTTCACCAAAGAGCAAAGGGAAGTCAAAATGGAAGAGTTCATGAACCTGAGACAAGGAGGTATGTCTGTCAAGGAGTATTCCTTGAAATTCGTTAAACTCTCAAAGTATGCTTCTTCTCTGGTGGCAAATAGTAAGAACGAAATGAGCAGGTTTGTGACTTGAGTGTCTGAGGATTGAGTGGAAGATTGTCGGGCATCCATGTTGCATGACAACATGGATCTAGACAGGTTGATGGTGCATGCGCATCAAGTGGAGGAGATTCGCCGTAAGAGGAGAGTTCATGAAGGCAAGAAGCCTAAGCCTACGGATCAAGCTGGTTCTAGCTCGGGTAGGGGCTCATTTGGAGTCCATAACAGGCCTAACTTCAAGAGGAATTCAGGTAATTCTACTTCTTCAGGAAATTCGAAGGCCAAAGTGAACAAGTCTTGCCCCAGAAAGGGCAATGATCGGAACGTCCAGAATATTATCTCCCAAAATATGTGAAGTTATACTAATCTTAATTCAAAAGATGCAATGTGATATCAATCTCTACATCAATGAACTCATAACATAGGGTATGTCAATAAATGGGACAAGTCCCAACATACCCTATCCATACGAACTTGTGAACGTAATAGCATTGAATAAGTACTTATAACTTTCATAAAGAACCAAAGCTAATTCATGAATCCATAATGCCAAAATAACTTCATAGCTTGGCCAAACCAAGCATTGAATTGTTCTTGTAAGTTAATCAAAGATTAAAAGTTCAAGTGTAGTAAAAGTTAGGCTTATGCCAATAAATTTGCCTACAACATTATTTCCAAAATATTTAATAGATACGGCTAATGATTCCACGAAATTATACTTGAATGTTATGCATCATCCAAATAAGTCTGAATCAGTTCTTCACAACAGAAAAAATTTAAGCATGTTAAAGTAAAATTCAAAAATCACCCCCTTTATTTTAAATAATGTGTAGTGTCATTCGGGGACGAATGTTCCTAAGGGGGGGATAATGTAACATTCCAAAAAAAATTACATGTCTAACGAAGAGCCAGTAAGTCCGTAAGAATGAGTATTGGGGATACATAGTCATTCCAATCAATATTGGGCATAGTATAGAAAATTTGCTAAGGGGTATTAGCCAATTTCTATATAATACCCAAATAATCAAAATATTGGGCATGTTACAAAATATCTGCTTAAGGGGTGTTAGACAATTTTTCCAAGTATTAATGAGATTGTTAAAGAAATGTACCTGCAATGAAGACCCTAAGATAATAACAATGACATCTCAGCAAAACATATGAAGTACTAGGCATCCGAGTGTCAAGCCTAGCACCATTCCATATGACCATTTAAAATGATTATGCAAATTAAGCAATGCTCAATGACATAGTGAGGGTCCTTGGGACAATAAGTAAATATTCCCAATAGGACATCAATAATAGTTAGTTAGGAATGAACAAAAAACCCATGTGCAATCACATGGGAAAGACAAGAGAGAAACGGCTAACAGGGACCACCCTAACCGAATTTGGTTAGGGTAGTTAAGGGGCAGGCGTGCACATGGGTTCACCCATGTGGGTTCTAGATCTATAACTAATTCTAGACCCTAACCTACTTCCCTAGCTAACTAACTAACCTAATACAAACAAAAATAAATTATCTAGTACACCCCCGACAAACTAAGACTTAATTGGGTGACACTAACCTAGTAACTAGTAAAAGAGACAACCTAATACTTAACCTAAGATTGTCCAAAGGGTTGGTTATGGTCCTAGCGACTTAGGGATACTTTATAAGTTACCATAGGTTACTTAATTAATTAATTTAGAAGCTTAATTAATTAATTTAAAAGGGCAAAACAGAAATCATTAAGCAATTTCCAGATTTCGGTTAAGACAAAAAAGAGACAACCTAGTACCTAACCTACGATGGTGTTGTTAGTTGTAGTCCTAGTGACTTAGGGGTGTTTTAGTAATTTCCTTAAGTCCTTTATTTAATTAATTAAGACATAAAATTAATTATATTAAGCCTTGGTAAGCCGAGAAACTTAGTCAGAAAAATGAAATCCTAAGTTAATGGTCCTCCTATGTCTAGTCAACTTAGGAGGGATATTTTAGTAATTAACTAATTAATTTATTAATTAAGGTAATTAATCTAAATTTGAAGAATTCAACTTCAGTTCCAAAAACCTAGAAACCACGTTCATTCAATAGTGACTCACGACTAAGGCAGTAAACAACAAACCGCAAGAACGTAGAACGCTAAATTCTTTCTTGGGCAATTTCAAGGTTTTCGTGCAACAAGGGATCGTCGTAGATTCAATCTATATAAGGTATTGGTTTCTCTCCAGTACTTCTTTCTCCAAGATAACTTTCTTTCCAACGATTCAAATATCTTGAAAACTATGGTTGTTCCCGTATTCTCGTCGAACTCCCTTGCCCCTAGTATCCTTTTCGATTCAATGACGAATAGGTTAGAGACCATGTTGGTTGTATGTGGTGCTGGCTGTTCTTAACATGTATTATTTCTTGAATGATGAATTCAAATGAACCTATTAACTTGTAGTCGTGTAAAGTTAATATTATCATGTAAATTAAGAACCGATGATATTTTATGTTACGTCTGTGATATGTTAAGTGATTTATGTGTTTTGGCCGAATGTTGACTTTCTGTTATTGTGATGTTATGAAGACGCTAAGTTCATCGAATGTTACTATGATGCTGTCCAAGAGGTTTAAAAACGTTATCACTAAAAGCCATAAACTAAGATTGGCTTAAAAGACGTCTATGAAATCACATCTTGAATGAATTGCCTATATTATGCCAACAAATTGGCTAACACTACTTTGTCAAAAAGGATGCATGCAAATGGCTATGAGATTATGTAAATGATTGAAATATTGTCTAATGGTTAATGCATATTCAATTTAAATATGAACATACTTAAAATTGGCTTATGCCAACAAAAATGGTTATGTGGTTTAATATCTAAATGTTGAGGCCAATACTAATCATATGTCAATCTTGTGTAGTTAGAGTATCAAATGATGTTATAATCACTTCTAAAGTAATTCAATGAATCCATAACCAAGGGAATTCCATTCATTGGGACAACTCCCAACATTCTCTAAAAGAACAAACTATGAACATATGTAACTCATTGAAAGAAGTGCTCATTGTCCATAAATGATGAAATGAAGCTACTACACTAATGTAAGGAAGTAACGTGACTTATAACATAATTAAAGGGGTCTAAATTAAGTAAGTGACAACAATGGGGTTATAATGGAAGTGAGACAAGTCTTACTTAAACCTAAGCCACTATGTTAAAAGAATACTCACAAATGAAGGTGTAAGAATGTGTGAGACTAGTCTCATTAACACCTAAGGATGATATGTAAGGACAATACGCATTTCATCAATTTAAAGTAAGGATGATATATAAGGACAATTCACATTTCATCAATGTAAAGTTAGGATGACAAGTCATCAAAAGAGTAAGTAAATCTCAATCTAGAAGCAAGATTCCATAATGCTTGAGTCAACTCTAAAAGATAAAGAAGATAATGAAAGTGAGCACAACACCGATAGACTAGTTATGAGCATGTGCTTGCACGTTTAAGTCTCATGAGATGAGGCTACAACCTAGGTGGATAAGTAGTTTCATTAAGCCCCTAGTCTTCTAACTATGTCTACCCAACATAGGAACTAGCCAGTGGTTTCCACCTAAGAGAGCTAGGTATGTTTTGGTTTCACTTTGGCCAGTGATTCCACCTCATTTAGGTGTGGTAAAGACACCGGATTTCATGTTTATCTCACATGATCTATAACGATTAAAGCTCATGACATGTTCTTGATTCACTATAGCCGTGAGCCACTCTTTTTCGGTGTGGAATGAACAGTTGAGATGGATTCGCCTTAGCCGGGAATCACCCCTTTTTGATGTGGGGCAGACACTGGATTTCATGAGTATCTCACATGATCTAGATTCATTTTAATCGGTGAATCACCTATTTTCAGCGTGGGGAAGACACTGGATTTTATGTTAGCTCGCATGATCTTACTTCTAAAGATGTCTCTATGAAAGTAAGAAAGAATGATGATGAAAAGTATGTTCAAAATTATCTATGAAGAAGAGCTTAAGAATCTCAACTACCAATATCAATACTTATGAAGTTTCAGCAAATAATGGGCACGTCCAAATAAGATTGGCTTATAATGACTTCTTATATGATTCCATTAAAAGAAAGTAGGAACACAATGACAATTAAAAACCTCATAACTTCCCTAACATGAAAGTAATGAAACATATGTCATAGCCAATAGAGATTGGCTTATGAAATGTTAATGGATATATAGAGTAATGAATGACTCATTGTAAGGTAGTGAAATCATTCGTTTGTCCTCGGATTACTTACTTGATTCATTGTGGGTATGGAACTACAATTAATCATGGCACTTGTAAGTAAAACATAGGATCAAAGGAATCATTGAACTACACAACAAGAAGAAGGAGAAGATTTAAAAAAATTCTAAGTGTAAAAAAAAGGGGCTCTCGGGTATGGTATGATCAAAATTTCAAATCTTCGCTCGAGTTGTTCTAAAATTATGTTGATGATACTAATATCTTGTATTCATATAGAAAATGAGTTATGTGCTTTGAATGCATTAAAATACATCATATTCATACGATAATTCACAACTAACAAATTAGGAAAGTCTAATGATGTCACTTTCCATAAATGACATGTTGTTTAGGAAGAGCTTTCCTTGATCATGCATAGCCTTATGTGTATGTGTGCATACACCCATACTTAGTACAAGTGGTGTACTATTTACTATTTTTAGGTGCAGGTCAGAGGACAGATTGAGGACTCTCACAGAGGTTCGAATAACAACGCTTTCTCCAGTCCATTTGGTAGGTCATCTTGATTTCGAGGATGCCACACGCATTAGCCCAGCTTTAGATTTAGAATAGCTAGTGGATGTTTTCCCTAGCGTTTCTTTCGTACTTTCATTTTGAAACTTCGTAATAAGGCCATGTTTGGCAAACTTATTTATTATATATTCATCTTCTGTTTTTAATTGACTCTTTATGATAGATGGTTGTTCTTAACTTTGAGCTTAGTATATGATGTAACTATGTAATAAATATATGAAGTTTATGTATACTTCATAAATTTAAAAATTTTTAAATTTTCCGCTAAAATTAACCATATGAATTTGATGAATTCCAAAAAAGTCTTGTCTGCGACCTCTGAGAGGTCAACGACGCCTGTTGCGATTCGGATTTCAAAATCCGGGTCGTGACAAATACACAAAAGGCCCCTCACTTATTTAGACATTTTTGTGAAGTCAAACTTGACTTCAATTTTCAGAATTTTTGTCGGGGAACAAGTCTGTGTCGCGAAGATATTTCCTCAAGTTTTCTGGAATTAATTTTTGAGATAGTAGAGTCTGTGAGATGTCCGTGATGCGGACATACTCCTTGTATGTACATATGTTGGTCTCCTTAGACAGATTGATGGCCAATGGTTGGGTCCTCCTCAAGGACCCCTAGGGTTGTCCTCTTGGGGGGTCACAACTGGATGTCTTGATCCTATAAACATTATTTTACCTACTTAAAGTATTTTTACAAGTTTTACCTTTCATACGACACTCCCAAACCTTAACTAGTTTTACCCTTGACGTTTAGGCTCTAATACTTCTAATTCATGTTTATTACATTAGTCTAGGTCTGGAAACTCCATTTTAAACATTATTCCTTAGGTGAGACTCTATCCTAGGTCATTGGATTTCCGAGGTATAACAATATCCCCCCCTTCGGGAACATTTGTCCTCGAATGACACTTTAAACATCTTTTTGGAATGTATGACTCACAACTAGCAGCCCAGCCAACACATGATACATAATGATAATTCAATAACAAAAGGATGAAACATTCACTCCATAGTCAAATAAAACATTGCATCATTATGAGTTAGAAATTTGCCAACTACCAATTATGCACACATTTCATCATTTCACATTATGCAAGGAGGAATGTCCTCCTTCTCATATAGCTCAACATATTCAACAAAGATCAATACATCATTTCATCACTTCACACTTGAGAAATTTAAAATAATATATATCACATAACTCAATTATACCCATAATATAATCGAGTGTCATCAAGTATAAAGAACATATAATTCAAGACATATGAAACATGAATTTTCACAAGAACATGCATTATGAAGGGAAATCCTGGAATTTCAAATACACTTATGACCCTTCATAAACCAAAACTAGGAGAAATTACTAACCTCAACCTTGACTAGAAGAGGAAGGAAAAAGATGAGGATATTGGGACATCATATCAGCCTTGACCTTTCTAGTAGCATTTTCCACCAGATGATTATTCCAAAAAAATTTTACGGAAGCTACTTCTGTATTCCTCAACTTATTCACTTGCTGGTATAAAATATCAACCAAGACCTCTTCATAGTAAAGGTTATCATTAACTTCTAAACGTTCTAGTGGAAGGATAGACATCGGATCGTCTATGCAGTTTTTGAGAATTGACACATGGAATATCGGATGCAGCAGAGCCATATCAATGGGTAATTTCAACTCATTGGAACCACTTCTGAAGCATTTCACAATTTCATATGGCCCCACATACTAGGGACTAAGTTTCCCCTTTTTATCAAACCTCATCACCCCTTTCATGGGTGATATCTTCAAGTAGACCAAGTCACTTGTAACGCCCCTAAAACAAACTAGGTTGAACTATAGCTTTGCTAGTGTCTCATGAGTTAATAATGTAGTAAACTAGTAATAATGATGTTAATAGTCAGTGTAAGAATTTTGGTGATGTTTGGAGGTCAAACGTCCAAGAACGTCAATGACATTCGGAAGATTTGCCTTGGGATGTGCTTTTATATCCTTGTATGTTTTGGAAACTTTTACGCGTTTGTTTTGGTTGAAAATGATGTGAGGTGACCCTAGGACATATATGACCATCTATAGGGGTTTAAAATCCGGGTACAACTCCACCTAGGACCCACGAGGGGCCTTAGAAGAAGACCCCATCTCCTTGACTAGATGTTGCCAAGCAGTGGTAAACGACGATCACAAGGGACGGACCATTTGTCAAATGACGGCCCGTCGACCTTGGGAGTCGATTGACCCCGCAAGATCTTCAAGTCCTGCACAAAGGAGAGGTTCATACACAAATGACGGACCCCATCTAAGGGGTGTCGACTGGACGACAGTCCGTCGTTTGAGGGTCGTAGGTGCTGCCTGCAAAAGCTGTTAAAAATCTGCCAAGGCTTTGGGTGTTTGGCAAATTCACCCCAACTCTTTTATGAACCTAGGATGATTATTTTAGGGTCTTTAGGGTATTTTAAGTTAGTTTAAAGTCCTAGACCTAATCTTAGACCTTATTTTAAAATATTAAAAACTCCTCCCTCAAGAAAAACTCTCCCGAACTCCATTGAAGCTAGAACTCAAGGAAGGGACATGGTTGAAGGATTTGGACGTTTTATTCATCAAAATTTCGTAGGCTTCTTCTAATTGAGTTATGGTAGTCATCCTTGAACCTTCTTTCAATCAAGGAGTCACTTCAAAGAGATTTCAAAAAGCCTTTCAATTTCCAACTTCTTTATTCCTTGACTCTAAGTATGAGTCTTTTCATGAATCCATTTTAATGACTAAAATGAGTGGTTTTTAGTGTTAGTTGATGATTTTAATGTAAAAAAACCCAATTATACCATGTTCATGCTTATTCTCAACTTTTTGCTTATGAAGTGGGTTTATTACTTTTAGATAGATAATGTTAGAGTTTAGTTTCTTTTGAATATATTGTGTTTTGCTACTTCCATAAGGGCTATTTTATGATGAATTATTGGTGAAATTGATTAAACGTTGTGAAATCTTGCATTAAATGTAAGTTGTTCTATCTTTGTTAGTTTCCATTGTAATGCTCTTGAGTGGTATGGTCCACCTTTGGTGGCGGTGCTTACTTGAAGTATATGAATATGTATCTATGTGTATATTGTTAATGTGGCCTTAAAGTCATAGAAAGGTTAAGTGAAATGATGATTATGATGTTTATGGATGATATGTTTTAGGAGATAGAAATGTGTATCTTGATGATGTTATGTCTAAATGAAGTATATGTAAATGTGAAGTATGATAATGTATGAAGCATGATAGTGTGTGAATTATAATGAATGAAGATTTAAGCATTTTTAGAAGTCAATGATATAAAATGGTGATTATTTGAAAGTTGTTCTCACATGTACACACTCACACGCACATTTTGAATGAACGAATGAAGCTAATGAATGTGAATGGGGAATTATAGGATGGACACTTTTCGTGAGTAGAAATGAAGTATCTAGACCATCCCTACTATTCCTATAGTGTGAAAAGGGGAGTTTTGGGGTGAACACTCTTCGTGAGTTTAGATAAAGTGCTTAGTAGCAACCTCACTATTCCCAAAAGCTTTCTAAGATAGATTGGAGGTTGA
Organism: Solanum pennellii; assembly: GCF_001406875.1. Lineage (NCBI taxonomy): Eukaryota > Viridiplantae > Streptophyta > Magnoliopsida > Solanales > Solanaceae > Solanum > Solanum pennellii. Next base: position 43,153,685 of record NC_028645.1, on the reverse strand, counting down.
ATACCCTTCATGAGTTGAGATGTGGTGTTCAGAAGTAACCTCTAGGGATAAGTACCCTTTGTGAGTTGATATGTGGTGCTAAATAGCTATCCCTTAACCTATATTTAATGAATGTGTAAGACTGTGGGGAAGTTATCCTAGCATCGAGAGGATTTGAAGAAGGGGTTGGTACACTTCGTGAGTAGAGATGTTGTACCCAATGTACCCCTCGAGATGAGTACTCTTCGTTAGTAGATAATGAGTTACTTAGAAGAAATCTCCTCATCCCTTAACTATGAGCCCGCATAGGAGTAGCTAATGGAGAATCCATGTAAAGGCTCAAGAATGACCCCACACTATGCAAGTGGGGATCCCTCATCAAGTAGGAGTTAATACATGGATTCCATGTCTATCTCTCACGGTCTATGTCGGTTAAAGCTATCCCCCACAAAATAATGTAATGAACTAAGTCTTCTAAAGAGTGTACTACTTAGGGATGGTGGTGTTATGGGACGCTATTTATCCATTGCACGAGTAGGCACTTGAAAGGGGAGTCTTGGTATGTCTTTTTATGCAATATATGAATGAGTTGATATGAGATGTAAATGAAGCTATGAGACTTAATGTATAATGTCAATAACTCATTTTAAAGTCATTTCTTTTATGATGAAATTTATAAATGATGAATGTGGTGTGGCTAAGCTAATGGAATCCTCAAGTAGCACATTGTGGGAGTAGTAGTATGGGATGCTACTTTCACATTGCAGTTTGGGTAACTTGGAAGTCCACTTAGAGAAGGGCACTTCTGTGAAGTCCTTAAAGGTAAGTCTGTTTATTTAGTGTTTTAATGTAGAGTGTTGACTTGTTAACCGTGCGAAGTAAACTTATAATGGGTAGTCTTGAGGATCACTTAGGTGTGCATTGAAGGAATTGTATGGGTGTTCCTTTATGTATCACATTAGTGAGCCTTAGGATAACCTTGGTTAAGGAAACTTCAAAGGAAATGAGTTAACTGTAAGTTGAAATGAAAAGAATTCACTGTAAAGATTCTTGCTTTCTCTGTAAAGTGCATCTTTTTGCTAAAATTATGGAAGTTCTATTCTATGTACTAAATGATGATTTATATGGTGTTTTACTTCTTTATTCATGAAGGTTTTACTAAATTAGCCTAAAAGCGCATTTCTACTAAAATGTCCTCTTTTGCATGTTTTTGCATATGTCATACTTAGTACAATGTTTATACTAACCCCATTATTTTTATACTCTTTAAGTATAAATTTGAAGCAAATGGAACTCTCGAAATTGAATCTCTTTAGACTTGGTATGTCCTCACATATTGAGAACATAGTCTATATTTCTTTAGTTCTCTTTTAAGACTTGTATAAGACTTATTATGTATTTTCTTTCAATGTAAAGGGTCGTGACTCTAAGATATTCGAGTTGTGTCTTTAAATTGGCTTGTGACGATGAGACTACCCTTTACTATTTATGAAATATATTTTCTTATATTATCAATATAGTGAAAAATTTTAATTCCACACTACTTTTCATGTCTTATGTAATGAATGATACCTAAGAGGCTAGTACAAGACCTCCGAAGGGTCAAGTACGCAAATATTCCGACCCAAGGGTTTCCCCCTTCTTTTAGGTTGTACATATGGGTGGTGACATCACCTACCATAAACTCAAGGTCTCTTTTCCTATTGTCGGCATAAGATTTTTGCTGACTTTGGACCATCTTCAGTCTATCCCTTATGAGTCAAACTTTCTCCATAGCCTCATATATCGCTCCAGTACCTACTAGAGCAAACTCACCTACCTCAAACCACCCAATCGGAGATCAAGATCTCCTCCCATAAAGGACCTCAAAGGGTGCCATGGCGATACTTGAATGATAGCTATTATTGTAGGCAAATTCTATCAATGGTAGATGGTCATACCAATTACCCTTGAAGTCAATGACACATGCCCTCAACATATCCTCTGAAGGTTTGGATGGTTCGTTCCGCCAAACCATCCGTTTGTAGATGAATACGGTACTAGGTTTCACCTTGGTACGAAGTACACTTTGGAATGCTTTCCAAAATCAAGAAGTAAATTGATTACTTCTATCTGAATAATAGACAAAGGAACTCCATGCATTCTCACAATATCCTTAGTATACAACTTAGCATATTCTTCCGCCGAATAAGTAGCTTTGATGGGAATAAAATGGTCAGATTTGGTCAACCTATCAACGATAACCTAAATAGAATTATATGGCCTTCATGTACGAGGAAAAGAAACAATGAAATCCATATTGATATCTTCCCACTTCCAAGTAGGAATAGTTATATCTTGAATTAACCCTCCTAGTCTTTGATTTTCGGCCTTGACTTGTTGACAATTAGGACATTTGGCCACAAACTCTACTATATCCCTCTTCAAACCATTCTACCCATAGGTCTCTTGTAGGTCACGATACGTTTTGTTTGCACCCGGATGAATGGAATATCGGGAACAATGAGCCTCTAACCAAATTTGTCTTCTTAAGTCATCTACATCCAACACACATAACCTACCTTGGTACCTAAGTACCCCATCCCCCTTGGGATAAGGACACATTGAACTTACTAAGCACCGATCCGTTCAACTCCATCAATAGAGGTTCAAGGTGTTGTTTAGATTTCACCTCAACCACTAAATGATTTGGAAATATGATGAACCATGAAACCCCCTTTTGGAGAATCTTCAAGTTGAACAACCAACCGGGCCAATCTATGCACATCCTTTACTAACTCTTTTTTACCATCGGTAACATGGGCTACATTACCCATAGACGTTTGACTCAAAGCATCAGCAACTACATTGTCTTTCCCGGGGTGATAAAGGACATTATTATCATAATCTCTCAAAAGTTCTAACCACCTTGTTTGTCAGAGATTTTAACTTTTTTTGAGTGAAAACATGTTGGAGACTCTTACGATCGATAAACACTTCAACATGCACTCCATATAGATAATGTCTCCACATTTTCAAAGCAAACACTATTGCCGCTAGTTCAAGATCATGAGTTGGATAATTCTTCTCATGCACCTTGAGTTGTCTAGAGCATTAGTCATCCGGGCACAGACAAGAGTAGAACTGGTGACCTTTGCATCACAAACCTCAACTCGGTCTTTCCCGAAAAAGCATATATCTAAATCATGTCATCTTGAGGGCAACCTCCTCGCCTGGCTGCACTACTCCTCTACCTGCATTACCATTACGCTAGCCTCCACGACCTCACTGATTTTTTCATTATATGACTACGTTGACCATAATTTTAACACACTTTATAACATATATGTGATTCTTGAACACTAAATTAGATCGCGTGGGTTAGTTCGAATTTGACTCAGGTTATATAAAGAGACTTGGGTAAAAACGATGAGACAAGGTTAAGGTTTTGTCTATCCCTGTCCCGCTCTGGATGGAGAAATCCTGCACTGTCGGTCTTGCCGTGACGGGTAGAATCCCGCCCCAGCGGCCCTGATGAAAACAAAAATCCAAGCAATAAATATTTCTATGATTTTTCTCTTTTCTGAATCTATCAACGATTTTTCAGATTTACTCAGAAATTTAGGGTAATCCTCTGAACTAGAATAATCATTTTCTACCCCGAGTCAATGAAACAATATACAATCTAACTCATTCTTACTAAATCATCACTATAACCCACACATCCCTAGGATACACCCAGACACTCACGCAGTTATTACTTAAGCTCGAGACAAGTCCAGATCTTTCTTACGAATCATCTCATACATTATCTAGACCCTTGCATCAAACTTAGTCGAGACCTTTTTTTCACAACAAGTTTCACTATACTCAACACTTACTACTTGCACAGTTTCAATGAATTTCAACTAGCATATTACACGTATCAAAATTCAGACCCACACTTATTGTGAACATGATCATATCATCACTTCAAAGCAAATACAACTCTCACATTTAGTGTTACTTTAGGAAACAAGGAATACACATTCATATTTTTCAAGTTACAATGCACAGACAAACCCAATTTCTAATTAGTTTGTTTCATATGCAACCATTATTGATCATTTATGTGTTATACGGTTCCTAAGGACAAATACAAAACCTTCTTAGTTCCAATGAACTTGCATGTGTCCCTTCATAGGGACTACGGCGGCTGCTTCACTTCGTTGAGATAAAAATTGGAACCGAGAGATAAAAGTTGGACCCAACTCATGAGACAAGCGACAATAGTAGCTAGTAAACCCCATAAAAACCCTAATTTCAATAATATAACTTGGTCAAACCCAATTCTTAACCACCTTAATCTTTAACTAATGGTAACTAGAACTTAATCAATCTTGGAGAAAATTGATGCACCTTGCAACTGCTCAAAAGATTATTTATCCGAGGCAATGGATATTTTTTCTGAATGGTGACATATTCAATTGTCGGTAGTATATGTGCATCCTCTCTTGCTAGTGATAATGTTATCTCATTTATTGTTATTGTTCGGACCATAGAGTGAAGGAGGAAAGATACCAATTTTTATCACCCAAATACCCATTGGATTCAAGCAATAACACGAAGGAGTAGAGAGAAGTGTGTTTTTCCTAAAGTTCTATAGCGTCTCGAATAAAAGTATGGACCTCACTGTACCGTTCCACAAGACTCTGCTAGACTCTTTTTGGTACAATGAGATCAGCGAACCTAGCACTCTGATGAAAACTTAGTCACGACCCAGAGCATCGTGATTGGCACCCAAACTAACTCTCCGGTGGAAAAACCATTACTACATCCAAACTAACAATTTCCAGGTACAAAAGCAGGTATAATTGACTACATTATTTATCAAGGACTTCTCATAAACTCTAAAAACACGAATGTGAAAGTACAACCCCTAGAACCTGAAAGTCAATGAACCAAAATTCTAAGAACGACAAGCCTAAGAACAAGGGTACAACCCCAAAACTAACAAGCGCCTAAAACAATAATTTGAGCCCAAAAAGAGTGGAATCAAACTATCAATGGCCAAAGATCCTATTTATCTTTTCTTTTGTGATTCTTCTTTAACATTTTTTCTATTTTTTTCAATTATTTTATTTTATAAAATGATCTTCTTATTTCATACCTCTACAATTACATAAATTTAAATTTTAATTAACTTAGTAAAGTCTATATTTCCTAACATTTCATATTCATAATCCTCAAATATTTAATATACAAATTTACAACTCCTTAAAATGACACTTATAAAAACCTATTTTGAGACATGTATAATAATTACCAATAATATTGTAATAATTGGAACAATTGTATTAGTGCTGTAAAATCATTCAACTCTAGGTACTTTTTTCTACATCTTCGTCGTTGCATATGCGTATTATTTTTTAAAATTTATTTCTTCTCACTACTGATAATCTATATACGATAAATTATTTGATTAATTATATTTAATTTATTGTAAAAGTAAAACCTTAACGATAGAGTTTCACTGTAGCATCTTAACTCTCTCTTCTTTCAATGCATACTATAAAAATGAAAGTTTAAATATATATTTTTGTAATATTAATGGATCTTATGTGACACAAACATGTAGTAAACGAGTGTCAGTACGAGCATCATATATCGAAAAAAGATTCTCTAACTTTTGAATCCTTGCATAAATATGTTCAAATATGATTCAAGTAGTTTTTTCCCCACCATGATTTAGCACAAATATATTTTGATTTGTTTATTTTTTATTATAGAGTCATTTATACAAAAAAAAAAATTATGCAATTTATGATCAAGTAGATTTAATATTGTTGGTTTAACCAATAATATTACTATAACTATCATTGAATTTAGTATAAAACTATGATGGTCATGACCCAGAATTACCCCGTGGAAGTGATACGGTGTACTTGACCCTGAAGGGGTCGCATACAAGACCTTAGCATAATTATATACATAAAGCTATAGAAATAATGTGGAAATATTAAAACTTATACAATAGAAGTCAAACTTCTTTTCATATACCAAAATAGGGAACTAGACTTGTCTCAATCATCATCTAATACAAAAGTGAATACAAATAGGGACATAAGCATTTTACATCAATATCGTCTCAAAGTAAGATGTACAAAGAAATTATGAAAATACAACATCTCGTCCTCAAACTTGAGAACTCACCAAACTTATTGAATATTCAACCTAGCTTCACTTGTAAAGAAGTATGTATCAATGACCCGAACCTACACTCATAGTAAAAATAGAATAAATGGGTTTGCACATAAAGTACTAAGTCTGGAAGTATGCAAAAATCCTTGAAATATGATATTAAAAAAGGACATTTTAGTAAAAAGCATGCATTTAATCAAGTTTTGAATCCATTTATGCATTTGAAGGTAGAATACAAGTCATAACATCATCAGTACATAAATACTTACAACATATTAGAATCATCCCCTAAGCAACCATAATGTATAATTGTGCAATGTATGGTTGGCATCCAATAAAACTAACTATACTAAGTACCCCTCGGAGTCACCTTAGTAAAATGTATCATCTTTAGACCTCATCATAATCAATAGTCATAAATAGAGAAATAATCATGCACATTGCTTGAACATAAGGAAAGTTATACATTAGCAACAATCCATTCAAACATACATGTATATATTCATATCTTACCATAGCATAAGGAACCAACCCATAATCCCTTTTAAAGTCCACTTGTCCAATGTTAAAGTGAGGTCCCATACGCCCACTCCTACTATGCAAAACTCATCAAGAAATCATAAGTATAGCTCAAGTCATATTCATTATCTAATTACATAGGGAAAATAGCATTAGCCGACATAGACCATGTGAGCTACACAGAATCAGGTATCATATAACCCACACTGGAAAAGGTGTCTTACTTGCTAAGGTAGAACTAAATACATAGATATAAGGTGGATATACTAGCTAAGACCTATGTTGGCACATAGTTATGGTATAGATAGATCGCTTTTAGAAACCTGGCCTATTGTATTAGTAGGAGCGTCCGTAGCTCATGAGAGCATACTTAGAAGACGTCGTATTGTATTAGCGGGAAGGCCTCTTCCTCATTTTTCATATATGCTCGATGCTAAGCATTATTACCCAAATTATACATAGGTAATATTTAATTGCATTTACATGTGTGAAGGAATACTTTTCCCTTCCTTCAATACAACAAATATCATAGCTCATATATTCAATAAAGTGAAAACTAACTTTTCACCTTAGAATCATCATATACAAGTGAGGAATCCTTTCACATTACCTTTTTAGTGTTTATGATAATAGACTTTCAATCAACACAATATCATTAGCATAATCCTAGACAATTCATACATATTCATGTTGAATGGTAAAGAATACTATTCTTTCGACATTACCACTATTCACACAATAGTCATAGGATCTTCACTTTCTAAGTGAATCATAAATTTATACATCACTTTCATCAACAGGTATAAACCCTAGCAATTTAAGACTTCAAGGTTCATAAATAATGTCTCACAATCACACTTAGAATTTCTACTTTCAGCATGAATAAAACAAAATTCAATAACTAAATTAACATGGATGAAATTCATAATCATCTTGCATCAATACACCTATCACAATCATGAAATTGGGGTTAAGGGGGAGTACATGGGTTCATGGGAGATTTTACAATAAAAATCACCATTAAACATCAAATTATCCATAATATGGTACAATTAACATAGTGAAATCATGTTTAGGAATAAACCATGGCTAGAATGAAAACCCTAGTTTTTGAAAAATCCATCAAATTTGAAATTAGAAGTTGAAGGGCTTTAGGGATAAAAGTGTTCCATGAATCAAGAATCGCATACCTTAATTGATTCTTTGCCCACGAATTGGAGTATAAAAGATGGATTCTTCGGCCCTATTGTTCAAGTTTTTTGTGTTCTTCAATGGAGGAACTCTAAAGAGAGAAACATTGGAGAGTAGAGGATTTTGGAGAAATATTTGGGTGTTTGAGTGTATGACTTGAAAATAGATGAAATTAACTTGAAACAATATATATACTACCCCTAAAAATACCCAAAACACCCCCCCCCCACACACACACACTTAATTGGACTAAAATAGGAAATGACCTAAAAGACCCTTATTAATTAACCTCGTCTAGGCCTCACGACTCACTCCATGAGTCGTGGTCCTGCCCATGGAGTAGAGGCATTAGCACCTTCAAGCTGTCACAAGGCTCATACGCCCAAGGTATCACCACGAGGGGCTCCAAGATCCGTGATGAAAATGAAGAGTCGTGGGTGAGGTCCTTCAGGCAGTGACCTCGCCACTTGGGACCATTGGTCATTTCCCTAAGGCAACTTCACGATCTACTCTCATGCCTCGTCAAGGGGACCACGGCCCGTGGTGGTGTTCGTGGTCCCTTAGGCAGTAGCTCCCCTAAGATGTCCCAATTTTTCATGAAGCCAAGGAAGCTTCACGACCACCTTTACGAGTCGTGGAGTGGACCACAAGTCATGGTCCACCTTGTGAGGGTTGGGGCAGTAACTCCTAGCTAGGGAAGCTTTGGCTTTGGCCCTTTGCTTTTGAACTTGCCCCTTGGTCTTAATTCCAATTTCTTTATTTTAACCTTAATTAACTTACAAAAACTTCAGGGAGTCATTTTTATGATTTTTTTAACCTTACATTTAGGGTCTAGTTTAACCTACTATTTTTTGGGGTGTTACATTATCTCACGCTTACGAACACTCGTCCTCGAATGATACTTTCAGAACTTTAGTGAAACCAAGACTCAAGACTAGCAGCCCAAAAAGCATGAAACACAAGAATTATAGCACTCCGGAAGTTTCATGACTTATACTAGAACCTCATGTAGTGGATAATTCTAATTTAATACTCAAATGAATGTATTAAACTTAATTAGGAAGCTTAGAATCAAAACGTCAAGAAACGATCGCGACGTCCAAAGACTAGTGAAAGTGAAGGGGTTTTAAGAGTCGTATAAAAGTTGAAATTGGTAAGAAGGTTAAGAATACACCTTAGAGTGTGTTTAGAGTCGAAATTCCGGATACAACTCTCCAAGGATCACCCTAAGGGTCCTTGAGGAGGACCCAATATTTGACCCCAAAAAGCTATCAAAAACCAGTGTTGAACCACGAGGGGCAAATGACAAACCGTCGATGGGATGATGCCCCGTCGATTGGTCTCATTGGTCCACACTTAGAATCCTCACAATAACCCCAAAGAACCAGTCTCTGATCCAAACCACGGATGAACAGGATGGTCCGTGGTTTGGACTACGGTCAGTTGACGTGGACTCATCAATTGGAACTCAACTCACTGTCTTAAGTCGGCTTAGCTAATGGTGTTTAGTTAATTTTTTTAATTAATTAATGATTAATGGGTGTTTTAATTAGTCAATTGAGTACTATAAAATGTATATAACTCATTAAACTAACCTAACACCCCATAATTCCCAAAACCCAATTAGCTCTCACTTCTCTCTACTTTATCTCACTTCCCCAAAGACTCCCATTGAAGAGCAAGTTCAAGCTGCATTAGGGATTCAAGATCAAGGATTTATTCTTTAATTATTTAATTATTATGAAGGTATGGAAGCTATTCACTCTTTGGACTCCTTTCCCCAAGAGGTTCTTCAAAATTTGGTTTTCAATGTTCTTCAAAACTGTGGTTTTCATCCAATTTCGTGGGATATCTTTCAAATTGGTTTAATACGATATATATTTGATATATATTGATAGATTATGGTTCTTTAATGGTGGATTATTGTAGTTTCGTAGACTTTGACTTAATTTCTCTAAAAAGATCCATGAATAACCCTTTTTCCCTAACCCTAACTAAGAATTAGATTGATAGATGATGAGGGATGTTGTAACGAGATGTGATATTGATTAATTTACTAATATATGATGTTGGTGATGGATTATTGGACAAATTTTGTGGATTAAGGATGAGATCTTGAAGTGGATTTTTGGAAGCCAAACTTTTAAGATCATGAATTCTTTACTTCAATTTTCCTTGTCTATTCTTGATGATGATGTTCAATTGAAGTGTCAATATGTGAATAAATAAAAAGATGATGAATATGATATCATTTTATGAATTTGATGAATGTGATATGGTGAGAGGGGTATGATTATGCAAGATTTAATGTGTTCGTCACGACCCACAAGTACACCCTAGAAATTAGAGCATTCTTGAGTCGCCACACAGCATATGAGACTCCAACAAGTCTAACTAAAGCTAGTCGTATCAATAATTGCATAATAAACACTCTAAAATAAGTAAAAATTAATAACTTTCTTCACACACAAAGAACTCTTTCAATATCATATACAGGCGGAAGACTTTCATTAAAACAATAAACATTTACTATATCTCATTGAACCATCTATACATTGGAAAATACAACATTTGGGACTAAGACCATACACGACATATAATAAAGACTAAGACATAAAAGAATGTGTGGGATTTGTCCTCGAATCAATGAGGACTCACCAATACTTCATCTTCAACCCTTAGAAACATATCCATCCTCCATGGCATAACAAGATTTACAATTCCCTACACTTTAGTCAAAAAGGGAAAAGAAGGGGTTAGCACATTAGATGCACTAAGTATCGAAGCCATGCAAAAATCATGAAGAAGGGACATTTAGTATAGAAACATGCGTTCATGATATTTTGATATAAAATCTTCATAAAATAGTTTAAGAGACATCAAACAAGTCAATAACCACAACATAAGACACATTCCAAATTAAACTCAATTTATGGCAAACTGACAGTAACCTTAAAGTGACTTCACTGTAATTTCACATATAATTTATAAATCACAAGATAGCATCAAGACCTCATCAAAACACATAAACAGACTCACATGAATCCCCTACTAAAGGTTATCCTGAGACTCACCTAAGTAAGTTATGAAGCGGCCGCCCATACAACCCCTTCACACACACCTAGGTGATCCCTAGGACTACCTAAAGTAAGTTATTCCAATACATCACATATCACACCAAATCACATAAAGATGAGACCCTCCTACTAAAGGTCATTCCAAGGTTCAATTGAGTGAGTTATGAAGCAATCTCCCATACAAACCCTTTATACACACCAAAGAGTTCCTTTAGACAACCTAAGCTAAGATCATTCTCATTTCACTAATTATACCCCCTACCTAAAATTACTCTAAGACTCACCTAAGTAAGACATGAAGAGAACTCCTATACACCATCTCCAAGCCTACGTAAGCAATCCTCAAAGCTACTCTAGATAGATACCTTTTCAATTGATATGTCTGTACCTAAGTCATTAAATTCATTAAGTCATTTAGAAAACATTCAACATTTAAGGATATTCAAGTACTGGTCTTTGAGAAGACCTAGGGATTTACTCACTAACATTGTCAAATCCTAATCGTGCAATGACTAGATAGCGTCCCATACCACCACCTAAACTTCATAAAACTTCTCCAACACTATTAGGCATCCCATATGATAAGAATAGGCAATAAATGACATAGACTATGGTAGATATGCATGGAATCTAGAGTTATAAACTACTCCGATGGAGGGTATTCTAATTGCCAATGGTAGATCTAGGACACATCCCATGTAGGCACATGGTTAAGCAATATGAAGGGTTTCCTTGTAATCTAGTCTCCTCATTAACTAGATATACTCCCTAAACCATACTCACTTGGTGCTACCCTTTGTTCTCATAGAGTAATTCACATAAAGGCGCATATGAAGGGGTTTCATATAAACTTCACAACTCAATCACATTACACCTTATCAAAGAGGGTCCACTAAGGTTACCTAAAATTGTTAAGAGGATGGCTCAATGTTTTCCTGAGAATGATTTCATGTCTTTCCATACAACCAACCTTATGTCCACCATTCACACAAGTAGGATACCATTACGGCTTTCAACTTCAAGGATATCATTACCTTCTTTCAAGAAGATTCCACATAAAGGACCTTCTTAGCTATATTCAAGGTCACATGTCAATCACTCATACAAGATTAAGAAGCTTCAGAATACTAAGTCAAGAAGTCATATTCACATCTTACATGTACCAAGTAAGGACATAAGTCTACCTAAATAAGAAACACACATTCTTCACCATTTCAAATATAGTATATTCTCTAAGAAGCACATAAGGTCAACTAAGAATACTTACTACTCATCCTACAAACTCGTATAGAATCATCAACATTACTCATCATAAGGTGCATTAGTCATTTAATAAGATTCACACGTCAACATTAAGTCTACACACACAAGGCATCACTATATCCTATCATGATCACATATAAGTACATATGAGAACACATACTTTTACTTCACATTTATACACAAGTCATCAGTACATTTACAATGATCACATAGCCAAGCTTTACATGATAAATAACATAATTCATAAAGTATGCTGATGAGGCCACACTGATTAACTATTAATAATGTAATTCCGACATGGCCACATTATCCACAATTTTAACACACAAGCACCGCCACCATAAGTGGACCATACCAATCATCATTATAATATAAGAGTTATACAACATAATATAAAGATATTTAGGGCAGAAAACCATCAATCCAATCTCACAATTTCAATCCATAGCCAAATCAACCAATTCAATACTCAAAGGTCTTTACCAATAGCCATGATCACCAATTCAATCCTATAATAACAATATACAGTAAATATGAAGAATATACAATACTCATATAATCAAATTGAGAAATCCTATAAACCACACCATCATAATACATACATAAATCAAGAGCCCATAACAATCTACACATGAATTCACTACTATCAAGTCATAATTAATTCACCCATAACATAGCCAAAATACAGAGATTAGAGAAGGTCAAGGGTTCATGCAGATTATAATTGGTAAACATCAATTATACATTAATAATATCATATTTTAATGTTTAAAAATGTTTCATGTAAGAATCCGTGACTTAGAGTACAAATTTGACTTTTCAGTTTTTTGAAATCTTTGTAAATCATCTTTGAATTTGACTCTATGCTGATAGAAAGCCTTAGATGAAGAACTATACAACCTTATTATAAGAATCCAAAGAAAATTGAAGAAGAAAATCCATTGAAGATCCATCATCAAGCTCCATCTTCACCTTGAACTCTCATGGAGGTTTTTAGAGAAACTTTGGGAGGGAATGGGTTTTGATCTAGGTGTTAGGGTCTAAATGAGAGTTTAATGACTTAAATATTCTAAAAAAGCCCATACACATCTAAAATAACAGTCCACCTATTTTATGATACTTAATATGAATTTCCCAAAAAGCACCCCAAGTCTTACAGTGAAGCTGGCAGATTGCAGACACCATCGATGCCCTACCATCAACGGGCCGTCAACTGGATGACGCCCCATCGTTTGGGGTCCGTTGATTCGGTCTGCAACCCCCAAACTTGCAGACTATATGGAACCATCAAAGCCTCCCATCAATGCGTCGTTGTTTGGACGACGGGTCGTTGTTTGGGGGTTGTTGCTTGGCCACTTCCTGGCACTCTACCTCACCAAGTTGGGGTCCTCCTCAAGGGCCCCTTGTGGGTACTAGGTGGGGTCGTACCCAGACGTTAAATCCCCTAACATGCACATCTATGTATTAGGAATACCTCCAATCAAATTCAACACAAACGAACAAATAATACATGCTAAGACACACATCAACACACAAGGACGTCCAAAGGCTAACTTGTGAATGTCTTGGATGTTCTTGGATGTTTGACCTCCAAACCTGGAAAAAAACTCAAAATGCTACCTTTAAACACTAAAATTAACCATATAAGGACCTCATAAACTAATGAAACACACATTATCACATGCAAGAACATAAACAACTAATCATCAAACGTCTTGATCAACCCTTGACGTTTGACTTCAAATTCAATCGAAATGACTTCAAAACTCATAAAAAATTAAATAAGCTATTTATAAGACTTTAGGACACTGATGAGGCTCTAGATAAACCTAGTTCATTTTTAGGTTGTTACATTGTCCCCCACTTAAGAACATTCGTCCTCGAACGATACTTAAACACATAAAGAGATAACAACCAAAGCAAACAGCCCACATTTAAGCACACAATATCATAATCCCAAAACATAGTCAAGAGGAAAATCACTCCATGTACCCCATGCTCACAAGAATATTTCCTAAACACATTATAACTAATTCCCATGAAAGCACAATTGAAGCAACATTTTAATTCTTCTAACAATGAAAATGATCCACAATTCACAAAGGCAAATATTTAAGCAATTTCTTATAAATGTTCAACAACCAATCTTATATAATAATTTAGACATGCTCATTATCATCATTCTTGAAATAATTAGCAATCTATACTAGATGCACATGAACAATGAGGAAGATACCATGCATGAAAACTCATTTTCTCATTCAACAAGAACTCAACCAAAACATCCATATCATAAGGAGAATGTTTGTAAACTCATTTTCACAAAAGACTCCAACATAAACATATTTACTAGGAACTCTTTATTTTAGGCTTGAATAAGCATATAAGGAAAAGATAAGGATATCTCATTCCCAACAACCAAGCTCTTCACCATACTCCTCCACTTAGGAGAAACCCAATCTAAGGTCAACATAACTATTCTACAAGGAATTCCCTCAAGGAACCTTAAACCTCATTAACACCTTCTTACCAACTCGTCAACATAGGAGACCTCTTAAAACAACAACCTCCCCCCCCCCACCCACCATTACAAGGAGAAACTCACCTTTACTCTTTCTAACCTAACCTCCTTCCTTTCTAAGGTCGGATCTAAACAACTTCAAACCATCTCAACACCACTCTTTCACCTTTATAACATACTTCACCATTTCTTTCAACTATACCACCCTTCAAAAGGTAAACCCCAATCTAACAAGTCACATCTTATTTTTTCTCTCCCTCAACCCAAACTCCACAAAGTTCACACTCAAAGGACCAATACATAAAGGAACAAGGTCAAGACACCATATACAAAGCTCGTAGGCAAGATAAGAACAACGAAGAAGTGAAACTTTTCCTAGCACCAATAGTCTCCTATTAAAAATGTGGCGCACATCACAATATGAACAAGATTCAATCGAATGTGGTTTATGAGACAGATTAAGACACTCCCAAACCTTGATTTGGTACGATTTTTTTCATGACCCACAAGTACACCCTAGAAGTTAGAGCATTCTTGAGTCGCCACACGGCATATGAGACTCCGAAAAGTCTCACTAAAGCCACTCGTATAAATCATCGCATAATAAACACTCTAAATAAGTAAGAAATGAAAACTTTTTTCACACACTAAGAATTCTTTCAATAACATACGCAAGCGGATACTTTAATTAAAACAATAAACCTTTACAATGTCTCATCGAACCATCTATACTTTGCAGAATACAACATTTGGGACTAAGCCCATACACGATATTAAACAAATACTAAGATATAAAAGAACGTGCGGGTATTGTCCTTGAATGGATGAGGACTCACTAATACTTCATCTTCAACCCTTAGAAACCTATCCATCCTCCCTAGCATATCAAGACTTCCAATTCTCTAGACTTTAGTCAAAAGGAGAAAATAAGGGGTTAGCACATTAGACGCACTAAGTATCGAAGCCATGAAAAAACCATGAAAAAGGGACATTTAGTATAGAAACATGCGTTCATGAAATTTTGATATAAAACCTTCTTAAAATAGTTTAAGAGAAATAAAACAAGTCAATAACCATAACATAAGACACATTCTAAATTAAACTCAATTTATGGAAAACTTACAGTAACCTCACGTTGAATTTACTGTAATTTTACATATAATTTACAAATCACAAGATAGCATCAAGCCCTCATCAAAACACATAGACATACTCACATGGATCTCCTACTAAAGGTTATACTAAGACTCACCTAAGTAAGTTATGAAGCGGCCGCTCATACAACCCCTTCACACACACCTAGGTGATCCCTAGGACTAACAAAAGTAAGTTATTCCAATACATTACATATCACACAAATTCACATAAACACGAAACCCTCCTACCAAAGGTCATTTCAAGGTTCAATTGAGGGAGTTATGAAGCGATCGTATTTACAATCCTTTTATACACACCAAAGAGGTCCTTTAGACAACCTAAGATAAGATCATTCTCATTTCACCAATTAGACCCCCTACCTAAAATTACTCTTAGACTCACCTAAGTAAGACATGAAGAGAATGCCCATACACCCTCTCCAAGTCTACCTAAGCAATCTTTGAAGCTATTCTAGATAGATACCTTTTCAATTAACAAGTCTATACCTAAGTCATTAAATTCATTAAGTCATTTCGGAAATATTTAATATTTAAGAACAATCAAGTAATGGTCTTGTAAAAGTTATAGGGATTTACTCATAACATGGTCATAGCTTAATCGTGCAATGTCTAGATAGTGTCTCATGCCACCACCTAAACTTCATAGAACTTCTCCAACACTAGTAGGTATCCCATATGATGGAATAGGCAATAATTGACATAGACCATGGTATCTATGCATGGAATCCGAAGTTATAACCTACTCCGATAAAGGGTGTTCTACTTGCCAATGGTAGAACTAGGACACATCTCATGTAGGCACATGGCTAGGAATATGAAGGGTTTATTTGTACTCTAGCCTCATCCTTAACTAGATATAGTCCTCAAACCACACTCATTCTTTTCTAGCCTTTGTTCTCATAGTGTAATTTACATAATGGAGCATATAAAGGGATCCATATCAAATTCACAACCCAATCACATTTCACCTTACCAAAGAGGGTCCGCTAAGGTTACCTACAATGGTTAAGAGGATAGCTCAATGATTTTCCTAAGGATGATTTCATGCCGTTTCATCCAACTAACCTTAAGTCCACCATTTACACAAGAAATATACAATTACGGCTTCCAACTTCAAGGATATCATAACCTTCTTTCTAGAACATTCCACATAAAGGACTTTCTTAACTATATCCAAGGTCACATGTCAATAACACATACAAGACTAAGAAGCTTTACCATACTAAGACAAGAAGTCATATTCATATCTTACATGTATCAAGTACCTAAATAAGACATGCACATACTTCACCATATCAAATATAGTATATCATCCAAGAAGCACATAGGGTAAACTAAGCATACTTACTATTCATCGTATACACTCTTATAGAATTATCAACATAACTCATTACAAGGTGAATATAGTCATTGAAGAAGATTCACACTTCAACATTAAGTCTACACACACAAGGCATCACTATAGCCTATCATGATCACACATAAGTACATAGGAGAACACATACTTTAACTTCACATGTATACACATTAGTCATCAAGACATTTACAATGATTAAATAGCCAATCTATACATGATAAATAACATAATGCATAATTTAATGCCGACAAGGCCACATTGATTCACAATTCATAAAGTAATACCGACATGGCCACATTATCCACAATTATAACACATAAGCACCTCCACCATAAGTGTACCATACAAATCATCTTTGGCACATCCCGAGACCACACCCTAGAAGATATGGCGCTCTCGGAGTGCAACCGGTGAACTTGACCTCTCGGAGGTCTTGTACAAACCCTTTCGTATCGTTCATCTCATATAAACATATGAAAAGTAGTGCGGAATTAAAACTTGTCATAAACATTCTATAAGTCTTTAAAATCTCTTTTGAAACTCATAGGAAATACTGAGTCTCATTTCATCAAATCATAGACACGGGAATACTTTGGGACATGGCCTATACAATACTAATGTAGATATACTAAGTCTATTACTGTACTTCAATAAGAGAGATAAAAGACATTTATGCCTCCAGTCAAATGAGGACATACTTGAACTTGCTTGACGATCTTCTAATCCAAGCTTAGATCCCTAAAAGCACCTTCACCTATGAATCACTTTGGAGATAGATAAAGCATGGAATTAGTACAAACACATGTACTAAGTATGGCATAATGCATAAAATCATGAAAATGGACATTTATTAAAAATACGCATCTTTTTCATTAAAACATTATATCATAATCTTAAGAATAACATTTAACACCTTAGAAACACATAAGATAACATTTAAGAGATTTAGTACATTTTTAAGGTCACTTTATAGTGAACCAATTCACTGTTACAGTGAAGTCCCTTCACTATACAGTGAAGTGCCTCATCTTTACTTTAGACATTTCCTGGCATGTAATCCCCTCACTAAAAACTATACTAAGACTCACTTAAATAAGACATAGAGAGACCGCCCATACAACCTCTCTAGGAACACCTAAATGATTGTTAAGACCATCTATAATGAGATCAACACACACTTACAATGAAATCGAGCACATGAACATGAGTTCCTTCTACAAAAGGTGATTCTAAGTCTCACTTGAGTGAGTTGTGAAGCGACCGCCCATACAATCCCTTACACACACACTTAAGATATCATATAGACTACCTAAGATAGAATTATTCTCACTTAATACAACGATACATAGATAATATGACATTCTCCTTCCAAAGGCTATCAAAAGACTTACTTAAGTAAATCAAGAAGATAACATCCATGATTGACCTCTTCAAGATTACCTAAATAATCCTTAAGACTACCTAAGGCTTAGATCATATCCACATAATCAATAATCTCACCTAACTAGAGTTATTCTTAAGACTTATCTAGGTTAGATACGAAGTGACTATTCGTATGCCCCCTTCACACCTTAACTAGACAACCCTTAAATACTCTACATAAGTTCTTATTCATTTAACATGCTTTCTTAACTTAAGTGATTACATTCATTAGTTCATTTAAGACTCATTCATCACATAAGGACATTCAAGTAATTGTCTTGGACAAGACCTAGGGACTCTCACTAATACCTTAAAAGCCTATTGTGTAATGTCTAAATGGTGTCCCATACCACCACCTGAACTTCATTGAACTTCGCTAGTGCTATTAGGTATTCCACATGATAAGAATAGGCAATAAACCGACATATTCCATGACAGCTAAACATGGAATTCGAAGTTCTAACCTACTCCGATGAGGGTGTTCTACTTGCCAAGGGTAGAACTAGGACACATCCCATGTAGGCACATGGTTAAGGAATATGAAAGGCTTTTATGCACTCTAGTCTCATTCTCAAGTATGCTACATTGTACTCTAGTCTCCTTCTCAAGTAGAGCTACTTCCCATAACATAATCTCTTGGTGCTAGCCTTTGTTCTCATAGAGTCATTGACATTAAAGGATCACGTGAATAGGTTCCATATCTAGTTCATAACCCAATCACATTCACCCTACCAAAGAGGTCCACTAGGGCTACCTTTCAAAGGTGAGTAAGATAGCTCCTTATGACTTTTCTAAGGATGATATGATGTCGTTCCATCCAATCAACCCTAAGTCCATCATCGTTTACATGAAGTATACCATTATGACTCTCAACTTCAAATCCATACACTTACCACTAGGCTTAAGGTTCCACGCACATGACCTTCTTAACATCATTTAGATCTCACATATCATTTGTTCGTACATTATAAGGGTGCACTATCCCTACCTAGTCAAGACATCTATATTCACATAACTTTCATACATGTATCAAGTAACGGACACAAGTCTACAAAAACAAGACACAACATTCTTTACTTTCTTTCATATAGCATATTCTTTGAAGCACTTAGGAATGACCCTTATCATTTTTATGTCATCCAATACATTACTATAATATCATCAAAATAACCATCATAGACTCATATAGTCAAGTAGGAACAATCATGCATCAACTCTAAGACTACACACATGAACACATAGTCAAAGTCTAACATGATCTCCTAATATACATAGAAGAAACACATTCTTTCACATTACTTCATATGTAGATAGATATGCTCATACTTCACATAAATCAACTACAAAAATCATAATAATACTTCAAGTAGTGCCGACAAGGCCATGATCATCATATTACATAAAGTAACGCCAACAAGGCCACATCAGTGGCAAGTAAGGCACATAGCACCGCCACCATAAGTGGAACATACCAATCACAACATAATTGAAGAATGAATTGTTCTAAGTGCTAAAGGTTTATAAACATGTTTAAAATACCCAAAACACTCCTAAGTAACCTCCCTTTCTCTTATTTGGACGTGGGGTGGATTTACAACTTCACCCCTAACTTAACAGTGATCCTGCGCAGAAACTAGTACCATCGACGACTGGCAGTCGACTAACCATTTATCCACAAACGGACCGTCCTATCCTCTCGTCGTTTGGTTCAGATACTTGAATTTGGGAGATTTATCTCCCTAGTATAAGTATTTACCCATGAAACCCATCGACGGGGATTCGACTTGCCCACGAGCCGTCCTTTGCCTCAGTCGTTTAGGGCCTGGTCTAGACAGCCTTGGCTCAAATGAAGGGTCCTTCCTCAAGGACCCTTGAATAGTCCTTGGGGATGTTTGCACGGATGTTTCAAACCCAAATATGTTTGTATACGATTTTAGGACCTCCCACATGAATTTCATCCTAAAAAAATGCGTAAAACTCGATAAAACATTCTAAGACATGCAAGGTCGTTTCAAGGCAAACCTTTTTAACGTCATGGACGTTCTTGGGCGTTTGACCTCCAAACTTCACAAAACCTGACACAGTGCCTATAAAAACTATAATAACTCATATAATTACCTCATAATCTCATGAAACACACATATAGACACATAACCACATATGAGGCACATAGGTGACTTAGTAGTTGAACGTCTTTATCGTCTTTTGATGTTTGACTTCCAATGCTCATATACTCTTAGACACCGCCTCAATACCACATTATAGACCAATTTATGTACTTAGACTCTCATTAAAAACATGTTACCCTCTATTTTCATCTATGTCATTTGAGGGATGTTATAATCATCATAATAAAAGAGTTATCAACATAACATAAAGATAGTTAGGGCAGCATACGACCAATTGAATCTCATAACTTCAATCCATGGCCAAATCAACGAACTCAATACTCAAAGGCCCTTACCAATGGACATGATCACCACTTCAATCCTATAATATCAATATGCAATGAATTTAAGAATATACAATACTCATATACTAAAATTGAGACAGTCTATAAACCATAGAATCATGATCTATATACAAATCAAGAGTCCATAACAATCTACACATGAATTCACTGCTATCAAGTCATAATCATTTCACCCATAACATAAACAAAATATAGAGATTTGAGAAGGTCAAGGGTTCATGCAGATTTTCATTGGAAAACATCAATTATACATCAATAATATGATATATTAATGTTTGAAAATGTTTCATGCAAGAAACCATGACTTAGAGTAGAAATTGGACTTCTCATCTTTTTGAAATCTGTGAAAATCATCTTTGAATTTGACTTTAAGGTGATAGCAAGCCTTAGATGAAGAACTCCTTTACATTATTAGAAGAATTCCTAGAGAAATGAAGAAGAAACTCCATTGAAGATCCATCATCAAGCTCTATCTTCACCTTGAGCTCTCATGGAGATTTTAGGAGAAACTTAGGGAGGGAATGGGTTTTGATCTAGGTGCTAGGGTCTACATGAGAGTTTAATGACTTAAATACTCTTTAAATACCCATAAACACCTAAAATAACCTTCCTCCTATTTTATAAGACTTGGTATCAATTTCCCAAAAATCACCCCAAGTCTTACAGTGAAGCTGGCAGATTGCAAACACCATCGACGCCCTACCATTTATGGGCCATCAACTGGACGACGCCCCATCATTTGGTGTGTGTTGATTGGGTCTGCTACTACTAAACATGCAGACTACATGTCCCCATCGACGCCTCCCATCGAAGCGCCGTCTTTTGGGGGGTCGTTGCTTGGCCACTGCCTAGTAGTCTGCCTCACCAAGTTGGAGTCCTCCTTTAGGGCCCCTTGTGGGTCCTAGGTGGGGTCGTACCCGGACCTTAAACCCCCTAACATACACGTCTAGGTCTTAGGAAAATATCAATCAAATTCAACCCAAATGAACACATTAAACATGCTAAGACACACATCAACACACAAGGACGTCCAAAGGCAAACTTGCGAACGTCGTGGAAATTCTTGGATGTTTGACCTCCAAACCTTACAAAACTCAACATGAAGCCTTTATACACTAAAATTAACCATATAAGGAGCTCATAAAGTAATAACACACACATAATCACATGAAAGCACATAAGCAACTGATCATCGAACGTCTTGCTCAACCCTTGACGTTTGACTTCAAATTCAATCGAAATGACTTCAAAACTCACAAACACATTAATTAAGTTATTTATAAGACATAAGCACAGTGATGAAGCTCTAGATAAACCTATTTCATTATTGGGTTGTTACATTGTCCCCCACTTAAGAACATTCATCCTCGAAGGATACTTAAACACATAAAGAGATAACAACCACAGCAAATAGCCCACATTTAAGCACACAATATCTTAATCCAAACACATATTCAAGGGGAAAATAACTCCAAGTATCCCCATGGTTACAAGCATCATTGCTAAACACATTATACTAATTCTCATGAAAGCACAATTTAAGCAACATTTGAATTCTTCCTACAGTGAAAATGCTTCACAATTTAACAAAGGCAAATATTTAAGCAATTTCTTATAAATGTTCAACAACCAATCTTATATAAAAATTTTGACATGCCATTAGCATCATTCTTGAAACAATTAGCAATCTAGACTAGATGCACATGAACAATGAGGAATATACCATGCATGAAAATTCATTTTCTCATTCAATAAGAACTCAGCCAAAACATCTATATCATAAGGAGAATGTTTGTAAACTCATTTTTCACAAAAGACTCCAACATAAACAAAGTTACTATGACCTCTTTGTTTTAGGTTTGAATAAGCATAGAAGGAAAAGATAAGGATATCTCATTTTCAACAACCAAACTCTTCACCATACTCCCCCACTTAGGAGAAACCCAATCTAAGGTCACATAACTATTCTACAAGGAACTCCATCAAGGAATCTTAAACCTCACTAACGCATTCTCACCAACTCTTCAACATACTAGACCACTTGAAACAACAACCTCCCCCGCCCCCCTTACTATGAGAAACTCACCTTTACTCTTTCTAACCACACATAGCAATTCAAATCACAAGTCATTTTGCATAAGAGCTCAACTTTCGTAACACATATTGAGGAAAAAAAACTTCTCAAGGCCAATCAGAAGCTCAAAAATGACACAAAAGAGTTATCGTGCTATTCTTATTAAGACAACTCAAAGGACCAAAATTCTCAAGAAAGTAAAAGCATATATTTCATATAAGTTAAAGTTAACACAAAAAGCTTCTGTTCATGAAAACTCATTTTGACACAACCTTTATCAAAATATGCACATCTTTGCAAAACGAGCCAAATTCAATTTATTCATTATTTTTATAATTAATAGGAAAAACTGACCTTAATTAGTAAAGAGAGGAGGATAGCGTGACTCCATGTCGATCTCGGCCTCCCATGTTGCTCCCTCAACTAGGTTATTCTTCCATAACAGCTTTACGGAACCACCTCCTTGTTCCTCAACCATTTCACTTATCTATCAAGGATTTCGACCGGAACTTCCTCATAAGAGAGGTTCTCTTCCTCACCTAGACCCTCAATAGGAAGTATGAACTCGACATCACCAATGCACTTTTTAAGCATGGATACATGGAAAATCGAATGAACCGAAGATAGTTCACTAGGTAATTTCTATTCGTATGCAACCTTTCCAACCCTTTGCAAAATTTCATAGGGGCCCACATAACGAGGACTCAACTTCCCTTTCTTGTCAAATCTCACCACTCCTATGGTCGGCATAAGACTTTTGCCGGCTATAGACTTTTTTCAACCGGTTCCTTATCATATGAACTTTCTCCAAAGTCTTATAAATCAATTCGGGACACAAGAGTGAAGATTCACCCACCTCAAATCATCCAATTGGAGATCTACATCTCCCACCTCACAAGGCTTCGAAAGGAGCCATAGATATAGATGAATGGTAACTATTATTATCTGAAAACTCCACCAAAGGCAAATGTCTATCCCAATTTACCTTGAAATAAATGATCCAAGATCTAAGCATATCCTCAAGGGTTTGAATAGCGCGCTCCGCTTGACCATGTATTTAGGGATGAAAATCGGTGCTTAGCTTTACCTTGGTACCCAACGCTTTTTAGAAAGACCTCCAAAACCTAGATGTGAATTGTGCACCCCTATCCGATATGATGGATAATGGAACACCATGGTGACACACAATCTCATCCATGAAGATCCTTTCATAATCTTCTACTGAGTAAGTGGACTTGACGGGAATAAAATGAGCTGATTAGGTCAATCTATCCAAAACTACCCATATAGAATCACGTTGCTTTTGTGTCCAAGGCAAACCTACCATGAAATCCATATTTCTGTCTTCCCACTTCCAAGTGGGAACTTGTATTTCTTGAAGTAAACCACTTGGCTTTCGGTACTTGACTTTCATTTGTTGGCAATTTGGACATTTTGCAACTAATTCCGTTATATCCCCCTTAAAATCTTCCCACCAAAAGACTTCTCTAAGTTAATGATACATCTTTGTAGAACCCAGATGAATCGAATAACGGGAACCATGAGCTTCCTCAAGAATCCAGTTTCTCAAGTCATCAACAGTGGGCAAACATAACCTTCCTTGATACCTCAAGACACCTCCCCCCATAGGAGAATGACTCATTATGCTTACCAAGAACCGACTCCTTCAACTCCATCAATGGTTGATCAAGATGTTGATTAGACTTCACCTCAACCACCGAAAATGATTCGGAGTTATGATGGACCATGAAAACCACATTTGGAGAATCTTCCAATCTAACACCCAAACGAGCAAACCTATGAACATCTTTCACTAGGTCCTTGTTGGCTTCTTCTATATGAGATACACTACCAATGGTCATACGACATAGAGCATCCACAACCACATTGGCCTTGTCGGGATGGTAAGGAACACTCATGTCATAATCCTTCAATAATTCCAACCACCTTCTTTGTCAGAGATTTAACTCCATTTGAGTAAACACATATTGAAGACTCTTGTGGTCGGTATACACATCGACATGAATACCATACAAGTAATGCCTCCATATTTTAAAAGCAAATACCATGGCCGCTAACTCAAGATCTGAATAGGGTAGTTCTTATCATGCACCTTAAGCTGTCTAGAAGCATAAGCTACTACTTTACCATGTTGCATAAAGACACACCCTAATCCCACTCGAGATGCATCACAATATACCACGAAGCCCTTGGTACCCTCCGATAAAGTCAACACCGGAGCGGAGGTAAGACTATATTTTAAGATATGGAAGTTTCTTTCACATGCCTCTGACCACTCAAATTTCCCACTATTTTGGATCAAGGTAATCAAGGGAGATGTAATGGATGCAAAACCATCCACAAACCTCCTATAGTATCCCGCTAGACGCAAGTTGCTTCTAATGTCGATAGGAATTAATGGATTAGGCCAACTCTTTAACCCCTTGGTTTTCCTTGGATCAATCTCAACTTTCTCACTAGAGATGATATGACCAAGAAACGTTACCGACCTCAACCAAAACTCACATTTTCTATACTTGGCAAATAATTGGTTTTCCTTAAGAAATTGCAATACCACTCTCAAATGATTCATGTGTTCACCCTCATTTTTTGAATATACCAAGATGTCATCAATGAAGACAATGACAAATGAATCTAGGTAACTTTGAAACACCCTATTCATGCGATCTATAAACACCGCCGGGGCATTAGTGAGACCAAATGACATTACTAGTAACTCATAGTGACCATATCTTGTTTGAAATCCCCCTTTTTGGTATATCCATATCTCTCACCCTAAGTTGGTGATACCCTGAGCTCAAGTCAATCTTAGAAAAGTAGCTTTCCCCTTAGAGTTTATCAAACAAGTCATCAATCTGAGGGAGAGGATACTTGTTATTAATAGTAACTTTATTGAGTTGGTGATAATCAACGCACACTCTAAGGGACCCATCCTTCTTCATCACAAACAATACAGGAGCACCCCCTAGAGAAATACTAGGTCTATTGAATAAGCCTTTATCTAGTAAGTCTTCGAGTTGAGCCTTCAAATCTTTCAATTCGGCCAGAGCCATCCGATAAGGAGGAATTGAAATGAGGTTGGTATCCGGTAGCAAGTCAATACCAAAATCAATTTCCCGTTCAGGAGGGAGAAGATTATTAGGAAAGACCTCCGAAAATTCCCTCAGTACAAGGACCGACTCAAGGGGAGGAACTTCGGAATCTAAATCTTTGACTCTCACAATTTGGTATAAAAACCCTTTAGAGATGATTTTACAAGCTCTTAAACAAGAAATTATACGACCTCTACGAATAAAATTTCCCCCCTTCCACTCTAAGACGGGTTCATTTGGAAAATTGAACTAGACAATTCTTGTTCTACAATCAATGGAAGCAAAAAAATCATGCGACCAATCCATTCCAAAAATGACATCAAAATCAACCATATCAAGTTCTACTAATTCAACATGAAAAACACTATTGGGCAACATTATAGGACAATTTCTACATACCCTCTTTGCTACCACCGAATCACCTACCGGGGTAGTTACCATAAATGGTTCATTTAGGACATCGGGCAAAATATCAAAGTTACTAGCTATCAAGGGAGTAACAAAATATAATCTAGCACTCCATTCAAGTAAAGCATAAACATCAATAGAGAAGACTTGTAACATACCTGTCACCACATCTCTTGTTCACCCCTAGAGCGTAGAGCATAAAAGCGATTTTTCTTTGGAGCATCAACATTTGAACCACTTGCTCGTCCTTTCAATTTCTTTTGCCCCTTAAAATTTTGGCAATCTCAAACCTTGTGCCCACTTTTACTACATCTGAAACAATTTCGCGTTCCAACTAAGCACTCACCCACATGACCCTTACCACACTTGGTACAAGTAGGCTTTCACTAAGTATGTTTCCACTCTTTCCCTTTTGGGACATAGGATTAGGCACCCTATCATCACGAACCTTTGAGAACTTGGAAGGAACATGACTGGAGAACCTTTTTTTTATCCTTGGTTTGTCTTGGATATCAAGATTACCCTTTGAAGAACCACCATCATATGACCTTGCCCTATTAGCATCTCTACTTTTATTCTTAACCCTTGCCTCCTCCACTTGTTGAGCATGAACCATGAGATAGAAATATTCATATTCTCATCTAAAATAGTTGAACAACATTCATCTTTCAAGTCATCGCACACTCCCATCACAAAGCGGCTCATCTCATCCCTCGGGTTGGAAACCAAAGAAGGAACATATTTCGACAACTTAGTAAAATTCAAATAGTAGCCAAACACACTCATACCTCCTTGACAAAGGTTGATGAATTCTTCCACCTTAGCTTCCCTCTTTTCTCTTGGAAAGAACCTATCAAGAAATGCCTTCTTGAAAATATCACATGCCAACGGACCACCCCTCAAAGGCCTATTATCTCTCCATTGGATGTACCAAGTTTAGGCCACGTCCTTGAGTTGGTAGCTGACTAACTCGGCCTTTTCACTAGTAGTGAACCCCATAGTAGAGAGGATTTTGTAGCCTTCATCAATGAACTCTTGGGGGTCTTCATCCACTTTGGACCTATATAAATTAGGGGGATTCATCCTTGTGAAATCCCTCAATAAGGAGGCTATGGTGCTAACATGTTGGTTTCCTTTGGGTACCACCTCCCGATTAGCTTAAGTCGTCATGGCTTGAGCTTGAGTAGTGACGGGTTGTTATTGATTAGTAATGGATTGGGACATTT
Source organism: Solanum pennellii (assembly GCF_001406875.1). Taxonomy (NCBI): domain Eukaryota; kingdom Viridiplantae; phylum Streptophyta; class Magnoliopsida; order Solanales; family Solanaceae; genus Solanum; species Solanum pennellii. The sequence goes on along the minus strand of NC_028645.1, from coordinate 43,125,746 downwards.
GGAGAAAGTCTTCCCTTATGTCCCCATCCGACAAGACTGGAGGATTGGCCGGAGCTTGATCATCATTAGAAACTTTTTCAAGAAAAGGATCTTGATTGACACGCGGAGGAACTCCCGCATTAGCAATCTCTTTGTCTTCGTGTGCCTATCCTTTGAGTATTCATACATATAACCACAATACAAGATTTAGGGTAAAGCACACATAAATTAGACTCTAGAGGCACGACATTGGATTTCCAAGAAAATGAGAATTTACTAAGCATCATATAGCTTCTCACTCATAAGTGTGGCGTGCTTCACAATTATCAATAAGAACCTTCATAGACGTGGTTTAATGAGAAATCAATCCTAAAGATATTCAACCTCATGCTCTGATACCAAGTTTGTAAAATCTGAGAGAACCCCGTAGAAGTAATCGGTGTCGTCATACTCGAACAGGACTAAGACTAACCTCTTAGCATTCATCATTACATTTCATAGGTTAACTTTGCAGAAAATTTACAACTTTTTAATTACTTCTACATTGAGGTTTACTTAGACCTCTCGCTTACGCATTATATATACATAGGGAGTTTACATAGACTCCTCGCAATAGCAAGCACTACATAGGCTTCTACTTTTATTTCACATACATAATATAGAAATATAGATTTATAAGAATGTCTAGGATACATCTCATATTAAAAAATCTAAGTCAAATACAACATTTTGGGTTAAACCCATACTTCATTACAATAAAGGCCTCATATAGGCATATACAAAGTTATCAAAGAAAGAGAATGAACTGAATTATCTTTAAGACTAAACATTATCCAATAGCAAGATAGTGGCATCGTCCTCGGAAGGTGTGGACCTACCGAACACTTGGGAAATATCCAAGTAGTCTTCAAAGGCCTTCTATAGCTCAATGTCCGGACCCTACATTTTGTAGTAAACATAAAACATGGGTTAGTACACACTACCAAGTATGAGTATAGGCACATAAAATAATTGAAATCATGCTAAAAAAGACATTTGTTCAAAATCATGCTAACGTACTTTGAAAAGCCTGATGCGTAATCATGAACCCGTATAGGCCAACAATTACATAATCCATAAGTCAAACCCATGTACAACAAAAGAACAACCTCAACAATTAATAGTCAAGTCAACATGTATAGAGTTCATAACATCATCACATAAGCAAGACCCTTACTCATAACCCACTCTTTAGCCTACAAGTGCAATGACCAAGCCCCATAACCTTACTCAATATAGTAAATCAAACAAAGGAACACAAGTAATGTCTAACTCTACATAACATAGCATCAATAGTAGTCATCATCACATTTAGCAATATAGACCAATAACATGTTCATAAATTAAAATAACATCATATAGAATCAATAATATGTAAAGTCAACATATACATAATAGTCACTTTATACGATCATAAGAACATAAGAACAACCTCCTAAGGGTCCCCTCAAGGAAAACTAGTGCAAGGCATAGGTAGAGTCCTATACCCCTACCTAGGCTAAGTCAAACCTCTTAATTCACCCTAGTTAGTTTTTACTTCATTACTTACTTTTACTTCTGGGAACACTTGCCTTAACCAACATAGACCACAAGAGCTAAGTGAGGAATCCGGTGTTGTAAAACCTTACACCGATGGAAGGTGGTCTAACGTCCAAAGTAGTACCAAACATGAACATAGCATCTAGGTGGATCCACTAGCTAGTATTCCTATGGAGGGAACATAGTTCAAGAACTAGGAGATATGTATTGAACCCTCTACATGCCCATTCGCATTAGAGCCGTCATCTCATGAGAATCGATAGGGTAAGTGTCCCTCATTGGGGAGTCAACACCACATATGAAACTATAGGGGTGAATCTTCCTCCACGGGAAGCCAACACCTCTCATTGTCAAGTTCACTTGGTGCTAAGCTAAGTGCCCTTTTGAAATGTCTTTAAGCCTTTCTTAATAATCAAGCTTAGTTTAGGTTATAGGGTCTACCCCTTATACAATCATTATCATATCTCAATAGGAATTGCATGAGTATTGTCCTTTCATTACAATTCACACATGTGAGGTTAACACATTTACATAATCACATTATGATAAGGCACATAGGTAATTAATCACCATCCTTATAAATGATTACATCTTAGACAACAACTCACAAGCCATAATCAAGACATATCAATTCAACATCATACCCCTACTCAATCTCATCATAAGGTTTACTTCGACATAACTTCATCACTAAACATAAGTAATCATAATTTATGTAAAGGTTAGAATAATAAAGACTTACCCAATCTCCTTCAAAAGACATCATCATGGTCTTACTATCAACCAATCAAATTCATCCAATAATAGGTGTAGTAACATCTCCAATAGTAATTAATACAATAACTAGATTAATTGCATCATCACTATCCCAATTAACTTCAATTCATAACCTAGGGTTATGGGGGAAAGGGTTCATCATAAATTTTTCAAAAAATAGATACAATCTCAACAATACATTACCTTAGTTAGTCCATATATGAATTAGAATAAATAGAACAAATCTAACAATCAATACATTCTTCAATTCGCATCAATTCATAAGCAAGATCCAACATTTAAGGAAATTGGGGAAAAGGAATTGATCTAAATGAAATTGCATCAATTGACATCAATTAAACAACAATATACACTTAATTAGTCATAGGAAATCACAATTTATCATCAATTTGAAGTTTAGAAGAAAACCCATTGGAATTGGGTGATTTAGAAATCAACTTTGAAATGACCTCTTGGGGAAAGGAATCTCAAGAGTGAAGAACACATACCTTAATGAAGATTAATCCATGAAATTGAAGTTAAATAATACTGAAATTGGTCTTCTTCTTCAAGATTTCTTGTTTCTTCAATAGAGGATTTAGGGAGAGAGAAAGTAGAGAGAGATGAGAGCTTTTGGGTTTTGCATAGGGAATTTGGTTTAGGTGAGTAAAAATGACTTAATATTTACCCTTAGGCTATATATAATCACCCCTGAATTACCCAAAAGACCACTCACTTAATTGGGTTTGTAAAGTCAAAAAGCTTAAAATACAATTTCAATGAATCAGGGAAGCGGCTGCGCGTCGCAGGGGCTTATTTCACATTTTCTTTGTGAAATCCGGGTTGATTCAGTGTACCTCGTGGATTGAACACGTCGCAAGGCAGTGAACTTCAATTCTAGGTTGCCGCAAGTTGCTTTGCCAGCTTGCTCTCAAAGGTTCAGGTCCTCCTCAAGAACCCTTCGAGCGGTCCTTGGGGAATCATTACTAAACATTTAGATCATCTATACTTTATTTTACCTATTTTAAGTCTTTTTACTAGTTTTAGAATTCATTTGACCCTCCCAATCCTTCACCAAACAAAGGGACGTCAACTAGTTCAATTTCGCAAGTTTCCGGACGTCATGGACATTTCTTGATGCATTGACTCTAAGACTTCCTAAATGGTTTATAAATATTATTTTATGCTTAGAAACATTGTTTTAAAGTTCATGTGATTCTCTAGCTTTGGTCATGGACTTTCGGAGTGTTACAATTCTTGAGTCGACACATGGCATATAAGACTCTGAAATGTCTCACTAAAGCCACTCGTATCAATCATCGCATAATAAACTCTCTAAAATAAGTAAGAATTTAATCCTTTTTCACACACGAAGAACTCTTTCAATAAGATAAGTAAGAGGAAGACTTTCATGAAAACAATAAACATATACAATGTCTCATCGAACCATCTATAATTTAGATAATACATAATTTGGGACTATGCCCATACACGACATAAAATAAAGACTAAGACATAAAAGAATGTATGGGTATTGTCCTAGAACCGATGAGGACTCACCAATAGTTCATTTTCAACCCTTAGAAACCTATCCATCCTCTATGGCATATCAATTCTTCCAATTCCCTACACTTTAGTCAAAAAGGGAAAAGAAGGGGTTAGCACATTAGATGCACTAAGTATCGAAGCCAACCAAAAACCATGAAAAAGGAATATTTAGTATATAAACATGCGTTCATGATATTTTGATATAAAACCTTCATAAAATAGTAAGAGACATCAAACAAGTCAATAACCACAACATAAGACACCATTCCAAATTAAACTCAATTTATGGAAAACTTACAGTAACCTTACATTGACTTCACTGTAATTTCACAGATAATTTACAAATAACAAGATAGCATCAAAACCTCATTCAAACACATAAACATACTCACATGGATCCCCTACTAAAGGTTAACCTAAGAATCACCTAAATAAGTTATGAAGAGGCCGCCCAATCAACCCCTTCACACACACCTAGGTGATCCCTAGGACTACCTAAAGTAAGTTATTCCAATACATAACATATCACACCAATTCCCATAAACATGAGACCCTCCTACCAAAGGTCATTTCAAGGTTCAATTGAGTGAGTTATGAAGCGATTGCCCATACAATCCCTTCATACACACCAAAGAGGTCCTTTAGACTACCTAAGATAAGATCATATCTCATTTCACCAATTAGACCCCCTACCTAGAACTACTCTAATACTCACCAAGTAAGACATGAAAAGAACACCCATACACCCTCTCCAAGCCTAGCTAAGCAATCCCCAAATCTACTCTAGATAGATACCTTTTCAATTAACAAGTCTTTACCTAAGTCATTAAATTCATAAAGTAATTTAGGAAACATTCAAAATTTAAGGACATTCAAATACTGGTCTTCTAGAAGACCTAGGGATTTACTCACTAACATCGTCAAAGCCTAATCGTGCAATATCTAGATAGCGCCCTATACCACCACCTAAACTTCATATAACTTTTCCAACACTAGTAGGTATCCATATGATTAGAATAGTCAATAACCGACATAGACCACGGTACCTATGCATGGAATCCTGAGTGATAACCTACTCATATGGAGGGTGTTCTACTTGCTGGTAGAACTAGGACACATCCCATGTAGGCACATGGTTAAGGAATATGAAGGGTTTGTTTGTACTCTAGCATCATCCTTAACTATATGTACTCCCCGAACCATACTCACTCGGTGCTAGCCTTTGTTATCATAGAGTAATTCACATAAAAGAGCATATTAAGGGGTTCCATATCAAGTTCACAACCCAATCACATTATTCCTTACCAAAGAGAGTCACTAAGGTTACCTACAATGCTTAAGAGGATATATCAATTATTTTTCTAAGGATGATTTCATGTCGTTCTATCCAACCAACCTTAAGTCCACCATTTACACAAGAAGGATATCATTTTGGCTTTTAACTTCAAGGATATCATGACCTTCTTTCTAGAAGATTCCACATAAAAGACCTTTTTAACTATATTCAAGGTCACATGTCAATCACACGTACAAGACTAAGAAGCTTTAGCATAATAAGTCAAGAAGTCGTATTCATATCTTACATGTATCATGTAAGGAACATAAGTCTATCTAAACAAGATACACACATACTTCACCATATCATATATAGTATATCATCCAAGAAGCACATAGGGTCAACTAAGCATACTTACTAGTCATCTTACTCCTATAGAATCATAAGCATAACTCATCATAAGGTGCATATAGTCATTCAAAAAGATTCACACTTCAACATTAAGCGTACACATATAAGGCATCACTATAACCTATCTTGATCACATATAAGTACATAGGAGAACACATAATTTAACTTCACATGTATACAAAAGTCATCAAGACATTTAAAATTATCACATAGCCAAGCTATACATGATTATTAACATAATATATAAATTCATGCCGACGAGGCCACATTGATTCACAATTCATAAAATAATACCGACAAGGCCATAATATCAACAATTATAACACATAGCACTGCCATCATAAGTGGACCATACCAATTATTATCATCATATAAGAGTTATAAAAAAGAATATAAAGAGAGTTAGGGAAGCATACAACGATCCAATCACACAACTTCAATCAATAGCCAAATCAACCAACTCAATACTCAAAGGCCCTTACCAATGGTGATGATCACTAATTAAATCCTGTAATGTCAATATATAATGAATCTAGGAATATACAATACTCATATAATCAAATTGAGACAGCCTATAAATAATACCATCATGATCTATACATAAATCAAGAGACCATAACAAACTACACATGAATTCAATACTATCAAGTCATAATCAATTCACCTATAACATAGCCAAAATATAGAGATTTCAGAATGTCAAGGGTTCATGCAGATTTTCAATTGAAAACATAAATTATACATCAATAATATCATATCTTAATGTTTGAAAAAATCCGTGCAAGAAACCATGACTTAGAGTAGAAATCGGACTTTTCATCTTTTTGAAATCTTTGAAAATCATCTTTGAATTTGACACTAAGGTGATAGAAAGACTTAGATGAAGAAATCTCATACCTTATTAGAATAATCCAAAGAGAATTGAAGAAGAATCTTCATTGAATATCCATCATCAAGATCCATCTTCTCCTTGAGCCCTCATGGAGGTTTTTGGAGAAACTTTAGGAGAGAATGGGTTTTGATCTAGGTGCTAGGGTCTAAATGAGAGTTTAATGCTTAAATACATTTAAAATACCTATACACTCCTAAAATAACCATCCTCATATTTTCTAAGACTTGGTATGAATTTCCCAAAACCACCCCAAGCCTTACAGTGAAGATGGCATATTGCAGACACCATTGATGCCCTACCATCGATGATCCGTCAACTGGACAACGCCCCGTCGTTTGGGGTCCGTTGATTGGTTCTGCAACTCCCAAACTTGAAGACTAAACGGCCCCATCGATGCGATATCGTTAGGGAGGTCATTGTTTGGCTATTGCCTGGCAGTCTGCCTCACCAAGTTGGCGTCCTCCTCTAAGGCCCCTTGTGGGTCTTAGGTGGGGTCGTACCCAAACGTTAAACCCCCTAACATGCACATCTAAGTCTTAGGAATATATCCAATCCACTTCAACACAACGAACACGTAACACATGCTAAGACACACATCAACACACAAGGATGTCCAAAGGCTAACTTTCGAACGTCTTGGACGCTCTTGGACGTTTGACCTCAAAACCTTATAAAACTCAACATTCTGCCTTTAAACACTAATATCAACCATACAAATACCTAATAAAGTCATTACACACACATAACAACATGCAATCACATAAGCAACTAATCATCGAATGTCGTGGTCCACCCTTCACGTTTGACTTTAAATTTAATTGAAATGACTTCAAAACTCACAAACACATTAATTAAGATATTTCTAATACTTTAAATTAGTTATGAATATCTATATAAACCTAGTTCTTTTTTGGGTTTTCACAATGTTGATTGGGTTTTGATGAAAAGAAAATCTCATTCAAAACCTAAGAACTATCATCATGATTATACCAGGGTTAGTCCATAAGGCTTATATTGTAAAATAATGTTAACTATGACTCAAATATACTTGAAAAATAGCAAAGAGTGAACTAGATATGAGAGGTGTCCCTTGTCAAGAGGGAGGGAGGTTCACTATAGTTCTCATGAGATGGACACTACAATGTAAATGTGCATAAAAGAATTTCTAGCAAATCTCCTAGTTCCTTAAATATGAGCCCCCATAGGAAGACTAGCTAGTGGATCCACCTAGATGTTACTTTTATATATGGTTCTACCTTTGCAAGTAGAGCACCTTCTTTCGGTCTAGGGCTTTATGACACTGGATTCCATGTTTAGCTCACATGGTCTACTTTCACTTATGGAAAATGTTCCCGAAAAGAAAAATGAATGAATGAAAGTAATAAAGATGGACACTAACTAGGTTTACTTACGGGGTACTACTTAGTTTAGGTAAGGGTATGAGACTTTACATATGCATTGCACAAGTTGACCTTGAGGGGAGTCCTAGGAGGAGTTCTCATGCACTTATGTTATGAATGAAATGCAAGATTTTGGTCCTATATAATGTTGCTCTTATATGATGTTGGTTTCTTTTGATGAACATGATATTGGTCTAAATTGTTATGTATAATGATGAATAAACATGATTTGATGTTATATGACGTAAAGGCATTAATTATTGTCTCTTACTAGTTCACTTGGTTTATGTGGGGTTAGGGGGCTTCACATGAGTATTGAACTAATTGACTTGGATTGGGATGTTATTAAGGGTCTTGTATGCTTTGATGATCTGAACTATAGAACATGAAATTTTGATACGGCTATATGATGATGTTATTCTTGTATATGGATATGAACATGTCTTAATGTTGTTGTGAATATTGACTTGTATATGCTCTTGTGTGTGCATAACGGTTTTCAAAGTAACTTGGCATGATTTTAAAGAAAATGTCCCTTTGTGCTTGTTTTCAATGGTTTTACTTCCATATGTTTCCAAACTTAGTACATGTAGTTTGTACTAACCCATATTTTCTATGTTTCTACAATAATTTAGGTTCGGGATATTGAAGAGCTTCAAGGCCATTTTTAATGAAGACTTGGATAGTTCCCAAGTTGTTGGTACGTCCTCAAGTCCGAGGATGATCCCACTATTCTAGCTTTACTATTTGACTATATCTAAGACAATGTTCATTTCTTATTTTTTGAGACTTTGTTGTAAGTTCTATATGAGAAATATTGTAATAGTGTAAAGGCTATGTCCCAAACATTGTACTTCTATAATAAATGGTTATGTGTGAGACAATAGTATAGTATGTTGTTAAATAAGAAGTCTGAGTAAACTTCATATATGGATAAATGAGAAGTCTATGTATACTTCATATATGGATAAATGAGAAGTCTATGATATGCAATGATGTATTCTAAGGGCTAGTCTAAGTCCTCTTTGAGGATGAAGATGTCGGTTACGTCTAGGGAGTGCTTCTCGATCATGACAAACTTGTTATCAGAGTATAAGATTGAAATATATCTTAATAATTATGTCTCACAAAACCACGTCTACATAGAGTCTTGTTCATGATTGTGAATCGCGCCACACTTATAAATGAGAGGCTATGTTATGCTTAGGAAATTCTCACCTCTTTGGTATTCTCGAAGTCGTGCCTCAAGAGTCTTAACTCTACATGTCCTTTTCTTCTAACCTTTTTCTCATGGTTATAGTGTATGACTACTACAAGGGTGGCCGGAAGAAGAGTTCAAGAGGAGATTACTAATTCGGGAGTTCCTCCTAAGACAACCAAGTTTCTCCTCAAGAACAAGCCCCTCAAGGTGACCAAAATCCGGTCAATCCTCCGGCTATGACGAAAGGATAGATAAGGATGACTTTGATCAACTTGGCTCAAGCCATGACTACTCAATATCAATCTGTAGCTACTAAATATAAAGCTATAGTGGCTCAAGGAAACCGATTAATTTGACCCCGTGTGAACAAAAATGCTAGTACCATGGCTTCTCTCTTGAGGGACTTCACAAGGATGAACCCTCCAATATTCTTTGGGTTTAAGGTGAATGAATACCCTCAAGACTTTCTTGATGAGGTTTAGAAGATCTTGTATGCAATGTCAGTGAGTTCAAATAAGAAGGTCGATCTAGCCGCTTATCAACTCAAGGATATGGCTCAAACTTGGTATACTCAACGGAGCGACAAAAGGGCTTTGAGAGTGGGTCCCATAAGCTCGGAAGTTGTAACACTCCAAAAGTCAAAGACCTAATCTAGATCCTCACATGATGAAATAAAGCTTAAAACACTTTTTCTAAGCCTAAGTTAACGGATTAAATCTAGTTAGGAAGTTTTAGAGTCAAGACGTTAAGAAACGTCCAAGACGTTCAAAAGCTAGTGCAATTGAACTAGTAAAATGTCATTAGGTTTAGTGAAGGTTTGGAGGTGTTTTATGAAGTCTAAAACTTTTAAAAAAAACTTTAAAGAGGTAAAATCATGTATAAAGGGTGAATAAGTCCAGGTACGACCCCCCAAAAATCTCCCTAGGGGTCCATGAAGGGATCCCAAACTTAGTCAAGCAAGCTGCCAAAGCAGCAGCCAAATTGCACTTGGCTTAAATAGCTCCGCGTCACGGACTAGGTCCCACTTGGACCGAAAATATTTATCTGCGTCACAGGCAAGTTGCGGAATCTTCTGTCTCAAAAATTAATTTAGAAAATCTTGCGAGACCAGCTGCGCGTCGCGGACTTGTTTCCCAACGAAAATCTGAAATTTGGAATTCAAGTTTGACTTCATCCAATGGTCAGCTTATGTGAGGGGAATTTTGGATATTTAATGGGTGGTCTATATATTGATTTTCAATCAATTTTCCCTATCATTTGCTCATTCAAATCAAATACCTAAATCAAAACCCAAAAGCTCTCACCTCTCTCAACTTTCTATCTTTATTCAAACTTCATTGAAGAAGCTTTGAAGCTTGAAGAAGAAGACCAAATTCCCAAGTTTTTCTACCCAAATTGGAAGCTAAAGTTGTCATGACCAGGGAGCACCCCCTAGAAGTAACATGGCGTACTTGACCTCTCAGAGTTCTTATACAAGCCCATAGTTATCATTCATCGCATCGACATAGTAAATTTAGCGGAAAATTTAAAGCTTTTCATAGCACCTCATATGCTAGAAACTTTACTTCATATACATATAAAATATAAGTAAAAATACATATATAGACTCTAAATCTCTTTGCCATCTTAGATTCAATATGTCACGGCCGAAATCTAGACCCTACAGGAGACCGGCGTCGCTGACATCTCAGAGGTCGCAGACAAGCCTACATACGTCATTCTTACTTCATCTAGGTTAATTTAAGCAAAAAATTTGAAACTTTTTGTTTCCTAACATGCTTACTAAATATTCTATTACATATATAATTGTTCAGTATCAACCATCTAACATTAAGATCATCAAATGAAAGAAGCAATTTATTATAACGATAAAGATGTACTTGCCAAAATGGCACCAATACAATGTTTGAACATAAAAGGGAAAGAAAAGCTAGTGGAACATACTCCACTAGCTCAATCCTATAACTAAGCTAGAATTTAAATGGGCAAGCATCCTCAAAAGCATGAGGGCCTACCAAGTCCAGATGAATGCTCGACGTCCGGATAACTGAAGCGTTGATCCTGTAGCTCTAGCGTCTACCTCTGCCTGCACCTAAAAGTTTAGAGTTGTATAGGGTTAGTACACACTTGTACTAAGTATGGGTATATGCAAGCAAACACCAAGGACATACATGAGTAAGAATAGCTCTTTCCTAGCAACATGATTATAGCAGGTCAAGTCAGTGGACTTGCCAAATTGAGATTAGGAAAGTGAGTGAACCTTCCAAATTTAGATTAGGAAAGTTATGCCATAAGAATAACATGCATCATCATACTTAACAATTTGTACACAGCACACAACAGAGTACACATAGCACATATAATTCATATAACACATAACGTTGGTCATATCATTCATTCGTATGCCATGAGACCTTGGATTCATGGACTTGACATTAAGACATCCCAAAAATGAGGGCTCAACATATAGGACCTCAACTATGGAGTCTGATTTAGCAAACACAGAGTCTGCTTCATTCATTCATACGTAATTCATTTCATTTCATTCATGGGCCAGTGTAAACACCAGCTATACCTAGGATGTAGTTTAAGACTTTCATCGGGTTCGTTGTGCAATGACCAAGAATGACATAATATCATTACTTTAATCTAACTCACCTCTTGATTATCCTATCCTAACACCTTTGGTATCATTCGTTTCATTATGTGCATCATCTGAGGCTGGCCTCATTCATTCATTGGGAACTTTAACTTTAACCGACATAGATCATGTGAGCATCATGAAATCCAGTGTCATGAAACCCCACATCGAAAAGAGGTGGAATTACCAGCCAAAGTGATCCAAAACATGCTAGCGTATATGGGAATTGAACCCTGCCAGATCCCTATATTGGCAGTATAGGTTCAAAGAAAAGGATATATAAGGAGACCCATACCCGGCATTACCGGATAGTCTCATCTCATTAGAGTTACGTGAACCTCCGCCATTCCCAAAAGAAGGCATCACCGCTCATATCTAGTCTATCGATGCTCTGTATAAAGTTAAACTACATTCAACTCATACGTAATGGAAGAAGGATTCTAGTATGAGGACATCATAGCTCAATAGATGATTTCTCATCTCATCATTAGTATTTAGTGTGTTAATCTCAGTACTTTCATTAGAGTGTTCATAGAGACTGGTCTCTTTATTAACTTTACACTCTCATAGGTGAGTATGTTTTGGTAAGATTTACTTAGGCTCATTTTAGATTGCTCTCATTTTTTACATTAGTTTCATATCATGTTGTCACCACATTCATCAAAATTATCACATTTTCTCTTCATAATTACTCACCCATTTTTAAGTGAATGTTCATTTCATCATATGCCAATGCACTTGGCCATTTATGTGTTTCACACTCTTACTAAACCCTTCTAGGGTTTCATCATTTCATTACATAATAATCATTTCATTGTATGCCAATGCACTTGGCCATTTAGTGTGTTTTACACTCGTACTTAACCCTTCTACGGTTACATTATTTCATTACATACATCTTAGGTTCACTTATTTTTAAACGTATGCTAGACTTATGGGTCTATACATACAAGCCATGAGGCTTCATTCATAGTTTGTCTAAGTGATTCATGTTTACCCAAGATTATGTGGTACAAGACTTATGCATCTTGTAGATATGCCAAGATATTGATTTCGCTCTTTAGAGGCAGAATTCATTAAATATTTACTTACTTATGACTTATGTGTCAATACGGAATTGGGCAAGGGAACCCGATTTTGAATCCCTTGGACAACACTTAATCTTATTTTAAACTTGATAATTGCATTTTTCATATTTGGGGGACCCTAGTTCGATCCCCATCAACTCCATAATATTTCCTTTATTTTTCTCCTCTCCTTTTTCGTTTAAGTCAAGGAGGTTATGGCTTCAATCCCCCACAGGCTCATTATTTTTCTTTTAATTTATCTCTTAACTTTCTCACCTATACAAGAGGTTGTGGGTTCAATCCCAACTCTCCACATTTATTTTCTCCTTTATTTTTCTCCTAAGTCCTAACTCTCTCATCCATTCAAGAGGTTGTGGGTTCAATCCCCACTCACCGCATCTATTTTTCCTTGCATTTTTCTCACAAAATTTTTATGAAATTTTCATTTGGTGATGTCATGGGTTCAATCCCCTATGACCTCACATTTTTAAAAAAATTATACGAAGTACATTATTTTAAAAGTTCGTCGAGACTACAATTTCCAGCAAGCTGGAAATTTAGTCTCCTCCAATCCATTTTTGTCTAAATCTTTTGTTGATTTTTTTGTAGCTTTCATGTAATGATGTCTTGGGTTCAATCCTTAGTGATTTCACTTATTTTACATTCATTTTTCAATGCATTTTATACCACTTTGAATGGCCGAACCCAACCTACCAAATGCTGCAAATTTGTTCACTATTTCTGCTCCTTGTTATCATCATTTGTTCATTAGATCTTAGGACGTTTCATGAATCATTTGGTGCATCCTTACGTATATTTGTTTCATGGTTATATTCAGCCAAGAATTACCATTAAATTCAGCAACCTTACACCACTTTGCACATCATGATTTACACAAACATTTGCACAAACATCACTTTTCACATACTTTCGGTTGGCATAAATTAAAATGCTTACCATTCCAAATACATAATCATGAACACATTATCATGAAAATCACACTTCATACTTAAACTACAAGCAAACATACCAACAACATTATCTCTAACCTATTTTAGATCAAAATCAGAAGGATACAAGGGACAAGGAGTTCGACAAGAACAGGAAAACCCTAGTTTCAAAATTCGTTGAATTTGTGAAAAGGAAATTCTTTTGGAGAAAGGAGTCCAGGAGATAAACTCATACCTTAATGTCGTTCAACACTTATTTCAATGCTTCCTATTTACATGACACTACTGCCTCACCACAAAAATCCAAAACCTAATCCGTCGAGAAGAATGTTGTTGATTTTCGTTTTTAGCTTAGCTTTTCGTTTGAGTTTTTGTGTGTAAGTTCTTCAAGAGTGAAGAACAATTATTTTCAGTTCTTTTGCTGATGAAAAAAGTGAGAATGAGAGTGAGAGACGTGAGAATGAGAGGATTAGGATTGGGAGAGTTAGGTGGAGACTTAGTTTATTTATTAATATTATTACTATTATTAACATTTTAGTGAAAAACTTGTTTTCCTTTAATTAATTCAGCAATTAAATATAAATTAATTAAATTAATTCACCAAATAAAATAAATCAAATTAAATCATTGCTCCCACCTGGGTTCGAACCCGAGTGGAGCAAGATTTCACTCAAAGGGCAAATTTCGGCCCTTTCTACCCAAATTGCCCCTCCACCATATTAATTAATTAATTACTCAAATATTTAGGGTAATTACAATACTACCCTTAGCCTGGAAAAGACCGTTCTACCCGTAGATCCTCCAAACTTAAGATTACCCCTTTTTAAGTCCGGTTAAGACTCATCCGGGTAAATCTTCATATTCGGGTGCCTTACATGGCTGGACCCAACCTTTCCTAGCTCAACTAACTCACCAAGTTAGTAAGCTTGGCTGTTGCAAGGGTTCAGAGGTCTAGTTCTACGCGCATCAATCCGTGTGAACCCGGTCTAATCGTAGACATTCTAGATACATTAAGCATTACATAGCATAGTCATTTTAGGGTTGTTACATTATCCCCCCTTAGGAACATTCGTCCCCGAATGACATTACATATCATTTTAAAATTAAGAGGGTGATTTTTGAAAAAAATTTAACATATTTGAGACTTTGCTCTTTGTGAATTTCCGTTTCACACTTACTCTGGATAATGTATATTAATCAAGCTTATCTGAAGCTTCATATTTGAGATTGAGGAACTTCCTTCTGAATCACACTTAACTTGATGCACCTCACAACTCATGCAACACAAAATTCATGTCCACGCTATACAAAAACAGCAACATGACATGTAAACATGGATTCATTTTAACTCACATAGTACAATTATTATACATACGATTTTGGACTTACAACACCAAGTCGACTATTGCACTAAAACTTAGAGTTTCTTAAACAAAACCAGCCTTAGGAGGAGTATATCTAACCCCTTAGATAACATCTTGTTGGACTTAATATTTGAAATTATATGGCTTTTTTGGATTGATCCACACCCTGCCCATTTATACCCTATCCATTTGGCAACTGAAACCTCACTACCCTGGTTTGATAGTCTATATTAGCATAACACTTATGGAGAAAATCCATACCTAAGCTATTCAATGCTTTTTGTTGGTGAATATCTGATTCACATATTAGTAGGTTGGTGCACATCCTTGAAACCTACTAGCAGCTTCGCATTAATAGACTAAGGAACTCCTTCCTAAACTAGTCTCATCAAAGTATACAACATAAGTAAACACATAAGTCACACAAATTAGCACACCAACATAATGACTCAAACATATTGACTTCATACTAGTGAATAAAAACATACATAGTCAAACACATGAAAGACTAATTAAGGCTACGCACCCGAGAAATCACAAGGAGTGTCTTCCCCTGCACCCCTAGACTTGAGTGTGAAGAATCGTTGCCTCCTTCGAGCCTCTTCACTTGGACCATTCGGCTGAACTCGCTTCTTTCCTTTTTCTTGACCTCTCCTATTCGGACAATCCTTCATCATGTGACCCGATTTACCACAACTCTAACAAGCGTTAGAGTCCATCATACACTCTCCTCCATACAATTTTCCACACTTCCTACAAGGTGGCCTCTCCTGAGGTGAATCTACTTCATTGTTTCTCTTAACTTTGGGTTCGGAATCCCTATCATAACGACCCTTGGACAAACTTGACTCCCCTTGGTGGGAGAGTCCCTTCTTAAACCTAGGCTTATCCCTGATTTCAGTACTACTCTTCCTTGAAAAATTCTTCTCAGCTTGCCTTGACCTGTTCCCTGTCCTAGTATGCTTCCTCTTCCTACTTTCCTGCACTTGTTGGACATGGACCATAAGCCTGAAAAGTCCCATGCTGGAATGCAGCATAGCTACCCTACACTCCTCGTCGAGATTCTCAGCAATCTTAGATCCAGTGTAAATGGGAGGATTCATCCTCGTGAAGTCCCTTAACCTACTAGTCATGGTGCTGGCAGGTGGGTTTTTCCTGGGAACACCTTGTTGCTTTGCTTGTGCTGTCATAGCCTAATTTTGTAAAGTGATGGCTTGGGTCATATATACCAAGGTTGTCCTCACTTCTCCATCTGTCAACCTAGTTGGGTTAACAGGCATCTCCATTCCAGCAGCTGGAGCCTAGGGAGGAACTGGGTTGCCCCCAGCAGCTAATTTTTCTCTTCTCCGACCAGCGTTCCTCCTTATGTTCATTTTCTGGAAAAGTAGAATTGATGTTAGATACGCTCATAACACCAAGGAATCTGTCATTAAGGAAGGCACGATAAGATCAGAAGAAGGGAATTTTTCCTACGCATCAGGCAAACTCTAATTCAGGATAGTGGTGCACTTCACTACCATGACTTAGAAACTACTCAACGTGATTGATGTGAACTTATTATCCTTGGAATTTAACCGAAGGCTCTGATACCAACTTTTTCACGACCGCAGTCTAGACCCGGTTGAGACCGGTGTCGTTGACCTCTCAGAAGTCGCAGACAAGCCTACATACATCATCATTACTTCATCTAGGGTAATTTTAGCGGAAAATTAAAAACTTTTAGTTGCTTGAAGTATAGATAGACTTCATAGTAGGATACATTATACTCACATAAGTTTTATCTGCATCAGTTCATAATCGTTCACAACAACCATCTAATACCAAGATACTCAACTGAATGAAATAGTCATATCTGTATAAAATATAAAGTTGCCAGAATGGCACCAATACAATGTCTGAAAATAATTGACAAAGAAACGCTAGTGGAACATACTCCACTACCTCAAGCCTACATCTAAGCTAGAATATAAAGGGAAAGCGTCCTCGAAAGCATGAGGGCCTACCAAGTCAAGAAGAATGCTCCACGTCTGGATAGCTTCAGCGTCGTCTCGTAAACTCTAGCGTCCACCTGTGCCTGCACCTAAAAGTAAAGAGTTGTATGGGATTAGTACACACTTGTACTAAGTATGGGTATATGCAAGCACTCACCACGGACATGCATGATTTATAATAGCTCTCTCCTAACGATATGAGTTGTGGAAAGTCAAGTTAGTGGACTTGCCAAAATCGGATTAAGAAAGTCATGCCATGAGAGTAACATGCATCATCATACGTATCATATTGCACACAACACATAACATATTGCATATAGCTCATAACATATTGCATATAGGACATATTATATTTCATTTCATTCGTACATATGCCATGAGACCTTGGATCATGGACTTGAAATTAAGACTTCCCCAAATGAGGGCTCAACATATAGGACCTCAACTAGGGAGTCTACTTTAGCAAACGCAGAGTCTGCTTAATTCATTCTTACGTACTTCACATTCATTCATTCATAAGCTAGTGTAAACACCAGCCACACCTAGGATATAGTTTAAGACTTTCATCGGGTTAGCTGTGCAATGACCAAGAATGACCTAGTGTCATTACTTAAGTCTAGCTCACCTCTTGATTATCCTATCCTAACACCTTTGGTATCGTTCATTTCATTATGTGAATCATTTGAGGTTGGCCTCATTCTTTCTTTGGGAACGTTAACCTTAAACGACATAGATCATGTGAGCATCATGAAATGCAGTGTCTTCCCCACACCGAAAAGAGGTGGAATCACCAGCCAAAGTGACTCGAACATGCTAGCGTATATAGGGAGTCAAACACTGCTATATCCCTATATTGGCAGTATAAGTTCAAAGACTAGGAGATATAAGGAGACCCATACCCGGCATGCCGGACAGTCTCATCTCATGAGAGTTACTTGAACCTCCGCCCTTCCCGAAGGAAGGCATCACCGCTCATAGCTAGTCCATCGGTGCTCAATATAAAGTTCCATTACATTCAACTCATACATCATGGAAGATGACTTCTAGCATGAGGACATCATAGTTCATTAGATGATTTTCTCATCTCATCATTAGTATTAAGAATGCATTAACTTCAATACTTTCATTAGAGTGTTCATAGAGACTGGTCTCTTCATTAACTTTACACTCTCATAGGTGAGTACGTTTTGGTAACATTTACTTCTCATTTGAGAATGCTCTCATCTTTGACATTAGACTCTTATCATATTTTCACCTCATTCATCAACTTAAACACATTTGCTTTTCATAATTACCCACCCCTTCACGTGAATGTGCATTTCATCATATGCCAATGCACTTGTCCATATAGTGTGTTTCACACACTTACTTAACCCTTCTAGAGTTACATCATTTTATCACGTATAACTTAGTCTCACTTACTTGTAAACGTATGCTAGACTTATGAGTCCACACATACAAGCCATGATAATTCATTCATATTTTGTCTAAGTGATTCATGTTTACCCAAGATTAAGTGGTACAAGACTTATGCATCTTGTAGATATGCCAAGATATTGATTTCGCTCTTTAGAGGCAGGATTCATTAAATATTTACTTACGTATGACTTATGTGTCAATACGGAATTGGGCAAGGGAACCCGATTTTGAATCCCTTGCACAACACTTAATCTTATTTTAAACTTGATAATTGCATTTATCATATTTGGCGGACGCTAGTTCGATCCCCATCAACTCCATAATATTTCCTTTATTTTTCTCCTCTCCTTTTTCGTTTGAGTCAAGGAGGTTATGGCTTCAATCCCCCACAAGCTCATTATTTTTCTTTTAATTTATCTCTTAACTTTCTCACCTGTCCAATCCCCACTCTCCACATTTATTTTCTCCTTTATTTTTCTCCTAACTCTCTCATCCATTCAAGAGGTTGTGGGTTCAATCCCCACTCACCACATCTATTTTTCCTTGCATTTTCTCACAAAATTTCTATGAAATTTTCATTTGGTGAGGTCATGGGTTCAATCCCCAGTGACCTCACATTATAAAAAAAAAATTAAACGAAGTTCATTTTTTTCAAAGTTGGCCGAGACTACAATTTCTAGCAAGCTGGAAATTTAGTCTTCTCCAATCCATTTTTGTCTTAATCTTTTGTTGATGTTTTTATAGCTTTCATGTAATGATGTCTTGGGTTCAATACTTAGTGGTTTTACTTATTTTACATTCATTTTTCATTGCATTCTATACCACTTTGATTGTCCAAACCCAACCAACCAAATGCTGGAAATTTGTTCATTATTTTCAGCTCCTTGTTATCATTATTTTTTCATTAGATCTTAGGACGTTTCATGAATCATTTGGTGCATTCTTAAGTATATTTTTTTCATGGTTATATTCAGAAAAGAATTACCATTACATCCAGCAACATTACACCACTTTTGCACATCATGATTTACACAAACTTTTGCACAAACATCACTTTTTACATACTTTCTGTTGGCATAAATTAACATGCTTACAATTCCAAACACATAATCATGAACACATTATCACGAAAATCAAACTTCATACTTAAAATACCATTAAACATACCAACAACATGATCCCTAACCTATTTCAAATTGAAATCAGAAGGATACTAGGGACAAGGAGTTCGACAAGAACGAGGACAACTCTAGTTTCAAAATTCGTTGAATTCATGGAAAGGAAATTTTCTTGGAGAAAGGAGTCCAGGAGAGAAACGCATACCTTAATGTCGTTCAACACTTGCTTCAATGCTACCTATTCCCACGACACCACTACCTCACTGCCAAAATCAAAACCCAATCCGTCAAGAAGAATGTTGTTAATTTTCATTTTTAGCTTAGCTTTTCGTTTGAACTTTTGTGTCTAAGTTCTTCAAAAGTGAAGAACTATTATTTTCAGTTCTTTTGCTGATGAAAAACGTGAGAATGAGAGTGAGAGACGTGAGAATGAGTCGATTAGGATTAGGAGAGTTAGGTGGGGACTTAGTCAAACTAGGTTCCCCATTATTTATTAATTTTATTATTATTATTAATATTTTATTAAAAATATGATTTCCCTTTAATTAAATCAATAATTAAATATTAATTAATTAAATTAATTCACCAAATAAAATAAATCAAATTAAATCATTGCTCCCACCTGGGTTCGAACTCGGGTGGAGCAAGATTTCACTCAAAGGGCCAATTTCAACCCTTTCTACCCAAATTGACCCTCCACCATATTGATTTAATTGCTTAAATATTTAGGGTAATTACAATACTACCCTTATCCTGGAAAAGACCATTTTACCCCTAGACCCTCCAAACTTAAGATTACCCCTTTTTAAGTCCGATTAAGAATCATCCGGGTAAATCTTAATATTCGGGTGCCCTACATGGATGGACCCAACCTTTCCTAGATCAACTAACTCACCAAGTTAGTTGGCTTGGCTGTTGCAAGGGTTAAGAGGTCTAGTTCTATGCGCATCAATCCGTGTGAACCCGGTCTAATCATAGGCATTCTAGAGACATTAAGCATTACTTAGCATAGTCATATTAGGGTTGTTACATTCTATATACTAATATTTTAATAATATTTAGGACCTTAGAACTTTAATAAAAACATGTTAGGCTCTAGACACCTTATCTAATTTTCGGGGTCTTACAATATCCCCACTTGGGAACATTCGTCCTCGAATGACACTTAGGGCTCTTTAATCACAACAAGGACTTCAATGCATCATAGAGCAGTTCATAACATCTAAAATATCATCAAATCATTTTAGCACTCAATGCACACAATCAAGCAAAACCATTACTCACTTACTCTTTAATGCATCAAACACAAAGGTCCTTTTCATGTTCATAGGAGAACATCATTCTCCTAATCATAACATGATCATTTCATCTCAATTCATTACAAGAAAATATTGAAAAGCTACTCATAGGCAGATCATAACCCATACTCAAAGTTACTTAAGCACTCATACTTCAGTGCACATAAAGTTGAGTTAGTTAAATCAAAAAGATCTTCATTAGTTAGACCTACTTCCATAAAGGTCATACTCAATCATACCATACTTAGTTGTGTCAATGGAGGAATCTCTTTCTCCTCAACACACTTACATGTATCATGAGTTTCACACCTTAGCAAGTACAAGTTCAATTTCCTCTTAAAAATGAGAAATCTCAACTTTCAAGCCAAGACATGCATATATTTTTCTTCTTAGTGAAGTCTAAATGGCAAGTCACACCAAGTACATCACAATAAAAAATATGAAGCCATTCACAAATTTCTTTTCTTAACATAATACTCACCCTTATAGTAAGCCTCATTTTGGAAAAATAAAACACAAATTACAGGCACACACATGGACACTTAGCTAAACATGCTTTCACTTTTAAAGAATGAGCCTACAATTATGCATTCCTAATCATAAAAGTCACATAGTTTTCAAGAGACTCAACATAATTCATTTTAAAGAGAATCAACTTTTCATCTTAAGGCTAAACATTTTACCTCACAAGTGACTATTACCGTGCTTCTTATCTCATCTCATAAGTCAAATTCACAATTAGCATATAAAAATGCAAGTCAATATGAGAAAACATGGACCTTATCAAAAATTTCCTTTCATGCTCTTTGGAAAATTCATCATGTCTCCAAGATGATGTCAATCAATTCATACCAATCATATAAAGGTCATGGAATTCACACTTTATGCAAGACTATATTCATGAACAAGCTTACAAAGAATTCATTATTTTCCAATTCAAGTAAGAATAGAAGGACAATGTAGACAATTTCTACAACCTTACTACTCAATCTCCATCCCCCACTTAGGGTAAACCCAAATAAGAGCAACTTAACCCAACCTATAGAGGATCTTAACTACACAACTTTCATTTTCATCACTTAGAGTGATTACTACTTTATAGGTAATTTTCATTAATTCAATTTAGCAACACTAAGGCATTCTAAACCTTATCATTTTAGGCAAATCATCCTCAACCATCAATTTTGATCATACTATTCAATTCACATAAGGTCTTCCTACAATGCAATAGAGACTAAGGTCATACATCATTTGAGGAAAACAACAAGGAAGTTCATAACACAATAAGAAGTTTAGAAATAACTCTACGACTCATCATGTCATAAGACTCTCATTCTTTATTTCCAAATAGCAAAACTCCTTTTCACATTAATTATAATGTTCATATTCATCAATTCTACACATATTTCAACAACATCCAATAGTTGGTTCTCAAAAAATGTTATAATAAGTTGCCTAGTCTTTATAGTGAGCATGCTTCCAAATATCCCAAAAATGAAACATTTAGACAATTGAGGGGCAACGCAAACTTTTAATCACCATAGATTCATAGAATAGCATGCTTCCATAGGTAGTTATTAAACATTCCAAGTTCAAATCCTAGTATTTGTCTACCATCATACTAAACCATATAGGAATACAACAATCTAAGAGAATTCACTTAAACCACCACAACTTCTAGCATGCTTTAACTATATCATGACAAACATTATTCAACATAACTTGCTATTTCATATATATTTCATATATTGCCATAATTGGCAACACATCATCAAATAAGAGATATTTCATACATAGTAAGGTAAAATAACCAATCATTTTCCCCATAGAGTTAACATGTACAATGATCAAGTAAATCCCCATAACCCTACTAAATCAAGTAACCCAACAAGAACTACAATTACCACCATACTCCACTCATCTATAACCTTCATGCATGCATAATTCCATATCTTTAGCACACTAGGCTATTTACATGTTTATAAGCATAGATATCATCACATAAGAACATTTACATTCATTATCATACACACACATAATATTAACCTCCTAAGGTCTCCATTAAAGCAGACTAGTGCAAGACATAGGTAGAGTCTCATACCCCTACCTAAGTCTAGTTAACCCTTCAAGTCGCCTTAGTTAGTTTATACATCATCGAATAAGGACAAGTGTCACCTTCACATATACTCATTCAAACCATAAAAAAAAGATAAGCATTTCAAAATCACCTTTTCTCCCTAAAGCATTGCGCAATCTCATCCAAGCAATCACATCTAAAAGACCCACCGACAAGAAAACATAAGAGAGAGATCTTATAGAGTTAAGTTATATCACACAACATGAGAATGATGAAGAAGGGAAACTCTATCGTACTATACCTCTCGTACCATTTGATATGTCGCGACTCACCACCAATGATACAAGACTCTACTAGACGTGGCAAAATGAGACTTCTTGGACCCTAAACCACTTTTAAGACCTCGTGCTCTGTAACCACGTTTGTCACGACCGGAAAGAATCCCCTAGAAGTAACATGGCATACTTGACCTCTTGGAGGTCTTATACAAGCCCATAGTTATCATTCATCGCATCGACATAGTTAATTTAGTGTAAAAGTTAAAACTTTTCATAGCACCTCATATGCTAGAAACTTTACTTCATATACATATAAAATATAAGCCATAATACATATATAGACTATAAGTCTCTTTGCCATCTTAGACTCAATAGCTTTTGAGTATATTAAGGACAAGGCCCTTATGACATAATACAAAACAATACATTACTAAATAGACTTTACAATAAGTAAACATGAGGACATCCTTGGACTTAAGGATTCCTTTCCTTGAGCTTGGGAAATCACCTATAAAGCTCCTCAATCATAGACCTCCTTTAAGCATTCCATTACCTACACTTTGTGTAAAAAGTAGAGAAGAATGGGATTAGCACAAGAATGTACTAAGTATGGCAACCATGCGAAAACATGCATTTAAAAGGGATATTTTCTTTGAAATCATACTTCATGCCATTTTGAGTAAATCATCATAAAACCTTTATCAATAGCATATATATCATTTTCATACTTCATAGAAACACAATCAAAGGCCAAACATCATCGTAAAACACATACCATCATAGAAGTATAATATCACATAGACATAGTTAAGTCAAGACCTTCATCATATAGTCAACAAGATCAACATCATGCATAAAGACTCATATCATGCACATCTTCACAACAAGTAGACAAATACTACAATGTCATGCATAAGGAACACATATATAGTGACATGCATTAGAACACCTTCCTAGAACTCCCTAAGAAGCTACTTGTGCAATGTCTAGATGGGTTCATTACTTCCACCTATCCTAAGTAACCTCCCTTAAGTCATTCTATTTAGGGTCCTAGTCATTTAACTTCCATTGTCCATTTTACATTAGGGAAACTATAGCCTTAACCGACATAGACCATGATATGCTAAATATGGAATTCGGTGTCATAAAACCCCACACCGATAAAGGGTGGTCTACCAGCCAAAGTAGAACCAAATGTGACATAGCTTTCTAGGTGGAATCCACTAGCTAGTATCCTATAGTGGCGACATAGTTATGGAACTTGGAGTATATTTTGGAAACATCCCTCTATGCCCTTGGTTTATGAGGCTTTCCACCTCATGAGATTTATGATATACCTACCTTTCCATATTGGGAAGGGACACACACTCATATACAAGTTCACTCGGTGATAAGCTAAGTTCCCTTTATTGAAAACCTTTATTATATTTTTACTTTATAATTCATAGGTTTAGGAGATTCATCCCCTCATATGCTCACTTCATAGGTCATAGATGAAAGTTCATCAACCTAAATCATGTAAACAATCCATTCACATGAACATAGCATATGTAAGGCATCATCTAGTTTAGGGTACACATGAATACACCATTCAAGACCCCTCTCTTGACTAGATCTTCATACATGTGTGTGTATACATATATGTGAGCAAACCTTTCACATAACACATTAAGTCACACAAGTTCATATATCAATGCATGAGTCTATAGGCATAACTATATGATCAATCCTTTCATATATACCCACTAAGACACTATGCACATTCATAGTTCATCCTTTCATACACATCATATTCATAACATGTTCATATATTCATCTTTCATATACATAGTTCCAAACTTACGAACTATCCTATCAAGATACACATGTGCAATGTATAGACAACGTCCCATACCCTTGCCCATACTAGTACACCTATCAAGTAATCCTAGCAAGGAATACATAACATACTTCACATACATATACTTTACATGCATAGTAGTAGACATTAGTGAATATGAGAACAACCTTTCAATTAGACACCATAACCTATACTACTTGCAACATGCATATAAGTGAGAGTGTGTATACATTGGATAACATGATCACATAATGGCTATCAATTACTACTTGAGGAATCCACCCTCTTATACCACATTATACATCCAAGAACAAACCACACAACACATAATAGCATAGGAGGCAAGGCAATATAAACATCATAACCAAGGCTCCTAATTTTAGCTATTTACACTTTCATCTAAGGGGTACATGGGTAGGGGCTACAAACCATTTTAACACATCAATAGCAGCACCTATATAATACCCTAGCTTGAATATACGCATGCTCATTCAATAGCCACACAACCTATATCACAACTAGATAGGAATATAGGCACAATTACATCATAAGATGATCATCTAAATCTCTAAATCAAATATTCATCAATTTGCCTTCAAGTCCATGGTCAACACATATATAATGACAATAAAGTAAAAAAACCGCCACCATAAGTTGACCATACCACACAATGTCATACAAGGCTTCATCAACATTACTACAAAGAAATAGAGAAGTAAAAGAGTATAGGGGATAAGCATTCTTACCAATTTCTCACCCTTTGATAATCATTGATAAACACTCCTTATCAATAATTCACATATATGGAAGTATGTAAATTTACTTTAAACACACAAGAAACCATGTACAAGTCTCTACAAGATTATACTATAACATGATACAAGACATCAACATACTAAGAAAGTAGAATAACATAGATCATTAGCTAATTTCCCTTGCATTGATTTAGATAATATTTCATACATATTATGAATCTAAGGAAGTATATAAACCTACATTTAACCATATTGAAAACATAATTACATACCTTCAAGATTAAGGTTACAACATAGGCATTTAGGCTTATCGAATTGATAGAGTATAGAAGACTTTACCAATACTATGAACTCTCTAAGGCTTTGATCATCATTCATATTTTATCAACAATACACTCATTAGTCATTAACTAATTCGGTAGGAGATCAAGAAGAAACCATATTTGATACAACGACAACTCAAGATCCATCACACACTTAGCTTTTTGACTTCATAGCTTAAAGGAATCTAATCAATTCATGCAATCCTTTATTAGATTGTTCATTAAGGATTTACCTACAAAATTCATCCATTATATCACCCAAATACAGTAGCTACAGCAGTTCATACATAATCACAACTCTACACAACCAATCCAAGGCAACATGTAGAAACATAGGCTATTGATGTTCAAATCTTCATACATTTATCATCATGGACTAATCATAATCAATTCAACATAAATTTATATAAATAACAGAATATAAAATTACTACTACGTAATAGAATCATAATTCAATAGATAACAAATCAAGATCATAAGGCTCATGCAAGGCTAAATCGTTTTGGTGATAGAGCATGGGTTCATAATGCAATTGGATTGAAAACCACTTCCAAATGATTAGATAATCATCAATACATTCATATTATGCCTTTGAAAACAATTTAGGAAAGAACACATGGAAGATTGAAGAAGAAAGTGTTTGATCATATTTTTCTCTTTTGAAATCTTTGAGAATGGCTCTCTTTGATATGTGTTGTCTCAGGAGATGGAAAATTCAAAGTTAGTAAGTCAATGTTTCTAGGAATAATCTCCATGACCCTTAACTATGTGAATAATCTTCAAGTGTTAACCCTCTCTTTTCGATGTGGGAGGAGAAAATCGGATTCCATGTATCTCACATGGTCTCATGTAAGTTATTGCATTATCCTCCTTAATGTAATATGGTAAATGAATAAGTCAAGTATGTGAACTATTATTAGGGCTTGTCTTAAAGGTTACTACATAGGGTAAGGTAGGGTATGGGACTTCTCTTACTCATTGCATATGTGGGATCCAAAAGTTCTATGTATGTAATAATTGACTTAATGTGATGCTTAGCTTTGAATAGGGTTATGGGGTTCTATTCTTGGCATTGCACAAGTATTGCTTTGGGTTGCTTATGTTTTGGGTTAATATCATGTTGGGTTGACTTATAATATTCCATTGATGTGCTTGTTGAGTTATTGAACATAAAGCATGGTTTTTGACTAAATTGTGTCTTTTCTCATGCATTAATGATTTTATGCATAGGAACCATACTTATTACATGTGTTTTATGCTAACCCATATTTCTTTCCTTTTTCCCAAACATTGTAGGTTCCGACAATTAAAGAGCTTCTAGGAAATTTGGCAAAGATACTTGGACTTCTTCCTCCAAGTAATGGTGATTCCTCCAAGTTCGAGGATGGTGCCTTTGATCTACCCTAGTAGAATTGATATAGTCTAAAAGATATTTGTTGCTTTGTTTATTCTTAAAGACAATTGTTGTAAGCCCTAAGTGGCAATATGTACTTGTGTAAGGGCTATGCCCAAATATTTTACTTCATTTAGATAGTTTAATGTGAGATGATATTATTATACTAACTCCTTATATGTTGATTATGTTAATTAAACGAGAAGCGTATGTAAGCTTTCTATGCTAGGAGTCTAAGTAAACTCCATATGTATATATATAGTTAGTATGCGAGAGGTCTATGTATACCTTAGTATGTATAAAGTTTCAATTTTTCACGCATTTGACCTATGAAATGTATGATGAATGCAAACAGTCTAGTCTTAGTCCACTTCGAGTACAAGGACGCCGATTGCGTCTGGGGGTGCTCCCCAATCGTGACAAAACTTGGTATCAGAGCATGAGATTAAATAATCTTAGGATTGATGTCTCACTAAACCAAGTTTAGTAGAGTCTTGTTCATGATTGTGAAGTGTGCCACAATTATGAATAAGAGGCTATGTGATGCTTAGGAAAGTCTCACTCAGTTGATATTCTTGAAGTCGTGCCTCTAGAGTCTTAACTCATCTTGTCCTTATCTTCTAATCTCTTCCTTGTGCTTATAGGAAATGAATACAAGAAGGAACAACGCTCGAAGGGTCGAATAGGAGAATTTAAATGAGACGGTTCCCCCTCCAGCTCCTCAAAACCCTCAAGTTCCTATTGAAGAAGGAGCTATGTCTAATGTCTAGATAAGGGCGGTCCTTCATAGCTTGACCCAAGTGTTGGCTACTCAAGTTTTTAGGGATACTAGGGTCCAAATGAACCCCAGTGTTAGAAATATCGCATCAAGGATAAGGGATTTCACAAGGATGAATCCCCCTACTTTCTTTGGCTCCAAGGTAGAGGAGGACCCTCAAGGGTTCATTGATGAAGTGTTCAAGGTACTAGATGCTATGGGGGTGTCTTCTCGTAAAAAGGTTGAACTAGTCGCCTATCAACTCAAAGATGTGGCTCAAGTTTGGTATGAGCAATGAAAGGATGAGAGGTTTGTTATAGAAGGTCGGATTACTTGGGGAGCTTTCAAGATGGCTTTTCTTGATAGGTTCTTTACCTTGGAACTAAGGGAGAGGAAAATGCAAGAATTCATCAACCTACGCCAAGGCGGTATGAGTGTGAAGGAGTATAGTCTCAAGTTCACTCAAGTTTCCAGGTATGCTCTTACTATTGAGGCAGATTCTAGGGCCAAGATAAACAAATTTTCTATGGGGATATTCGATCTTGTGGTTAATGAATGTAGGTCGGCTATGTTTATTCCTAGCATGGACATATCTCGTCTCATGGTTCATGCCGAACAAATTGAGGAGCAAAAGCTTAAGCAATTTGGTAGGGAATTGAAGAGGACAAGGGCCAATGATGGAAATTCTTCTAAGTCTAGATTTAAGGTACATGATAAGCCAAGGTTCGAAAAGAGGTTCCCCAATCAAAGTCATTCTACCATTCCAAGGGTCAAAAAAGGTAGAGGTTCTACACCCAAGGCTAAGGAGGAGAAAGCTAGTGGTCCTTATTTGGAGAAGTCTCCTTGCACTAAATGTGGTATGAAACATGAAGGCAAGTGTTTAGTTGGTAAGCGAAATTTCTATGGTTGTGTCAAGAGTGGTCACATGAAGAGGGATTGTCCTATGATAAAGTTTCAAGGGAGAGAAAATTCTCAAGAACAAGCAAGTGCTCCCAGTCCCGATGCTCTTAATAAGAATTGTTTCTATGCTTTCTGCGCTAGAGGTGAACAAGAGGAGTCTCTCGATTTCGTCACCGGTATGTTACAAGTGTTCTCTATTGATGTCTATGCTTTACTAGATCACGGTGCTACCTTATCATTTTTAAATCCTCTAGTAGCTACAAAGTTTGATGTTCTACCCGATATTTTGAATGAACCATTTTCAGTTACAACCCCGGTAGGTGACTCCGTTGTGGCTAGAAGAGTCTTTAGGGGTTGTCCTATATCATTGCCCAATAGAGTTACTTTGGTTGACTTGGTAGAACTTGATATGGTTGAGATGGATTAGTTGCATGCTTGTTTTGCTTCCATATATTATAGATTAAGGGCAATCAAGTTCCAATTCCCAAATGATCCTGTCTTAGAGTGGAAGGGGGGTCACTCTATTCCTATAGGTCGTATCATTTCTTGTCTATAGTCTTGTAAAATGATCTCTAAAATGTGTCTTTATCATATTGTGAGAGCCAAAGATCTAGACTCTGAAACTCCATCTATCGAGTCAGTCCCTATAGTAAGGGAATTTCTTGAAGTCTTTCCGAATGATTTGCCCGGAATTTCTCCCTAATGGGAAATTGAATTTCCTACTAACTTGTTATCGGATATGAATCCCATTTCAATCCCTCATTACCGGATGGATCCATCTGAGTTGAGAGAGTTAAAACTCCAACTCAAAGACTTATTAGATAAGGTGTTTATTCAACCTAGTATTTCACCATGAGGAGCTCGTTGTATTGTTTGTTAAGAAGAAGATGGGTCCGTTATTAAAATGTGATTGATTCTCGCCAACTCAATAAAATCACCATTAAGAACAAGTATCCTCTCCCTCGGATTGACGACTTTTTTTATCAAATCCAAGGGGAAATCTACTTATCTAAGATTGACTTGAGGTCAGGGTATCACTAACTTAGGGTGAGAGGTGAGGATATGCCTAAAACGGCATTTCAAACTAGGTATGGTCACTATGCGTTCCTAGTAATGTCCTTTGGTCTCACGAATTCCCCGGCGACTTTTATGGACCTAATGAATAGGCGTTCCAAAACTAACTAGATTCCTTTGTGATTGTCTTTATTGATGATATATTGGTATATTCGAAAAATGAGGGTGATCGTATGGGTCATTTGATAGTGGTATTACAAGTCCTAAAGGAACACCAACTATTTGCCAAGTATAGCAAGTGTGGTTTTTGGTTGAGATCGGTGGCATTTCTTGGTCATATCATCTCTAATGAGGGCATTGAGGTCGATCCAAATAAAACCGAGGTGGTTAACAATTGGCCTAGACCATTTACTCCAACTACCATTAGAAGTTTCTTGGGTTTAGCCGGGTACTATAGGAGGTTTGTGGACGGTTTTGCGTCCATTGCTTCTCCTTTGACTACCTTGACCCAAAAGAGTGTGAAATTTGAGTGGTCAGAGGCATCTGAAAGAAGCTTTCAAATTTTGAAGAATAAGCTTACCTCCGCTCCAGTGTTGACTTTATCGGAGGGCACTAAGGGTTTTGTGGTATATTGTGATGCATCCCGAGTGGGTTTGGGGTGTGTCCTTATGCAACATGGGAAGGTAGTAGTCTATGCCTCTAGACAACTATAGTTGCATGAGAAAAATTATCCAACTCATGATCTTGAGTTAGCGGTTGTAGTGTTCGCTTTGAAAATATAGAGGCATTACTTGTATGGTGTTCATGTAGATGTTTATACCAACCATAAAAGTCTTCAATATGTGTTTACTCAAAAGGAGTTGAACCTCCATAAAGAAGATGGTCGGAATTGTTGACGACATGAGTGTTCTCTACCACCTCGGCAAGCCCAATGTGGTTGCTGATGCTTTGAGTCGTATGACCATGGGTAGTGTGTATCATGTAGAAGAAGGCAAGAAAGACTTAGTGAAATATGTTCATAGGTTGGTTATATTGGGTGTTCGGTTGGAACATTCTCCAAATGGTGGTCTTTTGAGGTCCACAATAATTCTGAATTGCCTGTGGTGGTTGACGTTCAATCTAAACAACATCTTGATCCGCTATTGATAGAGATGAAGGAATCGGTACTTAGTAAGATGAATGAGTCTTTCTCCCAGCGGGGGGTGTGCTAAGGTACCAAAATATATTATATGTACCGGATGTTTAGGATTTGAGGAATAGGGTGTTAGAAAAATCTCATGTTTCCCAAGTGTCCAAATTGACAACAAGTGAAAGTCGAGCATCAAAAGCCTAGTGTTCTAATTTAAGAAATGGATGTTCCTACTTGAAAGTGGGAAGAAATTAATATGGACTTCGTTGTTAGGTTGCCTCAAACCCGGAGACAAAAAGACTCAATTTGGGTTATTGTGGATAGATTGATAAAATCCGCTCACTTTATACCCGTCAAGTCTACTTATTCAGTGGAGGATTGTGCAAGAATATATATTAATGAAATAGTGAGCTAACATGGGATCCCTTCGTCCATCATTTAAGATAGAGGTGCTCAATTCACATCTCAATTCTAGATATCTTTCCAAAAATGGTTGGGTACACAAGAAAATATAAGTTCCGCTTTTCATCCCCAAACGGATGCTCAAGCGGAGTGTACTATTGAAACCCTATAAGACATTTTGAGAGCATGTGTGATAGATTTCAAATGCAATTGGTATGATCACCTACCGTAAATTGAGTTCTCCTATAATAAAAGCTATCATTCGAGTATTTCAATGGAACCTTTTGAAGCACTCTATGGTAGGCGATGTAGGTCTTCGGTTGGGTGGTTCGAGGTTGGTGAGTATTCATTACTTGGTCTTGAAATAATCTATAAAGCCTTAGAGAAGGTTCAGATGATAAGGGATCAGTTGAAAATAGCCTATAGTGGGAAAAAGTCCTATGCCGACAATAGAAGAAGAGATCTAGAATTTGAAGAAGGGGATAAGGTGTACTTCAAAAGTTCACCTATGAAAGGGGTGATGAGATTCAGCAAAAAGGGAAAGCTAAGTCCTTGATATGTGGGTCCTTATGAAATAGTGCAACGGGTCGGAAAGGTTGCATATGAGTTGAGACTACCTAGTGAACTAGCTTCGGTTCATCCGGTATTCAGGTCTCCATGTTAAAGAAGTGTATTGATGATCCTGTATCCATCCTCTCCATTGAAGGGTAAGGTGTGGATGACATTCTTTCCTATGAAGAGGTTTTGGTGGAAATTCTAGATCGCCAAGTCAAGAAGTTGAGGAACAAGGAGGTGGTGTCCGTAAAAGTCTTATGGAGAAATCACCTTATTGAGGGAGCGACATCGGAGGCCGACGCCGACATGAAGTCCCGTTGTCCTCACCACTTTCCTCAAAATTCTAGCCAAAGTTGAGGCTAGTAATCCTCCTAAAAAATGAACTAATTAATAATGTTGAGTTTGACTTGATTTGTTAAGATGTGCATAATTGTGGTAAAGATTCTTGATAAAATGATTTTTCTTGTATATATGCTCTTTCGCTTAACTTGAACTTATTTGTGATTTTGTGTATAGTTGATTTTATGAAATGATATTGATCATGTTAATGAACCTTGAAAAGAAGTTGTGCATAAGTGGCTCTTGATGTTATGTTGAGCTCATGGTAGTTCCTCATGTGGTGAATTTGAGATCTTATATGAAGTAATTGTGCTTCGAGTTTCTATGTGTAAATGCCATGTTATGTGTTGAATGGAGTTTTGAATTAATGCTATGAGTTGTGACTCATTATTATTTTATGTTGTTGGTTGGGCTGCTAGTATTGAGTTTGTCCTCTCCCTACGAAAGATTTGTGTCATTAAAGGACGAATGTTTCTAAGAGGGATAATGTGACACTCCGAATGTCCAAGACCTAATATAGAGCCTCACATGATGAACTAAATCTTAAACCATTTTTTCTAAGCCTAAATAAATGTCTTAAACTTAGTTAGGAAATGTTAGAGTCAAGACATTAAGACATATCCAAGACGTCCAGAAGCTAGTGCAATTGAACTAGTAAAACGTCCTTAGGTTTCGTGAAGGATTGGAGGTGTTGTACGAAGTCTAAAACTTGTGAAATAACTTTAAATAGGAAAAATCATATACATATATATATATGGTGAAAATTTCCAAGTCGGACCCACCGAGGATCGCCCTAGGGGTCCACAAAGGGACCCCAAACTTAGCAAAAATTGCACTTGGCTGAAATAGCTCCGGGTCGCGGACTAGGTCCCACTTGGACCAAAAATCTTGGTATGCAACACGGGCACGTCGTGGACTCTTCTGTCTCAAAAATTAATTTAGAAAATCTTGCCGAAGCAGCTCCGCGTCGCGGACTTATTTCCCGATGAAAATCTGAATTCGTTTGACTTCATTAAATGGTCAACTTAAGTGAGGGGTCTTTTGGGTATTTCATTGGAGGTCTATACATTGATTTTCAATCAGTTTTCCCTCAAATTTGTTCACTTAAATCAGATCTCCAAATCAAAACCCAAAATCTGTCACCTTTCTCTACTTCCTCTCTATATTTAACCTTCATTGAAGAAGCTTTGAAGCTTGAAGAAGAAGACTGAATTCCCAAGTTTTTCTACACAAATTGGAAGTTAAAGTCTTGATTAAGATATGTTTTCTTTCACTCTTGGGATTACATTCCCCAAGATGTCCTTTCAAAGAGATATTCAAACTTCCCTAAACTAGGGTTTTTCTCTACACATAGGTCTTTCTTTGAAAAATGAAATTAGGAATCAATTGTGATGAATTATGGTCAATTAATGTTGTTTAAGTATATATTCATGGTTAATTCTTTTTATTCACTCAATATTCCCATGGACCCATGTCTTCCCCCAATTTCATTAAAACCTTGAATTTATAAGCTGAATTGCGAAGAGGATGACTATGTTGATTGACTACATTGATGTTTATTATGTAATTGCTTCTTGAACTTACCTTAATTATTCATTGGCTATGTATTCTTTGTTAATTGAAGTATGGCTACAATGAAAAAGGGAAGAAGGTATGAAGGTTGATTCTTCTCTAATTCAATTATGAAGTATGAGTTACTTAGATTATGATGCTTCTATGTCTAATGTGCGGTTGTGATGTTGATAGCAAGTATTCCTCATCCTTAACCTTAGAGTATTGAATTGATTATGAAATATGAAAGTATCTTATGGTATGATTATTATATGATTAAAAGTAGGTTCTCATGATTATAATGAAGCGATAAGTGAAAGATTTACTCACTTGTATGTGGTTTCTAAAGTGAAAGGGTACTTCTCACTTATGAATACCTATGAGCTATTATAATAAGATGTTCACATAGAGGTATTGAAGAGACTAATTTGATCTTGTATAATGAGTATGATGGTTACTAAAGGGAATAAATGCTTAGCACTAAAACATATAAATGAGATGGAGGTCTCACGTTTAGCAAGTCCGGCCTCCTACATGGGTTTCTTCACGTTTAGCAAGTCAGGATTTCCACGATATGTGTTGTCTCATGAGATGGAACCTCCACATTAGTAAGTCAAGATTTTTAGTAACAATCTCCTTGACCCTTAACTATGTGCCTACAGAGGACTATAGGTTAGTGGATCCACCTATATAGCTATGTAAGATTGGTTACACCTTAGGAAAGTGTTAGCCCTCTCTTTTTTGTGTGGGAGGAGAACACCGGATTCCATGTAACTCACATGGTATCATGTCGGTTATTGCATTATATTCCTTATAATATGGTAAATTAATAAGTCAAGTATGTGAACTATTATTAGGGCTCGTCTTAAAGGTTACTACATAGGGTAAGGGAGGGTATGGGACTTCTCTTACTCATTGCACATGTTGGATCCTAAGGGATTGTCATAATAGTGTTGTTGTATGACTAAGTTGATGTCATGTTATGTATGTCAAGTTACATATGAACTTATGAAGCAAACATGTTATGATAAGGTATGAGGTTATGTTCTATGTATATAATAAGTGACTTAATATGATGCTTAGCTTTGGATAGGGTTTTGGGGTTCTATTATTGGCATTGCACAAGTATTGATTTGGGTTCCTTATGTGTTGGGTTAATCTCATGTTGTGTGGACTTATAATAATCCATATATGTGCTTGTTGAGTTATTGAACATAAAGCATGGTTTTTGACTAAAATGTGTCTTTTCTCATGCATTGATGATTTTATGCATAAGAACCATAATTAGTGCATGTGTTTTGTACTAACCCGTATTTTTTCCCTTTTTCCCCAACATTGTAGGTTCCGGCCATTAAAGAGCTTCTAGGCCATTTGTCAAGGATACTTGGACTTTTTCCTCCAATTAGTGGTGAGTCGTCCAAGTTCGAGGATGGTGCCTTTGATCTACCCTAGTAGAATTGATATAGTCTAAAAGACATTTATTGCTCCTTATTCTTAAAGACAATTGTTGTAATCCGTAAGTGGCAATATGTACTTGTGTAAGTCTTATGCCCTAATATTGTACTTCGTTTAGATGGTGTAATGTGAGACTATATTATTATACTAACTCCTTATATGTTTATTATATTAACTAAACGAGAAGCCTATGTATGCTTCCTATGCGAGGATTCTAAGTAAACTCCATATGTATACATATGATTAGTATAAGAGAGGTCTATGTATACCTCAGTATGTATAAAGTTTCAATTTTTACGCATTTTGACCTATGAAAAGTAATGATGAATACTAAGAGGCTAGTCTTAGTCCTCTTCGAGGATGACAACGCCGGTTGCGTCTAGAGGGTGCTCCCCGATCGTGACAGAAGTCTTTTGGAGGGAATTTCTTGATAGGTTCTTCCCAAGGGATAAAAACGAGGCAAAAGTGGAAGAGTTCATCAACCTTCGTCAAGGAGGAATGAGTGTGCTAGAATACACTTTAAATTCACTAATTTGTCCAAATATGCCTCTTCTTTGGTGTCCAATCCTAGAGATTAAAAGAACCGCTTTATGACAGGTGTGCACGATGACCTTGTGGAAGAGTGTCGTTCGACGATGCTTCATGACAACATGGACATTTCTCGTTTGATGGTGCATGCTCAACAATTTGAGGAGGGTAGGCTTAAGAGGAAGAATAGAGATACTAAGAGGGCAAGGTCCTACAAAGGAGGTACTTCTAAGGGTAAGTTGGAAATTCAAGACAAACCTAAGTTCAAGAAGAGGTTCTCCAATCAAGTTCCTTCAAATTTCCCCAAGGCTATCAAGGATATGGTGTCTAACCCTAGATCTCAAAGGGGAAGAGGTGGTGATTCGCCAATAGAGAAACCTACTTGTACCAAATATGGTGAGAAACATATGGGTGAATGTCTAGTTGGAACTGATAATTGCTTTGGCTGTGGAAAGAGTGGTCACAATGTGAGGGATTGTCACATGATTAAAGCTCAAGTAAAGGAGAGTAATCAAGAACAAGAAAGTGGTCCAAATTCCAATGCTCCTAAGAAGAACCACTTCTATGCTCTCCGTTCTAGGGGTGATCAAGAGGAATCTCCCGATGTTGTCACCGGTATGTTACAAGTGCTTTCCATTAATGTCTATGCTTTACTAGATCTCGGTGCCACCTTATCTTTTGTAACTCCTTTAGTGGCCATGAAGTTCAATGTGTTACTCCATGTTTTAATTGAACCTTTTTCGGTACTACCCTAGTGGGTAACTCTGTTATTGCTTAAAGAGTCTTTAGGATTTATCCTATATCATTGTCCAATAGAGTTACCTTGGTCGATTTGGTAGAACTTGATATGTTGGATTTTGATGTCATATTGGGGATGGATTGGTAATACGCTTGTTTTACTTCTATTGATTGCCCCTTGTTCTTGATTCCAATTACCTCATATTAACCTTAATGAACTTACTAAAACTTCGGGGAGTCATTTTTTTGATATTTTTAACCTTATGTTGAGGAACTAGTTTAACTTGCTATTTTCCGGGGTGTTACAATGATAATTAGATTGTTACTTATCCGAAGCTTTTCATATCAATTTTTATGTTTTCAT
Organism: Solanum pennellii; assembly: GCF_001406875.1. Classification (NCBI taxonomy): domain Eukaryota; kingdom Viridiplantae; phylum Streptophyta; class Magnoliopsida; order Solanales; family Solanaceae; genus Solanum; species Solanum pennellii. The sequence goes on along the minus strand of NC_028645.1, from coordinate 43,088,459 downwards.
CTTTTTTATCTGCAATTTTAAATTGAAAATACAACATAAATTTTTTTAGCAATTTTTTTGTATAGATAATATCAAAATCACAACTTAATTTGTATTTCTCTATTTTATCATATAATTTATTAATTTTAAAAAATATATTTAATATCTTTTTATCTCAGCGCAAAGCCGGGAGAAATGACTAGTAGCTAAATAAAATATGATAATTCTGAGACATATAACAAAATCATGAAAACCAATTATAAATGAAAAAAGTAAAATTGCACTACGTATTTTTAAAAGAAATGTTATCTAATATATAATCACCTTCACAGTGCTACCAAATAGTAAAGATGTGATACTACAACTTGTTATTTGAGTTACTTTTAATTTTCTTATCTCTATAGATTAAAAAATTATTAACTAAAGATTTTAACACAAAATTTGTGTAAGATCTGTTAGGTGAGCCCCGAGCGTTGGTCATACTCAAGATGTATAGTCGGGCACTTAGGACGTAACTTTTACAAAACTAAGTATAACACTTGAGGCTCTGGGCATTTTTCTAGAGTCCCACCCCATAGTGAGCCCCGAGATGAATCTCAACAAAGTCTTTTGAAAGACTGATTTTTATACCTTCTATCAAATCATTCATACATTTTTAACGAGAAAATCTCATTAATAGTCCCTAAATTATTGGACTATGTCTAAAATATTCTCTTAACTATATATTTATTAGATTTAGTCCTTTAATTATTCAAAATGGTATCAAGACTGGTCCCCGTAACTATATGCCTACCATGTCTAGTCCCTAAACTATACATTTACTAGTTTTAGTCCTTTAAGTATTAAAACATTTATTAAGTTTGATCTTTGCTATTTTTTATACAAATAGTTTAGGTTTGTATTAACAAAACTCATGTCTCTATGAAATTAAATCTTTAACTCTTTTTCGAACTACTTTTTCATCAATTTGCTCCTAAGAAAAGAACATTAATCACAATGATTTAAAATAAAATTCGCAAGAAAAGAATATTTAAACCCTGATTTTATTCAATGGAGAATGAACAAAACTATTTTATTGTTGCTAACGACTAAAGATGCTAAAGTTTATTTTAAAGAGAAAACATAACTTCCAGATAGATATATAGAGAGATTTATTTATATTCGATCGAAATGAATTTCTTGTAATGGGAAAAAAAACTAAAGTCACATATTTTGATTTCATATTATGTACTCCAATGACATTATTGAATGAAATTTGATTAACTTTTTAGAAGTTGAAATTAATAAGATAACAGTTTCGCAACACTTAAGATTTGTTTTATTATAAAATAAATCGGCTTTTGATTCTGTTCATTTCATTTTATTTACGTAGAAAAATTTGAGTAGTAAGATCAAATAATTTATATTTTTATATGAATCTTTTTAAAATATTCACACTGATTATAAACCGTTAACCACTAAAGAAGAGACCATTTTGTTTTGAACTGCTGAAATTAAGTTATTTTCATAAGAATAATTTGACGAAAAATTAGTAGTGAAAGATAAGCAATTGAAAAATGGGTTAAACGTTTAATTTGACGAAGACATCAGTATCGTAAATATCAGTGTAAGGTATTTGTATATATATATAAACACATATCAAACCTGTTAAGTTTTTGAATACTTAAGAAAAATATTGAAACCGGTAAGGGGTCGTTCGTTTGGTAGCAGGATAGAGTTATACATTAGTAATGTGGGTATTAGTTGCACAGATATTAGTAGGGGTGGCAATTTCAGCCTATATAGGTGAAATGAAACCATTTTGCCCATATTAAATTAAATGGATCACTCATATTTTCTTTCATTTTCTTAAATGGGTAATATGGTCTTCAACCTATTTTAGCTCATACAAATATGGACAAAATGGGTCAACACGAGCATCCATATTCAGCCCATATCAGTGAGAAATGAAACAGATTTTTTTTTATTTCGAAAAACCAAAAAATTTAGGAGTCGGTTACTGGAAGGTAGGGGGGGCGATAAATTATTTTTTTTGAAAAATAATCATTTTTTCGTGTTTTAACAACAAAAAATTTTTAGGGAGTAGGTTGGTGGAAGGGGGGGTGCCCGGGGGAGGGGTAAACTTTTTTTTTTTTTTTGAAAAAATAGATTTTTTTTTGTTGAAAATAAAAAATTTTTAGGAGTAGGTTTGTGGAAGGTCGGGGTGCCTGTAGGGAGGGTAAATTTTTTTTTTAGAAAAATAAATTTATTTAAATGGGTTAGAACCATTTTGTCCAAACCATATTTGTCCATATTGTATTTGGATGGATTGTAATCCAAACCATTTTTTCTGAATCCATATTCAACCCATTCAATCCAACCATTTGTCACCTCTATATATTAGTAATGTGGGCATTAGTTATACAAGTATTAGTGAAGTAGGTATTAGTTATGTGGGTATTAATTAAGTGAGTATTAGTTATGCATGTATCAGTTAGTTATATATTAGTTATACTAGTATTAGCTATGCAATATTTAGTTATGCATAATATATTTCTTTGAATGTTGGTTCATTATATTAAAAATTGGTAAATTATATATATATATATATATATATATATATATATATATTATACCATTTTTTTACAATCACATTCTTTCCTTCTTTAACTTTGTATTTTTTCTTCTTGCCACGACCCAAGGCTACCCCTAGATGTGACACGACGTACAATACTTCGAAAAGTCTCATACAAGCCTCATAGCATATCATTGCATAAGACATAGGGAAAAAGTGCAGAAATTTAGAACTTCTCTTTACCAATTATAGTCAAATAGCATTAAATAAATGTAACCTCAATACTACTCAACCATGATCCATCATATAAGCCCTAAATTAATTCATTCATGTATACAAGCTTTACTTATAAGTAATTTATATCTAGGTCATCTATTCTAAAGCAATTCATAAAGAAGTTCATCAATCTTAGAAGGTCACATCTAAACCCTCAATTTACCTCTTTCATGTCATAACCCTTGACCATATCAATTTAATCCTAAAATCATAGGTTAATCAAGAACACATGCATAATCATGCTAAAGTCATGTATTGCATCATAAACAATCATTAATTACTCAATTGAGCCAACATACATGTAACACTCCGAAAGTTCATGACTCTAGAGCCTCACTAGAAGAACTAAGACTTGAAACACTGTTTCTAAGCCTAAAATAATGTATTGGAGCTAATAAAGAAGTGTTAGGTTCAAAACATTAAGAAATAACCATGACATCCGGAGGATTGTGAAATGTGCACTAGTGTGCCTAGGTATGTTTCATGAGGTTTTAAGAGTCAGAATTTAGGGAAATTGGGTAAAAAGGTGTTGAATATGTATTAAAGTGTGTTAAGGGTTGAAACATCCAGGTACGAATCCCCAAGGACCACCCTAAGGGTCCTTGGAGAGAATCCTTCCATTTGACCGAAAACTGTCAAATTGACAGTAGCCAAACGACGAGCCAATCGACGAACCGTCGATGGTTCAACGGCCCGTCGATGGTGGTCATTGGCCAACACTTAGATTTTCTAAAAAAAGGTCCAAAAACATAGTTTATGACCCAAACCACGGACCAGCAGGACGGCCCGTGGTCCAGTCGACGGTCCATTGGTCGGGGTCTCGTGGGTTAGGGTTGAGTTTCACTGTAAAGTTTTAAGTTAAATGACTAATTAGTTAGTTGTTTAGGTGATTAATTAAGGGTTAATGTGTGGTTAATTACTTTAATTGGGGAACTATATAAGACCTAACCCTCAATAAACTAACCTATCACCCATATTTCCCAAACCCAATTCTCTCCAACTTCTCTCTACTGTCTCTCTCTATTCAAAGACTCCGTTGAAGACCAAGCTTTAAGGATAACTAGGGCTTCAAGACTTCATCTATTCTCCATCAAACACTAAGGAATCCTAAGGTATGGAATCTATTCATTCTTGGGATCTCTTTCCCCAAGAGGTTTTTCAAAATTTGTTTCTAATGAAGTCAAAAACATAGGTTTTCTTCCAATTTCGTAATTGATCTTTCAAATAGATTTGATGTTGGTTTCCTTTAATTTTTATTTATAGATTATGATTATATATTGGTTAATTGTTGTAGTTGTTAGTCTTTTACCTAGTTCTATGGAAGAAACCATGATTGAACCCTTTTCCCTTAACCCTAGGTTATGGATTGAGGTTGAATTGATAAGTGATGATACAATTGACTTAGTTCTTGTATATATTACTATTGTATGATATTATTAAGTGAATTTATAGAAGAATATGGCTGGATTGATGGTAAGATCTTGAAGGAGGCTTATGAGGCTATGTGGTAAGACTTTATGATCTTGAGTTCTTTACTTCAACGTTGATGATTTATACTTGATAATGGTATTCAATTGAAGTACTGTATATGATTCATTAAGAAGATGATGATATGATGATTACGATGAAATGTCTTGACTATATGAATTGTGAGATCGCGTTAAGGGTATGATGATACAAGGTTGAATGTGAATCACTTGTGTGCCTTACTATGATATGATTATGGTATGTTTATCTCACAAATGAAGGGTTGTCATGAAAGGACATTCTCATGCAATAATACCTAATGAGCTAATGACATGATATACAAGGGGTTAGTCTCCTATGGCCAATGCTAAGATATGATGATTAAGAAAGACTTAAAGACACTTCAAAAAGGGACTTTAGCTTAGCACCGAGTGAACTTGACAATGAGAGGTGTTGACTCCCCCAATGGAATGGAGATTCACCTTTTGTTCTCATGATATAAGGACTTCAATGCTAATGGGCATGTAGAGGGTTCCTTAACTATATTGCCTCCATAGCAATACTAGCTAGTGGATCCATCTAGAATGTTATGTTCATGTTTTGGTTCTATTTTGGCAAGTAGACCACCTTCTTTTGGTGTAGGATTTCATGACAACGGACATGTTTAGCTCACATGGTTTATTGCCAGTTAAGACGATTGTTCCCAAAAGTAAAATGAAAGTAATAAAGTGAACACTAACTAGGGTGACTTAAGGGGTTCTACTTAGTGTAGGTAGGGGTATGGGACTCTACTTATATATGACACAACTTCACCTTGAGGGAAGTCCTAATAGCTTGTTCTTATGTACTTATGATATGAATGAAATGTATATGTTGACTTTACATGGTAATGATTCTATAAGATGTTAGTTTCATTGATGAACATGTTATTTCTCTGGTTTGATGTACATGATTATGAATATGCATGATGTGAAGATATATGGAATGTAGACATTGCTTCTGATCCTTTTCTTGGTTTACTTGATTGTGTGGGGTTATGGGGCTTCACATAAGCATCGCACTTGTAGGCTTCGGAAGGGGATTATGGGTAAGGGTCTTACACGTTGTTATGTTATGAAGTCTTATACATGAATGTTGATGAGACATTATTTTGGAGTTGTTATGTTTATATGATCTTGGTATGATGTCATTCATGTTGATATGACCTTATGTTGATAATATCCCCGTTGACTTGACTTTATGATGATGTTAGTCTTGTGTGGAATATGGACTTGTCTTAAGTGAATGTGTGATCATTGGCTTGTATGTGTTCTTAATTGTGCATAAAGGCTTTTGAAAGTAACTTGGCATGGTTTTGAACTAAATGTCCTTTTAAGCATGATTTCAATGGTTTTACTTGCATATGTTTCCATACTTTGTACATGTGGTTGTACTAACCCATATTATTTCCTTTTCCCTAAACAATGTAGGTTTGGGCCATTGAAGTATAGGAGGCCACTTTGCAAGAAGACTTGGACTATTTTCCCCAAGTTATTGGTAGGTCCTCCATGTTTGGGATGTTACATTTTCACTATTCTAACTATGAAGTTGTTATGTCTAAAAACACTTGTTCATTCTTTTATCTTTGAGACTATGATTGTAAGCCGATATGTGGCTCGTTTGTATTAAAGTATGGGCTATGACCAAATGTTGTAATACTCTTTAGATGGTTTAATGTGAGACAATGTTATTAGACTATTTTCTATGTATTGGTTATGTTGTTTAAATGAGAAGCCTATGTAAACTTCACTAAGCGAGGAGTCTATGTAAACACCATATATGATATGTGAGAGGTCTATGTATACCTCAATATGTAAAAAGTTTTAATTTTCCACATTTTTGACCTACGATATGTTATGACGAATGCTAAGGGCTTGTTCAAGTCCTCTCCAAGGACGATGACGCTGCTTATGTCTAGAGGGTACTCCCTGGTCATGACAATACAACAATACCTACACTTGAAGATTTTTATTGGGAAAATGGGGGGTTTCATGGGTTCTTGGGGGAATCCTTAATGATTCATTAACTAATTCAACACAAACATAATCAATTCTCATACTTCTAATACCATCCCACATCATCAATTCATGATTTAGAAATATGAGGGAATCATGGGTCCATAGGGGATTTTCATCACAAATCAACAATACTTCATTCATTCAATCATAATTCATCATAATTAACCATAAGCAACCTTAAATAAACAATTGGAAATGTTTTGGAAGAAGACTCATGACATAACTTTCTGTTAAAACGATAGTGAAAAGACCCAAGAAGTTACCTGACTGTTAACTGCCGAAATGGCATGATGAACGCCCTCACAGGCCATCAGCATCACCACGGCTCGTTAAACGGGTCGTGAAGAATTTTCTGCCTGACAATACTTCACTATTTTGGGCATAACGTTTTACCTTGAGATCGAAATTGGGCAAACTCGGTGGCGTTGGAAAGATAATTGTCACATCCGGGTTTACCCCCTAGATGTAACTGACGTCGTCGTCCTTTTCAAGGATTAAGACTAGACTCTTAGTCTCATATAATTACATTCATAGGATGAAAAATGCGGAAAATTTAAAACTTTCATTATCATTACTTGGAGGTTTACATAGACCCTTAGTATAGGAAGGTTACATAGCCTTCTACTTTTATTGCACATACATATATATATAATATAAAAATAGTCTCAACGATTGTCTCATCTCATACCATCTAAACGATTATCACAATATGGGCATAGCCCTTACATCAATCCAACAAGACCACATATAGGTCATACAAAAGTATAGTACTCAATTGAAAAGGAAAAAAATGAAAGAGTCATTAAGCTCATAACAAGTCCATAAGCTAGATGATGGCATTGCCCTCGGAAGTTGAGGACCAACCCCACTTGGATGAAAGGAAGAATCCAAGCCTTCAACAATGTCGCCTTCCAAACTCTTCAACGACTGTAACATAAAATGTTTGGGAAAAAGGGAAGAAAATGGGGTTAGTACTCCACATGTTCTAAGTATGAGACCTTATACACATATACAAGCAAAACATGCTAAAAAGGGACTTTTAGATAAAACATGCCATGTTACCCTTTTAGGAACTTAATGCAAAGTCAAGCAAGTCATATCAACCAACCAAACATGCTTACTATCTCAACAAGTAATACTTATCCCAACATACTTGAAACCATGATTCACTACAACTCTATCATTAAGGAATAATATCACAAGAATGAATAAGAGTCAATCATATCATAATAAGCAAGACAACTATTCATGAATCCTTATCAAGTCAACAAGTGCAATAACCAAGCAAGCCCCATGACCTTGCCCAACCAAGTAAACTTAACAAGAAAACACAACTAATGTCCAACTTTAACAATATATTCCAACTACATATATCAAGAGAATAATCATCATCATATATAGACATTTACATTGTAGCATCAACATATTATCATCATATACACCATTATCATAAGCTTACATAATAGCAACTTCCTAAAGCTTCCATCAAAGTCAACTAGTGCAAGACATAGGTAGAGTCTCATACCCCTACCTAGTCTAAGTTAAACCTCTCAAGTCACCTTAGATAGTTCATAATCTATCACTTTATTTTACTTTAGGGAACACTTGCCTTAACCGATATAGACCACATGAGCTAAGTGTGGAATCTGGTGTTGTAAACCCTTACACCGATGGAAGGTGGTCTATCGACCAAAGTAGAACCAAACACAAACATAGCTTTCTAGGTGAATCCACTATCTAGTCTTCTTATTGGAGCAACAATGTTCAAGAACTAAGAGATAATATATTCCCTCTTGATACCACTTGGTAGTTGGAGCCTCCTCTAATGGGAATCCATTGGATGAGTATTCCTCTTTGGGAAGTCAACATCTCATATAGAACTATAGGGCGAATCTTCCTCTTTGGGAAGTCATCACCTCCCATTGTCAAGTTCACTCGGTCCTAAGCTAAGTCCCTTTATTGAAATGACTTTAAGCCTTTAATTAACAATCATAACTTAGTTTAGGTCATAGGGTCTACCCCTTGTATAATCATCATCATCAATAGCTCAATAAGAATTGTATGAGTATAAGTCCTTTCATCACAATTCATATAAATGAGGTTTAACACATTAGCATTTCATAGCATATCAAGGCACATTGATAGTTTTCACCATCCTTATATCACATACATCTTAATCAACCTCACAACATAGTCAATACATTTCAATTCAACAGCATACCATCCTACAAATCCTAATACGAGGCATACTCTAATATAATATCATGACTTAACCACAATTAATTACAATTGGAAGTAGAGATAGAGATTCTAAGACTTACCAAGTCTTCCTTATAGTTCATCAACAAGGTCTTACTATCAACCCATAACTAAACCCAATTTGGGGAGTAACATCATCACACAATGATAACCAATAAGATAACAAGGCCAATTGCATCTCTATAACACAATTCAACAATAGATCACAATATACATAGGCTAATTTGACATTACAATTTGATGGTGAATTCGTCCCTATCCAGCCCCCAAACCCTAATCCTTGCTAGTTTTCAATGGTGAGTTCAAGTAGAGAGAGAAAGAAGAGAGAAGGAAGAGAGTTTATTTATAAGTTGTCTTTAGATTAATGAGGGTTGAGGGTATTTATATTGGGTCTTAATATACTTAATAAAACTCCCTTAAACCCCTAATTAATCACCTAACCCCCTAACTAATAAAATGAAACTAACTTAAATAAATCAAAAACTCGACCCTCACAGACGAGACCCCAATTGACGGGCCGTCTATGAGTCAACGGTCCCTCACCCCTCCGTCCTGCACTCCGTCGATGAGTTCAAAGACTGTGCAGGCGAGGGGCTTCCATGCATTGGCTAAGTGTGGGACAACGGTGGCATCGACGCCCCGTCGATCCACACACGGACCGTAGCCTGCACCTCTGCACTCCGTCGATAAGTTTAGAGGTTGGCGGGTGAAGGGACCTTCTCAACCATCCTAAGTGTGGGATGACGGTGGCATCGACGCCCCGTTGTTCCACAAACGGGCCGTTTTCTGTCCCGTCGATGCACACTGCCAGGCAGTGTTGCTTCAAATGCTAGGGTCCTCCTCAAGGGCCCTTGGTTGGTCCTTGGGGAGTCGTACCTGAACGTTTCAACCATGAAACAACTCAAACACCTATTAGCTACTCTTCCACAAATTTTCGTACATTTCGACTCCTAAAAGTTAGTCAAATAGGCTAAGGCACACTAGCACCCCTTTGAGCCAACTTCCAGAACGTCATGGACGTTCTTGGACGTTTTAGTTCTTAAACATTCTAAATGACCTATATTCAATAAAATGGACTTAAAGACAGTACTTGAACCCCATGGCACCTATGTTAGGCTTTACGACACGTCTTGAATTTTTCAAGGTGTTACAATAACTCAGACATATTTAATTCTTTAGGTCATGACACACCTAATTCGTTTTGAGCTAAGAGATATGGTTATTTGAAGTTGATCCTAAACTCTAAGTCTAATAAAAAATCCTTCACGTGAGGCTCCACGAGCTGCGGTGCCTACCACGAGCCGTGGAGCCTCTCGTGGTCATGATACAGTAGCTAGAAAACCTTCCATTAGCCCCTAAAAATCTAACTCATAACCACGACCTCTCTCACGACCCATGGTGGCCTTGACGAGCTGTCTTGTGGCTCGTGGGGAGGGTCGTTCTTTTTGGCAGCTTTGTGAAGCTACTGTCTCACCTTCACGAGTGGTCCCACGATCCGTGGTGACCACCACGAACCATCTAGGCTCTCGTGGGTGGTTGGCAACCATCTTTAGCTACTACTAGGCATCATGGGCACCACCACGAGTTGTGATTCCCTTCACGACTCGTGTGGGCACTCGTGGAGGGTGTGAAGGACCAATTCTCTAGTTCATGCTTAACACTTAGCCCCTAGCTTAATATACTAAATTTCGAGGTGTTACACTTCTTTAACTTTGTATTGAAATTAAAACTTTTCTTTAATCATGTAAAAGAAGAAAGTATTCGAGTGAGAATGATAAGGGTAATATTGTCATTATAACTTTTTATCTACGGATTAGCTTTACACGTATTAATTATTTCACCTTCTACTCCGCATAAATAATACACAAATTTGCTCATAAATTATACATGTATTAGTCATACAAATTTGAAATTGTTAATCAAACGTCGTATTAATTTTATACATGAAAAACTTTTTTTCTTATCCACCTACCAAACACCGCATTAATTCTATACATGAATAACTTTTTTCTTATCCACCTACCAAACAACGTATAAATTATATACATGAATAACTTTTTTCTTATCCATCTACCAAACGTCGTATAAGTTATACAAACTTTAATATAAGGATGAAACTTATTTTATTGAGCTACCAAATAACCCCTATAGATCATTATAAATGTATTAGTAATGTGGGTACTAGTTATGCAGACATTAGGAATGTGAGTATTAGTTATGCAAATATTATTAATGCAGATATTAGTTATGCATATATAAGTAATGTGGGTATTAATTATACAAGTATTAGTAATGTATGTATTAGTTATGTAAGTATTAGTTATGCACGTATTAGTTAATCAAGTATTAGCTATGTAGAGTTTAGTTATGCATAAATTATTTCATTAGGTGTTGCTTTTTAATATTAAAATTACTAAAATTATATATTTTTTAAATTCTAACAATTTTTTACAATTATACCATTTCCTTCTTTTAACTTTGCTTTTAACTTTGTATTTAAATCATTTCTTTAATTATGTAGAAGAAGAAAGTAGTCAAGTAGGAGCGATAAGGGTAATATTGTCATTTTAATTTTGTATTCATATATTAAATATCCACATATTAATTATTCTAACATCTATTCCGCATAAAATACACAAATTTCGTCATAATTTATACATGTGTTAGTTATCCAAATTTCAAAATTGTCTACCAAACGTCGTATTAATTTTATACATAAATTACTTTTTTTTTATCCACCTACCAAACACCGTATTAATTATATACATGAATAACTTTTTTATCATCTACCTACTAAACATCATATTAATTATATACATGAATAACTTTTTCTTATCAATCTAACAAACGCTGTATAAGTCATACGAACTCTAATACATGAATATTTTATCCAACTACTAAACGATCCCTAATTGAATATTTAAGAAACAAAATCGGTAAATGTATAGTTAAGGAACGAGATAGTTAAAAGACTAAATTCAAAAATTATATATTTAAAAGACCAAACTTGATAGCATTTGAAATAGTTAAAATGACTATATATATATATATATATATATATAATGGACATTTAATAGTTAAGACCCATTCGTGACATTTTCTTCATTTTTAACACACCAAGTCAAACCTCTCCCCAATTAATTTTAGTGCAGCCAAGCGGGTTGATCGAGAGAGGAGGAAAATACCCAATTTATATTTGAAAAGGATATGAAAAAGCTTCCCCGCTGCGGCTGGTGAAGGAAGTTGGAAACAATGGAAGCAGTGGCGGAGGGACTTTGGGGACTGGCAGATTATGAGGAGAAGAAGGGAGAAATCGGAAAAGCTGTGAAATGTTTGGAAGCTATATGTCAAAGCCAAGTTTCTTTCCTTCCTATTATCGAGATTAAAACACGCCTCCGCATTGCTACTCTCCTTCTCAACCACTCCAATAATGTCAACCATGCCAAATCCCATCTCGAACGTTCTGTAAGTCATCTTCTTAACAACAACAATTATGCTTTTCATTTGGGATTTAAAATACCCTTCTTTTAACTAATGCTTGCTTACATGCTTCAGCAATTGCTGTTGAAGTCCATTCCCTCATTCTTTGAGCTCAAATGCAGAGCATATAGCTTGTTGAGCCAGTGTTACCAGCTAGTCGGGGCTATTCCTTCACAAAAGCAGATACTGAACAAGGGTTTAGAACTTATTTCGACTTCTGAAGATGGGTATGTATGCCTTCTTTTGCACCTTGTATTACTATTGACCATGTCCACATTTGCCGGCATAAACTAGTACAAGTTGGATTTACTTAGAGTCCTCCACTTCTAACCTAGAAATTGAGAGTTCCAGTCACAAAGGGTATTGGGTCAGGTTTACCAAATAAAAAGAAAACAAAAATTGGGGCACACTTACAACTATTTAATCTGCTTGTTGCAACATGGCCTTAACTGTCATAATTTTTAATTAATGGTCAGTTAGAGTTTTGTGCTAAGCTATTGTCATGAGTCAAATCCCCATAAGCTGAGATGACACCCACCTATCCCAAGTCAGGCAAACTAAGGCATTTTATAAGATATTAAATTAAGCTAATGCAAAACATTAAAGTCTAATAGTAATAAATAATTTAATATGAAGCTAGAGATAAGAATCTAATACAATGCTGTAACGTAACCCAAAATTCATCCGAAGGACTAGCTACCCTAACTAGGAATGAAAATACAACTATGTTCGGAATGTAGATAGTTTGATTGAATGAAAATACAATTGACTAGAATAGGACAAATGTCATGGAGGCCTTGCGGTTGTGAGCTGGTAACTCACTCATGGATTCCGTGAGTACTAAGATTTGAACCGGCATAAAAAGTACATAAGTACAGTATGACTACACCAAATGTACTCCACAAGTATCATACCGCTCCTAATAGAGTAGTGTCTAATGTTACTAATAGTGAACAGTGAACCAATACCTTCAACAAGTACAACATATTAAAAGAGAGAAAAAGGAGAAGGAAATGGAACAAAAGACATGCATTTAGTAAGGTGTTAATATCAATTAAACGACCATCAGAATACACAAAAGTTAGACATGCACAACTCATATGATCATTCAAAACCAAGTAGAAATTAAGAAATACACTAAGCGTCATTTGGTAGAGTGTACAAGAATAATGCTAAATAGAGTGTATTAGTAATGCTTGTATTAGCAATGCATGTATTAGTTATGCTTGCATTAAATATTAATTATACGTAGATTATTTTAATGTATTGTTTGGTTTGATGGATTCAAAATAAATGCATTGCATAAAAAATTATTTACAAAGACACTCTCCACTATTATGGTGGAGAAGATATAAATAAGGTTTTGAGGGGCAATTGAGTCTTTTATCATGTTAATGCATGCATTAGATCTATTGCATAACTAATACCTAAAAGTTCTTGGTATTAGCAATGCATACCTTAATACACAATAAAGTGTATAATTAATGCAAGCATTAGTTATACATAGGTCAGAAAGGAGTACCAAACAAGATACTAGTATTACAGAAGACTAATACATGGATTATTTTTGGTAATACATTTTATCAAACAACCCCAAAGGATTCAATCTTCAACACTTGTATAAACCTACTCAACAGAATGAACTTTCAATGCAACCAGTGTGCACACCGCAAGGGAGGTACCAAAGTTGTGACTTATGAGGGAATAATTCATATCCACACGTACACATTGTTCATATCAATAATCTCATGAACTCAATAGTCCTAGCCCCCACATCTCTGTATCGAATTGGACTCACACCATCCCCATTACTATGTCAATATCTGACTCACACAGTCCCAATATTTCCATATCATAGCTCTACAATAGTATCATATCAAGAATAAGGAGCAGATTAAGAAATATAATGTATAACATGTAGAAGTTAAGTTATAACTTCAACAAATATAGAGATTAAGTCATGTCATTATAGTATATGTATGGAACGTAAAGCTACACTCTAGCATTCCAAATATTAGAATGTGAAAAGGAACAAGAATAACATATAGAATCCTACTTGGAAAAGGATTGTGATGTAGTGTCCTAGTTGGAAAAGGAGTCTGATTAGTGTCTATAAATAAAGGTCTTAATGTTATAATGCCAATTTTCCCACTATTTCTAACATGGTATTAGAGCCTCTACAATCTTGGTAGAGAAATTAAAAACACTTACGCAATCGACAGATGGTTATAAGTTATAACATATATAGCCGCCTGTTTGACCAATGATTATGTTAGCAAAAGTTGAGGCAATACTATGTGCATGAAAAATGAACATGCTGTGAAAGACTGATTTGAGGTGAATTCAGGACAAAAAGTAGTCACCTTACTTCTTTCGTGTGGCTTCTTAGATTTGAGTTGTGCAGCAATGTGCAACTCTCTAGTGTCTATTTTCTCATATTTGTTTTGTGTAATGCCATGTATCTTTTCGATGACTAATTTTCTCATATCTGATTTGCATAGCATCTTACATCTTTCCAGTAACTACTTTCTCTTATCCGATTTGTATAGCATCGTGCATCTTTCCAAACAACGTTCTCATATCTGAACTGCGTAGCACCGTGCTTCTTCTCGGCGACTCTTTCAATCTAATTTGCATAGTTTTGTGCATCTTTTTCGGGACTCCTCAAACATTACGTAGTTTCACCTCACCTTTTGTTAGTGTTTAGCGAAAGTCAACACCATCAAGAGGTATATTGTCTGTCACACCCTGAGCCTACACCCTGGGCGGGACTAGCACTTGAGAACCATTGCGGGCCCCAAGTGAATCCTTGGCCTGGCTAGACTCTCAGTAGAAGACTTAAAGCATTAGTAAGAGAAAACAAAAGCAACTTTACTCAAGTGTCTCAAAATAAACTTAGCTAGCGTTTGGCCGTAGATTTCCAAATATTCTTGACAAATATTATTTGTGTGAAAATTTGGGTGAAATTTCACCATGTGTTTGGCCATACTATCATAATATTTGGGAAATATATTTCACTTTTTTAGAAAAATATGATTTATACCCATAAGTTTTAAGAATATCAAAACTAACCATAAGTTTATATTACAAGTTAATTGGATCTTTGTTACAACAATAACAAATAGTGTCCATGACACTAAAGCAATATGGTGATTTGGAGTGAGTGCAACAAGCATCATTTCATACATCGTGAAGTAGACAAAACACATGACTTCGTTATCTTGAGTCGATTATTCATCATTTTCATCAATAACCATATTATCATTTAACATCCACTGTATATTTCACTATTTCTTTGGAATTAATGTAAAAAGTCATGTAATACAACGTAAACAACAACTATAGAGGGTGTTTTTGTAAAAGATAAAAGTTTGGGATAAAATTTCAATTTTAAAAGATCTCAAGTAATGAGATTGGCCCAAATCCTAGAAAAAATTAGTACTTGGGAATTTGGGATATTTGTCAAAAATATTTGCCAAATAATGGCAAAGTGTACGGACAAATACTATTTGCCAAGTTTTTCCCCAAATATTATTTGGGAAATCTATGGCCAAACGGGCCCTTAGAATCTTTTAGAAATAAAAATTCAACTAGCCAAAGTGGTAACTCCAGTCTTAAGATAAACAAGACCCCCGGTCATCCTAACAATTGAAATAACAAAACATACTAAAAAGGATCCTCCGAAAAGCAAGGAGACTCACCAAATGATTCAGAAGCTCAACTGGATCAACGAAGCGCTAGTACATTTGAATATATGAGCACAAGGGGAAAACTAAGCATGAGATAAGCTTGAACTGAAATCTGAAAGAAACACTTACCTCGCCTCATGGATTTTTAACCCAATGGAGAAATAAACAACAATAATGATGCAGTTTGTATAAAGCATTTATACCAATAAATAACATCTCAATGTATTGGAAAATACAATAATATCTCAGTTGTATATAAGAATACAAAAATCAACTCTATTTGGGAGATTCTCTAACCGACAAACATCAGTATGAGCTATGTGATAATTTAACGTCTCGCCCATGCTATCAGAACTATCCTATAACTTGCCGGGATATAAAACGCCACAACTAAGTTGATCAACTAGTCTTTGCTAAAAAACATTAAGGAATCTTCTAAAGAATATGACCCTTTCTACCCACGATGACTTCATGGTTTATGGAGACTTGAGTTATTATGAACTCGTCCCCATATTGCTGCTCAATACTACTCCCAAGATATACTCAACTCATATGTTTGAAAACGTAATTCTTTCTCTGTGGTTCGAGGTTATTACTCAAAATACTTATCTCTTAAAAGAGATGGAACTCAAAACTCATCATGAAAACTCATTTGGAACTTGGTCTTTCCTCTTATCTTAAATGTGAAAACATTTACTCTTTGGGAGTACTTACTCCCCATACATCATTTTAAAGAAATGGACTCGACTCTACTCTTTCTCAAACTCAATGCTTAAGTCTTTAAAACAAGTTTGAAACGATTGTATAAGACTTTTAAAAGACTTTAAGAACTCTCTTGACTTGACTCTTAGCTCTACCTTGAATTTGAATTATGGATTCAAGGGTTATGATCTCATGTTATGGATGATCTCTCGGTGTTTAAACGTATCTTAGAGTGTAGAAAACAACTAGAAAACATAGGTACGATTTGAGGGAACTCAAACGAAAAGAAGAGGGAAAGGGTAGAGGACTTGGCGACCTTGGCGTACTCATTGGCGACCCTGAACACAGAAGCTGGCTTGGGGTGAACTGAGTGGTGCAGTGCCCAGAGGACGAACTACTGCCTCTCTGGTGCATTGAGTGGCGCGGTGCGCCAACCCCTTACCCAGAAATGCGATGAAACCTTGGATTTTTTCCTCTTTCCTCCTCTCTCAAAGCCCTAGCGTAATTTTGTAATTGTGTAAAAAACTGAACTAAATCAGGTTAGACCCCAAACAAATTACCAAAAACGAATTTAATTAATTGGGTAGGGAAAAGACCAAAATACCCCTCTTAAATCTGATTAACTTTCCTTGATTGGACAACCCGACTATAAACAGGCATATCTTCCTCATACGAGCTAGAAAATTAGCAAACTCGGTGGCGTTGGAAAGATAATTCAAAGGCCTTTAATTTGATATCTTGTAGCCCACCTAACTTATCATGTAGTAAGAGTTATGATCGTTTGAGGTTGACCCAAAATTCATACTTAACATATCTTGTCAAATTTTGGATTTTTATTCTTTTCGGAAATGGTTCTTTCTAATTCTAGCTCTTTCAAATAGTGGTGTTACAGTGTCTCCTTGCGACCAAACCACAGTTGGCGTCGCTGTGAATTAACCTCCCACACACTTCCATGCGCCACCAAGAGATCATCATTTTCAACGTGATCTGACCACGCGTTGGCACGTGGGCTTGTTTTGGCTAGTTTTTGGGGGCTTTATTTTCAAGATCTACTCATCTATTGATTTCGAGACTACCTATATGTGTTATACTAGTTTTTCGGTGAATTTCTTGTTCTATATCAACTACTTGATTTCAAGATGATTCATATATTTCATACAAGATTTTGAGCACTTTCCACAAAAGTTACATTGTTTCTGGCATATGTTGAGTTTCCAGTAGTGTTTTCTCTCTTTGAGGTTTACTTTCGTCCAAAGAGTATACTCAAATGTTTAGGCTAGATTACTGCTATAATTTCTCCCGTGGCTAAAATAGCATTTGTCCACATTCATGGCTGTCAATCGCCATTGTTTTTTTGATTAGTTGGACACTAAGAATGTTTTTCTCCACATTGATCTCGAGAAAGAAGTCTAGATGAAGCAACCACCTCTTTTGTTGCTCAGGAGGAGTCTAGTAGCCTTGTATGTCGATTGCACAAGTCACTCTATGGTCTGAAACAATCTTCTTGAGTTTTGTTTGGGAAGTTCAACATAGTAATTCAAGAGTTTGGCATGACTTATAGTGGAGCTGATCATTTTGTGTTATATTAACTTTCTGCATCAAATCCCGTATATCATGAAAGGACTAAGCACAATGAGATTGACTGTCAATTTGTTAGAGAAAAGATACTCTCAGGAGATATTGTTACAAAAATTTGTGAAGTCGCGTTATCAACTTGTAGATATCTTCATCAAGCCCATCACTCGTGCTCGTATTAATTGCATCTATAACAAGCTTGATACATATGACTTGTATGCACCAAGCTTGAGGGTAGTGTTAGAATATGAATAGGAACATGAATAGCATATAGATCATACTTTGAAAAGTTTTTTAATGTAGTGTCCTAGTTAGAATAGGAGTCCTAATGTTGTGTCTATGAATAGGATCTCAATGTAATAATGTAAATACACAAATCAATAATTGATAACAAGGGAAACTCGTAGCCACTATCCTTTGGGTGTTCACATATTAAAACCCCCGGTCCTATGCAATAGCTCGCAAATCACACAGGAGAGGTAACCCGCACTAGGCAAGTCCGGTGCAACTAGCTTGATCCAGAAGGCAAACCCCTTGCTTTCCCTGGCAAGGGGTTTCGAACTTGAGACCTCCAACATGGAAGTCCCAAGCCCAAACCACTAGGCCATCTCGAATGACCCACAATTCAATAATATTCTTCTCCATATTTCTTGCACCAAATAAATCTCTTCAATTGTTGGGTAATTGTATATATGCTTGTCACGCCATATTTACGCCACCCTCTCAATACAAAGAACATAACACATAAAGTTTGGGAATAATTCCCCTATTGAGATAAAAAGGCTTAATCAAGCTAGTGTTCACCCCTTAAAGAATGCCTTTCCATGCCTGGACACATCCAAACGGCTCAACTCTAGCCAAAAGAATACATAACAACGTTAGAAGAGGCTAGGAACTCAATCCCATTAATTAATACTTTGTCTAGGTCAAATTCAACAAAAGTCAACTCTAAAAAGACAAACTCGAGCCCCATGGTCAAAACCCACTAGCTAAGAATTCTAAGTTTTCGCTTAGATTTTCATATCATGTCCATTTACATGCTCAAATCCCAAAGTTAATGGTTCTAGAGTTCATGTCCTGTATCCTCAATCTTACACTTCAAATTCCATGTTTAAAGACTCAAATCTAGCATATAATCGTGTACAATCACCAAGATTAGGTGTAGATCGTCATCTTGGGGATATATGTTGAAAGCAACCGAAAAATCCCTCTCTACCCGTAGCTTAGCTCGTAAAAATATGGAGCTAAAATGTCAAAAATCCCGAATTCGGCCCTTTTATACTAAAGGGAATCAGGGATACCCTGGTGCTTTTTTAGATCCGCAATCATGATAGGCTCATTGCACAATGAACTTTCACCATATCCTAATATGTTGGAAAAGCGAGCCTCACTAACAGCAATTGTGACACACAACAATAAAAAAAATTAAATCTGCAACTGCTGGATATGATTTTTGAGTCTAAATCTCATCTGAGCCTCTTGGGATCCCTATCCAAACCATCCTCACAAGTACCAGAACGCAATATGGACTTATGGAAAGTTTCACATAAATGAACAAGATTCAAATACTCAAAATGAAGGGTTGGAGGATGGGGATGTTAACTATCTAAGCGCCTTTCTTGTAATATCAGATAAGTAATAGAAGTATCTTTTCTAATCTAAAGCAATTTAAGTATCATTTCTACTTGCCAAATGCCAACATTACTGATTTCCTCCTTTATTTTATGGGCACTTAAAGTTCTTGGTTATTTTATTGATATGCCTGTCATGTTTATGCCAAGTATAATTAGATATGATCACCAATATTTTAATAAGGGGTCGTTTGGTAGAATGTATAAGAATAATGCAAAATATAGTGCATTAGTAATGTTTTCATTAGTAACGCTTGTATTAGTTATGCTTGCATTAGTTATTGTTGGAAAAAATATGTTTATACAATCCTATTAGAAATAGGAATATATTTATACAATCCTATTAGAATAGGAAGAGGAATACTAAATAGTATCTTACTTGGTAAAAGATTGTATTCTAGGGTCTATAAATAGGGTCTCAATGTAATAATGTTTTTTGACACTAGTAACATTGTATTTCAGTCAGTACTTGGGTAGTACTGAAAAACCATATTTACAAAAAGAAGAAAAATGTTAAAGTCCTTCCAATGCTAAGCCAGGAACTAGATGGATCCTAAACCATCTATGATTGACTCAGTCTCATTGGACTCCAGGAAATGTATGCCTCTGAGATTAAGGAAAATCTGCCACAGTTGAATAGTGAAATTGCAGTGTAGAAGAGGTGTTTTACTGTCTCTGTATCCTTACCACATAAGGAGCATCTGTTGCATAAAGATATACCTCTCTTGGCCACATTGTCCAATGTCAGAACTGCTTCATTGGCTAGCAGCCAGGTGAAGCATGCCACTTTTTGTGGCACTTTGACTCTCCAAATTTGCTTCCAAGGCCATCTAAAATCTTGATTCTCCAAGACTTGTTTGTTTATATCCCTCATTCACCCTGTATCTTCCTTTGTTGTGCCCATGCCACCATCTTCACTTGGTTGGATTCCTTGGGAACTCTCCAGTAGTTTGAAAAGTTCAAACATTTTGGGAATTTCCCAGTCATTCAAGTTTCTTCTAAAGATCATATTCCATCCTTGTGGTGACCACATTTCAGCAACAATTTTTTACAAATTAGGTACATGAATTGTATGCACTAGCTTGAGGGGGAGTGTTAGAATAGAAATAGGTTTATACAATCCTATTAAAATAGGAATATGTTTATACAATCCTATTAGAATAGGAATAGGAATACTAAATAGTATCCTACTTGTTAAAGAATTGTATTCTAGGGTCTATAAATAGGGTCTCACTGTAATAATGTAAGATTTTTCTATGTAATGTTTGGTTTGGTGTACTAAAAATATTATGCATTACATAGTTTTTTTTTTATAAAATATTTGTTTACAAAAATACCCTCAACAAATATAATGGAAAGGATGTGAAAAGTGTTTTTAAGGGCAATTGTGTCTTTAATAATGTTAATGCATGCATTAGAACTCATTGCATTACTAATGCATAGAAATAGATGGTATTAGTAATACACTCTTCAATACACAATAAAGTGTATTTACTAATGCAAGCACTAGTTATGCATAAATTACAAAAGTGTACCAAACAAAGTATGAATAATACATTATTTTCTCCAATACACTACCGAACGACCCCTAAGTGTATTCAGCTCTAAAAAGGTTCACCATTGAGTTCTAAGTCCGCGTTAAATTTGACTTTGCATGTGCTAGATTTTTTGTGATTAAATTGCATTATTTCTTGAAGGTTTTCCGGGAGGTTATGGTACTGCAACTTCAATTCTCAACTAGCAAATGCTCTAACAATTGAAGGAGATCATCATGGTTCAATTTCCGCACTGGATGATGGCCTAATGTGTGCAACTCAAATGTGCTATCCGGAGTTACAGGTTAGAAATAGCCTGCACAATATCTTCGATGAAAGTAGTTTGATGTTGCCTAGTGACTGTTTTTTGGAGCTGCAAATTCAGTATTTTTAATATACTCTTATTTGATCTCTGTTCTCTTTTTGCTTTTAAAGTTTCTTAATTGCTATACTTTTGTATTGGATTATTGTATTTGCATTAAAAGTGTTTGTGTTCCCTTATATGCTTTCAGCGATGCAAAAATGGAAGCCTGTGATCCCCATGTCTACCGAGTATATTCACTTGTACAACAGCCACAAGACATATTTTGGTCGTTTAACGAGAGATTTGAAACTTGGCTTTTGACAAAAGTGTAGATAGGAATGTACCAAGTCCAGTGTTACAGTTGTGGGATTATGCATATTTCCCCTTTACCTGTAAGATGAGGTTATGCATTCATGTTACTGGAATTATATATTGATAAAGCTTTACAATAATCATGTTACCAATTCTCAAAAAAAAAATCTTCAAAATAATCAGAAATCAAATTAATAAACAGTGATCAGGAGAGTTTAAGGAAGCAGTGTTTTGAAAAGAAAATAGTGCAGAAAGGCGGCAAGACACCCGAGGCTTTTAGCTAGAAACAAAGCACTCGTTTCTTCAAACATTAATTTTCTAATGAATCATTTAACAAAAAAATACAGTACAAAAAATCATACTCATACATTATACTTTATGTATAATGAATATATTTCTTATGTGAAGTCAATAAATATGATACAATGTTTAGTAAGATAGATACAATGATTTTGATGTATTTACTGTACTTTATGTAAATAAGTTTATTTTTTTTATGTAAATTCAATAAATATGATACATAAATTAGTAAGATGCAATGATAAATGATTTCTATCATTGAATCTCAAAACCCTCTTTTTATAGATTAAAGAGAACATACATAAAACCCCCTGAACTTGGTCGGATAACTTACTTTAGTACTTACACTACACCGGCGTTTAAATACCCCCTTAACATCTTTGAAGTTATTAAAACGCCCCCTAAGGGATGATTTGGCAGAGAGAGTGAGTGCACTCTCCTGAAAGTGTGTGAAAATAGTGAAAAAGAAAAGCTGAATTCTTAAAGCACTACACATGACCTTTTTTTATTGGCATATATCTAACAAATTATTTAAATAGTTTTTTTTATACATTAAATCTTTAAAATACGTAAACTTTCTGAATAAGAGGTAAATGAAATGAGTGGATCCCCTTTATAATGACCATCGATGATTAACTCTTGTTTCTTTAATTTTAAAATTTTGAAATTTTTATTTGAGAGCATGATATTGTATAATTTTCTTTTTTTTCTATTCCTTTTCTTGTTGTGTTTTTGAATAAAAATAGTGAAATATGGAAAAAAAATCAATTTAAAAATAATTATTTAAATGAAAATTTCAAAAAAAAAAAGTATAAGAAAAGAGAGAAGGAAGAGATTGACACAGAAAGAAAAAAAGAGGAGGAAGAGAAAAAGGACAGAGAAAGAGGACTCAGCGAAGGAAGATTAACTGTATAACTTTTTAGTTCTTAAAAATTGTTATATTTAGTTAGGAAAACTATATTGACATAAATCGTAAATATTTTTATAATATGGTACTTTTATGTGATTTACCCAATTTTAAAACTCCACGTGAGGGGCACGTGAAAGATTATCTGGACAATAAAAAGGGCAAGTCTCATTTAATTCCAAATGGGCCGGCCCAACACTATTATGGGTGAATTTCTCCAGCCTTGAACAATGGTTATTGTACCAAAGGCCTAGAGAAAAGGAAGCAACACAAGGAAAATTACAGTACGCAAGTTTGGAGAGCCTCCATTGCCAAAGCAGACCCATGCAACTTCAGACCTTCGAGTTCTGTCGTTGCAACTTCCTTCGACCCTTTTGAACTGGAAATTCAAGCCTCCAATCACCGGAAATTGGAGCATGAGGCAGGGGCTTCTCGAAAATCCAGTGCCTTATTTGGGTATGTGCAGGCAATATTCAATTACCACCACAGTCTATGACTTTCGTTCAGATCGCTCTTCTCAGTCTTTCAATAGTTTTCTTCCTCTACCGTGGCGCAATGATCTTTCACCACAAATTATTGATTCCCTGACTCTGGTGACTGGTGGAAACATCAAAATGGACAAAATTTACTATGTTGAAGGCATCAGCTTTGAATGTTTCAGGTTTCAGCACGAAATCCTGGACATTATACTAAGAATGGAGGAAAAGAGGAAATCTCAAATTACTGAACAGGGGAAGAAGTCTGGAGACGGCAAAAAGCGGAAGAGCAAAGCAACAAATGAACTTAAAAAATTGGATTGGGGTCTGCAAGATGGAAGTGGAAAGAAAGATAGGGGCAGGTACCACAAGGCTTATTCCAGATGATAGTTAAAATTCTCAACTGGAATGTGCAGCGTCTCAATAATAAAGAGAGAGAAGTACTTTGAAATCTTTTATCCAAAAGTGGGGAGCAGACATTGTTTTTTTTTTATAGGAAACCAAAATAGAGTCTTGGAATCCATCTCTAATTAGACAAATATGGGGGAATAGATGGCTTTCATGGGCAGAAGTTAAAGCAATTGGCACCAAAGGTGGGGTATTAATTTTACGGGACAAAAGAGCTTAGAATTGTGTTGAGTCAAAGGCAGGGGCCTTCTCCATATATGTAGATTTAAGAGCACCCCTAAAGACTTCAAATGGGTTTTCACTGGAGAATACGAACCTCACACCGATCCAGAAAGGGAGGACCTCTGGTTGGAGTTAGCATCAATTAGGGGATTATGGTCTGAAATGTGGGTCATAGGTGGAGATTTCAATGCATGTAGATGTGAGTTAAATCAATCACTGCATCTACTTCCAGCACACCTGCACTTTTTTGTATCACAGGTTTCATCCCTAATCTGTTCCGTTCGGGGTTGCCCCGCGAGATCTTGTTCAGCAAGGTGAATAACTCAGCATATGTCTTCTCCAAAGTTTGACCACCTGCAGCTGAATCACAGGATTAACTGTATTATCATGGTCTCCCGACGTCTAATCACCTATGATAAATAACAACCTAACTACATCGTTGAGCGGGGATAGGCTGGTTTAAGTACCGAGCATAAATATTTCTTCATGTATAGTGACAAAGCATGGTTCTAGGTATATCCCTATCCTAAATACAAATTGACCCTAGTTATTTAGAATTAATCATGCTCCTTAGGCTCCACGTTCTATTCTCTTATTCCTCTCCCGTGTTCAAATTTGGACAATATATTTATTTCAATGGTGATTAATCACGAAATATGAAAAGCAAGAACATAAGAAAGATTCATATGATAATTTACATTAACCCAATGAAAACTTAATGACTTACAATCATCTTATAACAACCCTAGAACTAGGGTATTCAACTACTCATAATCAAGAATCGATCAAACAATGTTTAATAAATATACAGAGGTCGAAGGTAAAATAGTTTAGGAAAGAACCCTAAAAATGATGAAAACGTTCTCCTAAGTCACCGTTCTTCAAAACGCAGAAAAGAATCCCTTAATAAATAGAAGCTTCACAAATTCGATTCAAGGCACAATAACCTTCTCCTTGGCACGGACACTCCACGGAGTATTCTGCCTCGAAATCAACTTTCGCGAACAAATTCACATTCCTTCTCCGTGACGCGGAGAGTACACGGATAGCTCTGCCTACATTTGACTCTCGCGAATTAATTTAAGACTCCCGCTTTGCGATGTGGAGAGGATACGACCTTGCCTTGAAATCCTTCTCTTCCTTTTTCTTCCTTGCTTCTTTTCGACTTGAATCTTTTGTGTTCCCCATTGTCCATTTTTCCTGCTTCTTGTTTCCGTTAAGTTCACCTACATAATAGCTTATATACAACCAAAAGACTCGATAAGACTATAAACAAAAACATATTGAATTCAAACTTAGCTCAAATACCTAACACAAGACAATCCTAGGAAATAAGGTGTAATCCTCATCAATAGATGTGTCATATGCAAGCAGACCAATGAGAGTGTTAATCACCTTTTTTTGCACTACCCTGCAGCAGCAAGCCTATGACATTTTTTTCTACTCTATGATTGGCCTACAATGGGTAATGCCCTACACCATCAAGGATGCCTATGCCAGCTAGATATTGTGGAGACTTGACAAATCCATCAGAAAGATTTGGAGAAGATCCCAGCAGCAGTTTTTTGGAATATCTGGAAGGAGAGAAACAGCAGATGTTTTGAAGGAATATCAACCTCTTTTTGCGCATTCAAGGCCAAATGTGTAGTTAGTTTATTTAGTTGGCATTTTGTTGCCACTGTAAACAGCGTGGCTAACTTTTTATATTTTGTTATTTCTCATTCTCTAGTACAGTAGAGCAGTAGGGCCCCTTTTGACCGTTTCTCAAGTTTTTGCCAAGCTAGCTCCATATATTTCTGTTTGGAGCAGCTTTTTTGCACATTGTGCTTTGTGACTTTGCATCTTCTTGATGCTTTTCAATATCATTTAATTACTTTACCATAAAAAAAAAGAAAAGAAAAATTCTCCATCTCTATATCTGCTTCTTCCTCATAATTTTCCCATTGTGAATCATCCCCTCTTTCCCCCTTCCCCCCTCCCACCACCACCACCACACTCTCACATACACTCACACCCTTCATCCTCTTTCCATACTCTTCCTATGATCTTCAGTTGGGTCAGAGATAGTTGCAACTATTTCATCAACAAAGAAAATGGTTGAAGAATACATATGCTTGCTCACACAATCACTCACAACACCTCTCAGCCTCTCTTTTTCTTTCTCCCTCATTGTAGTATGGTTTGTTTGTATACAAATTCTCTTTGATTGCGACGTTTGAATTCAAAATTGTACATTTGAGAGTTCTGGAATGATTGGGGAAAAGGGTGTTTATTCAGATTTATGTGGAAGAAAAAGAGCAAAAGAGTGGGAGGTTCATGTTTGTGAAATGGAGGTGGATTTTAGATGGGATTTCGAAAAAATATGTCTGATGCTTTCAAAATTGAAGGCAATCTTAACTAGAGGATTTTGGATGGTTTTCTCTGTAGTGACCCATCTTCTAGCCCCCTTCTTTTCTTTCTTATTCTCCATTTAAATCACTTTCTCACCACCATTAAATAACAAAATTTATAATAAAAACAAAGCTTTGCTTGTTTCCTCTTTAACAGGAGAAAAGGGGGAAAGCAAAGAAGAAAAGATTAGAAATAAATAGCAAAAAATAGATGAAAAACCTTAGAAGAGAAAACAAAATGGAAGTCTTGGAAAGACGAATAAACTATTCTAGTTAATTGAAGAAATCAGGAAAGATAGGGAAGAGAACCACCATAAATAGACTAATTTCGGAGATGAGTTTGAGATTTTCCTTTTAGAAAAATAGTATTTGTAACAATAAAAATGATGTGGCAATTTAAACTAAAGTAACTATTTTATCTGATGTAGGCAGTGATGTGTTATCCACATCAGCGTGATTGAGAGACACATGATTAGAGGGGTTTAACATAACGTGTTTTAATAACTTCAAGTGTTCAGTTTCCAAATCCGTGAATAGAAGGGTCCAGTTGATGAACAGAGCCAAGGCAGGGTCTCCTAGGTCATTCGGTCAATTAAAAAAGAAGTAAAATAATTGGTGTTGGGAGACAAATTGATGGCTGTTAGCATGAATCCAATTAGATTCCTTCCAGTGTCATCATGATCCTAGTGCCAGGTGTGTCTGTTTGTAGTTGTTTCATGGTTATGTTCTAGTTTACAAAGACAGACACCACTAATTCTGATATAAGTGATTTCTGGCTTTTGTTTGGTTGTTAATCCTGAGAGTCATTAACTATATCGTTATGATCTGGTTATTTAGTTATTTGTGATGTTCATTGTTACTCTTGTTGGTGTTGTTAGATGTTTTTTGCAACTTCGATCTTGCATGTGCACCTCATGCAATGGGAGAATGAAAGTTCCGTTCGAGATGCTCTCAACAGATGCGATGTAATATGGGAATCTATTGAATTGGAAAAAGTGAGTCCAGTGCTTTACCTCTTTGTCAATATTTTATGCTGTGGAGTTCTTTTGCAGAAACAAAGAAGTTAGGAACATATTTGTCCTTTCTTTACTGCAGTATCTCCTCTTTTGAACCTTTTTGATGTATCTTTAATGGATATATCGCTTAGACTTTCATATCTTTTTTTTTTTTTTTTTTTATAAATGCTGTTTTTTTTTTGAATGGGGCTTGTGATGTCAACTGATGTTCTATTTTTTCATTCAAATCCAAAAGAGACAGCAATGCCTTGGTTTACTATTTTACAACGAGCTGTTGCATGTATTTTATCTACTTCGGATATGCGACTACAAGAATGCTGGTCAACATGTTGACAAATTGGATGCTGCCATGAAGTCTGATTTACAGAGGAGGCAACAGATCAATGAACTGAGTAAGGAGCTTGATGCAGTGAATGAAAGTCTCTCTCGTTCTGATTTAAATTACAGAGACAGATCTGCCCTTTCTGCAAAACGAGCTTACCTTGAGGAGCAACTTAGTAACTTAACTGGAAATGACAAAGAATTTTCTGAACCAATATACTTTGGAAGTGCAAGACGAACTTGGGAAGACAAGCTGGGATTGGCACCACCTCCTGTTGATGGAGAGTGGCTACCTAAAGGTGCTATTTATGCATTGATAGACCTTACAGTAGCCATTTTTAACCGCCCCAAAGGACTTTTTAAGGAGTGCTTGAAGAGGATCCAGTCTGGCCTGCAAACTGTTCAAGGTTGGTTCTATGAAATAGGGTACAGTAGGCTCTATGTGTGTGTTCTGTATGGTGGAAATTGTTTTCCAATTTTCGCATGTTCGGTTAGTCAATTTTTGAAAATATTTTCTTTAGAAAAGTAAGTTTCTTTAAAATGAGGAAACTTGCTTTTCTAGTGGAAGTAGAGAAAAAGTTTCAAAAGTGACATTCCACATTGACTGTGTCCTCCTCACCCTCCAATACACCTCATTTTCATCTCCACCCCCTAGCCCCCACCTCACACCCCCACCCCACCATACCTCTCATAGTATTTGTCTATGTATGTTGTATATACAAATACTTTTAGGATAATATTTTTGCATATGAACCGAACACAAAAGAATAAGTAAGAAACCCACTTAATTTCCTATTGAAAATTTTCCGGGGAAAATATATTCCTTCATACAAAACACACCCTATATCTTCACACTTTCTCATTTGTCAGTGTTCTATACAGTTAGTACTGATTGTTGGTTTCCTAATCGGTCTATGGATATCATCACACTTGGCAGCTTTGGTTTTATAACCTTAAATTTCGGGGTAATGGATCTCTCATGCATGTTCCTGTATTTGGTGGATTAAGTCAACCTTTGTTCTTTAGCTGCTTAGCATGTAACCAAACTTCGACTTTGGAAATTGCAGTCAAGCAAATCACGGGTTGATGCAATCACGTCACAACTCACCGTATTTGCTAAATTGAACTGTCAAGTTAGTGTTGCTTAAATCTAGAAATTGTTTGTAATTCCGTGGTTCTTATCGACCATCTTATTTTCTTAAATAAACACTGTAACTGTGTTACTTGAGGGTATTCTATAATATAAGATAGAAATGTGTCCTAGAGAAAGGATCAACAATATTGAATTAATCTAAATGAGCATTCCTGTGGTGAATTACATTTTAGGTTAGACTGCATAAAGTGAACTCATTCTTGCTCCATGAACTACAATATGTATTGTCTAAGTTTGTCTGTGTCACGACCCAATTAAGGATCATGACCGGTGCTAAGGGGGAAAATCCCAAAGCAAGCCTTATCAGGATTCTACAGAAAATCGGGCAGAGTTTCCTTTGTTTTTATGCCTATCCTAAATTTTCCTATCTCAGAAATCCATAACACCACTAATAACAACTATAAACCACAACATAATATCCATCAGTTATCTAATTGTCACGCAAATAAACCAATTCATCTCCAAATATAAAAATAAAGTTCAAACTAGTCACTTGACTATAATTCGAAAGAATATCTTGACTCTAAATAAGAACTGACAAATGGAGCGACTCTTAGAGTTTAAAGGAACTAAATAAACATAGGAAATCAAATGTTCTCTTGCCACGCGATACAATGCGGGGCTCACCAGATGCAACCAAGTCTCACTATCTAGTTAATGATATCCTCCTCAATACCACCTGAGTTCTCTATAAAAACAATTAGCGAGGAGTGAGACGCTAGCTCACTGAGTAAAACAATGATGAAATAATGCTCTTTGAAATCTTACATGCCTCATATAAGCATAATCAGTGTAAATACATAATAGCAAACTCAGTAAAAGAACAATTTCATATCAAATCTTATTTCTGGGAGTTTCCAAGGATGAATCATGTAATCAGAGTGACCTTCTCTTTAAGAAGTAATCAATAACAGTGAACTCCTCGTAATGGAGTTAAATATTCATATCACTAGTCTACTCGAGGGATATCAGTAACAGAATACTAGTTCCACCACCCACTAGCAAGGGCTTTATCAGAAATCAGTAACTACAAGGTGCACCAGGTCTAATGATCCCGCTGTTAGCTACGGGATTCATCAAGGTCTACTCCCATTTATATTCTTCTTGTAATCAGTAAAAGCATTTCAAAATTAAACAGTGCATTTAAATCTTATCAAATCATATCATTTCAAAGTTCAACCATCACATGTCAAAATAATATTTCTCAAATAAGTGTAAAACCTTTTTAATAACAGAAATCATATCTTGTAAAAAAATGAGACCATCTCAAATCAAATAATCTTTTCAGCATCATATCCAGTAATATCATATCCAGTAAGAGACTTGTCCCAAATGCAAGTTCAAAACGTTCAGTAACACATTTACTTTATAAACTATGTGAAAATCATGCAAATTATAAAACATCAATTGTGGTAAGATTACTGCTCACAGTACTTGTGTTGAAACACCAAGCTCTTCACTCGAATGGTCCGTATGAATTCCTTTGGTCAAACTATAAACACATTCATAACAATTTCGTGTTAACTCCTTCGTTTAGGTAATTCATATTACATCAACAAAAACCCAGCCCTAGAGGTTTTATGATTGATTCAAAATCTGCCCGATCACTTAATTAGTGCTTAAATTACACAAAATAGTCTCTTCTTGGTCAATTCTTACTGTAAAAAAATCAACCTAACCTTACTGCCTAACTACTTTTATTGCATATAAGCCCAATACCAAAGTTTCTTGTTCAAATCATTGACTATATTCACTTGGTTCATAAGAATGAAATAAAATTTCCTCTATTTCTGCTTAACCCATGTTTCTCAACTTCCCAATTCTCAATCTTATAGTCACGGAAGATAAGAATTCAACCTTTAAACTAAGTTAAGAAACTTACCTTTTTCTTTTTTTCTTCTTCTTCCACTTCTCTCTTTAGTTTTGAGAACTGAAGCTTTAACTTTTTAATTTATTTTCTCCTTGCTCACCGTAGAAATCTGCTGCTTCTGTTAGGGCTTTCAGCCCCCCCCCCCCCCCCCCCCCCC